>NC_056520.1:11555769-11646267 GCF_014905685.2 Nematolebias whitei | reverse complement strand
TTTTTTTTTTTTTTGGGGGGGGGAAGTCCAGACAGTTCTTGTCCTCAGCATTTCATTGCATGGTTGACTTTGTGTTGATTTGCATATGACAAATAAACCTAACCTAATATGGGATATTTTTTCGAAGGCAGTTTTTATAACTATATTCATCCAACATAAGATTTGACACTCAACGTTAAATTTTGTCAAATGAAAATGACAATAAAAGATTTCATAGAGCACCAAATAAGTCAACTTCAAGTTGAGAAATGAGAAAAGTTGTTTAAAAAAAAAAATTTAAATTAAAAAGATGAAAACTTCACTGTGTTCTGTACCTGGTCCCAGTTTGGAGATGGCACACAGCAGGTCATAGTTGATAACCGGTGTGGCATCGTTGGACTGCTCCCAGCCGACGGGAGGAGAGGCAGGAGGAGAGATGAGGAACTGCTTCTCTGGCTTTGGTGGCTCCAGACGAGGACTTCCAATGTGGACAGACTGGAGGACGGAACAGTTCAGACTTGGTGACAAACTAACAGAGAAAGGGCTTTAATCAATGAAAGCAAATTTCAGTAGTGTTGTTTTTTTTTACTAACTAGACAATAAAAAAATTTATAATTGTAGCTGAAAAATTACGTGGATTTTAATCATAGGACTTAACAAAAATGCAATAAAAATAGTGAATTCATCAAGTTGTGTATTCTGGTTGAACCAGGTGGTGAGGTTCGTAGTGATCAGATGAGCAAACCTGACTGATTCAGACGTAGACCCTCTTAAGTATTTTCAACAATTCTGTTTGGACCTTTTTATGGGAATACAACTCAGTGGAATAAGAATACAATAAAGATTTAACAAAGTGGGAATTCGAAGGGCACAAATATAAAACCCACTCCTTGAAGCCAGACTCCAACCATGGATGGCAAAGCTAAAGCAAACCGGGATTGCCAATCATTTAATTTATAATCCTGACTGCTCATAAAAAAATTTCAGCCCTATAAAGTTGTAGGCAGAATTAATGTTTAGATGTTGTGACCATGACTTGTTTTTGTGTTGCACAGACCGTGTTTCCATAGTAATTAGATGGACGGACTGCGTGCCACCACTGATCTAAGGCACCAATTTTCCCCCTCATATTGATGGCCAACGTGTTCCTTAAATAAAAATTTGTTAGCAACATTTGTGGCCAACTACCACGTGCGCAAATAGCCACAGTGACTGAAAATAGGTAAACAATGGAGACGTCCATAGAAGAGGCATTTAGGACGGGGTAGTACAGCAAATGTGATGTACTGGTATATTTTCACCAGTGTTTCCCCTACACTATATAAACAGGGTGCCCAGCCCTATTAACAGAAAAGAGTGCCCCCTCTACAGAACCGCGTGCACCCCCCTCTCACCCACCTGTTGGCACTGACGCAACGCTAAGCTAGCAGCTTGCAATACAGATGTGCTAGCTAAAATGCTAAAAGCAGCCTCTTCCCCAATGGTGAACCCCCCCCCCCCCCCCCAACACACACTCTAAAGCTGTCGGTACAAACAGCACGCAGCTCAGATGTCTCTGTCTCTTCCCACCCCCATTTTAAAACCGTCTGTATAAACTGGACACTGCGCAGCTCAAATCACAGACGAGATGAGCCCCCGACATGGGAAGTTACCTAGGGAAAACACTGTTCACAATTAGATTTTTTTGAGTAAAGTATGCAGATAAAACGATAGGTGAGGTTTGAACCTGTGGTACCCAACACTGGTCCTTGAGGAACACCATCCTGTATATTTTAGTAGTTTACCTGCTCCAGCACACCTGATTCAGTGATTTAATTACTTCAAGTTCTGCCAAGGCTGATTAATAACTTGTTCATTCAAATCGGGCGTGTAAAAGCAGGAAAACTAAAACATGCTAGATGGTGTTCCTCAAGGACCAGGGTTGGGAATCAATGGTTTAAGCAGTTAACTTACAAGTCTTGAAGAAATCTCACAAAAGATGCATGTGCTTGAATGCTGAGCTCTGTCTTTATAGTACTCCTGTCCGTATTGATTCCCAGTATTTACTCTTGACCGTTGTCTTACTTGATCTTTCAGGTTTAGCAGCAGATTCACTCATATTTCCACCTAAACATCTTCTCACTGAACTCTTGTCTGACTTCACTATATTCATTTACCTACACGGACTACAGCCAGCCTGATGCAAGCTCAAGCTTCGTTGTGGTTTTTGGCAGATTTGATGGGGTACCTTTTTTTTACACTGAATATGTGCCCATATTTCAGAGTTGCATATCAGTATAAGTATAAAACTCAGATGAACTAAAGGTGCAGCAGAAGAGAAACTAGGAACACTACCTGAGCAAAATAGAGTCTCATCTCTTTCCCGTTAAAGTCGGTCTTGTGTAGCCTGAGTCTCGCCTCAGCAGCAGCCAGAGCATCACTGAAGCTGATCCTGACCCGCCGGAAAGACCGGAAGTAGTGGAACTGCACCTCTGGGTCAAAGGAACGGAACAGCGACTCAAAGTTGTTCTGAAAGACAGACAGAAAGAGGAGAAGGTGGCAGAGAAAACACTGAGAAATTATGGCAGGGATCAAGAACACGACGAGTACAGAGGGTGGAAGTTCTGGAAAGCTTTTTGAACTGTTGTAGATTAGTTGCTGTGTTTGGGATCGTTGTTCTGTTGGTCAAAGCTTCAGCTGTCGCACAGTCTCACATTGACTCCAGAATTCTTTGGTTGACTCAATGAGTACACGGTGCTGAGGTAATGTGGGTGAAAACAAGCCCAAATCTGCACCCTTCCACCACCAGGCCGATATGATTTTTATTTTTCACATGTTGCCGTTTGTTATGGGTAAACATTTGTACTTTGGAAAATCCTACAAGTATGGAACTCTACCCTCTCCAGTATTGACTTGAACAGTTCTCTTAGATGGAAAACAAAATGTCTTCAACTGACAGAATAAAGTCTAGTAGCTTTCCTGAATGACTGAGAATCTACACCGACATGTCTTTACTTTGGTCTCCTTTGTCCAAAGGACATTGTTCCAGAAATCATTTAGTTCATACCAATGCAACTTTTAGTTTACTTAAGATAATACCCAACTTTCATTGTTTGAGGTTGGAAGTCTCAACAATTAACCACTCCAAGAATCTTCCAGTACGTATTTACTGCGTCTTTCTCAATAACCCTTTGCATGCTGAAGAGCTGAGAATAAAACCCCAACCTTTTTAATGAATAATGGCAACTAAAAAAGAGCTACAGCCCTCTCGTAAAAAGCATGCCTCAAAACAGCTTTGTATGAAAGCGCCACAATCACAAGAGCGTACCTTCAGCAGAAGCTAAACTGATCATTTTCATGTTAAACCAAGTGCAGCTCTGTTCTGCAGTCTATAGAGCAAAAATGACACTATAGGCATTAAAAAGTTACATTTAGCAGAGTTTATAGTAGAATAATATCCTTTTGCAAGTTTTGGTGATACAGTAGTCCCATGATTCTTTACGTTTCAACTTTCACGGACTTGCTCTTTTGCAGGTTTTCAACGTTAAGATTGTACACAATACATGATTGGCAATGGGGAAAAACAGACCCCACCCCACCCCCTCCTTTCTCTTTCTGAGGCTATTTGCTCTGCTGTGATAAACGGCCTCAGAAAGAGAAAGGAGGGGATGGGTGTGATTTGTCTTTCCCCATCACCACTGCTCAGGGAGCAGGGATGAGTGGCTGAGCAAGGCTCACTCGGGTATAAGACAGACCCCACCCCGCCCCCTCCTTTTTATTTCGGAGGCTGTCTGCTCTGCTGTGATAAACGGCCTCAGAAAGAGAAAGGAGGGGGTGGGTGTGATCTGTCTTTCCCCATCACCACTGCTCAGGGAGCAGGGATGAGTGGCTCACTCAGGTATAAGACAGACCCCCCGCCCCCTCCTTTCTCTTTTTGAGGCAGCAGACAGCAGAGCAGACACACAACAGGCGGGCGCGCAACAGACAGCCTTGGAAAAAGAAAGGATGGGTGGGGGGGTGGGTGTCTGTCTTATACCTGAGTGAGCCGCAGGAGCGGCATGAATTGTTTATTTAAAACAATCAAGCACGACCCAAACCAAGCCTTTATCTGTCGCTCTTTTAGAGAGTTTAGAACATTGTTAAGAACATTGCAACAGTGTGGGAATTTGTTTTTAATGAAAAACATACCCTTGAACAATATTCTTGAAACAATACAAACTTGTTTTAACTGGCCATGAGTTAGTGCTCTGAAATATAAATGAAGTTCAGACAATTGTTGTTAAAACTCAAAAAATAAATAAAATAAAAAAAACGGTAAAATCGGTTTCTTATGTAAGTATCGGCCGATATCCGATTTTCCCAAAATTAAGGAAATTGGGGATGATTTATCGTTGCACCCCTAGTTAATAACTATATATCAAATTCAATTCAGTTTATTTATATAGCGCCAAGTCACAACAGAAGTCATCTCAGGGCAGTGAACAGAAAATAATAACTAATAATCCGCTGACTCGTTAATAAACAAGAAATCTTACATCTTCTTTTCTTTGAAATACGTTTTTAAATCATGTCAAACTGATTTGCTTATAAAAACAGTAAAAGCTAAATAAAATTTTTAAAAAGTTGGGTTTTTGTCCGGGTTCAGGCCTTTAATCCCAGTTAATTGGTCTGTTTCGAGTCGGGCTCGGAAAAAATAATACGAATTTGGGCTGGGTTGGATTTTTTTAGGCTCGAATGCAACTCTAGTGTGGAATAGAGAGTTGTCGACAAGGGCACCCAGGAGAGTAAATGGGGCTTAAAGGCCTTGCTGAAGGGCCCAGAGTGGGGCAAATGAGGGTGGAGGCAGGTGTGGGTGTTTCACCTTTCCCACCCACATTTTGATGTTGTCGATCCGGGGTGTTGAACCAGCGACCTTCCGATCACAGGCCCACCTTCTCTACCCTCTGTACCACCACTTCCCCAGTGCACTATTCATTAAACATGCATTTTGCTGTGTAATCTGCATGTTTAATTTCAAGTAGGCCTTTTTAAAATCTTTTTTTTTTTTTTTTAAACGATCCAAAATTGCGTTTTTGGATCGTTAAAAGCTAAGCTACAAGCTAAGCTAAGCTAACAGGCCGACCTCGGGGGGGATAAAACCTCTGTCTTGTCGAAGCCTCAAAATTCATGGTTAAAATCTGTGCCTTTGTATAAAAAGTAGTTTTTCTCTGCAAAAAGAAGCTGAGAACTTGTTTAATGATTTTTTTTATTAAAAGCTTTGTGTGAAAAAAGCTATGCCAAAGAGTTCAAACCACAACGAGCGTCCGCCATGTCACTATGTCAGTCCATGTCATGTCAAGGGGCTTCCCCCCCATTTTTCTTAAAGAGACACGCTGCTCAACTATCCATCCTTCAGTTCAGTCTTATACTGCCTTCAGGTGGTCAAAAAAAGGTATTACACTCAAATTTGACAATTACTAATTATTGTTAAATTTTAAACAATATTATCGTTTATTGCAATAATTTCTGAGACAATCGCCCAGAAAAATTTGTTATCGTGACAGGCCTAATTTCAAATCTGGCAAATCCCCGGGCGCCCTAGATGGCAGCTCACTGTGGTAGCTCGGTGGTCTGTGGTTGCAACAGGAAGGACATCCGGCGTAAAAACAATTGCCAAGTCTTTGTGTGATTTAGTGGCGACCCCTGAAGAAGGGAGCGGCCAAAAGAGGAAAACAGTTTTTTTCAAATCTGGCAAAGAGATTCATAGCAAGTTTGAAAAGAATAGCACAGAATGATTTTTAACTGCACTAACAGCCTGAACTAGCAGTAGAAGCTTGTTATACAACATGACACATAAACCTACATTGCGCTGCATGCGCTCTATAGAACCATTGAAGACAATTACATTTCTCCACATTTGTGCTACCGGCAGACCAAGTTCTTTATTATTCTGGCTGGATATCTAATCTTCTTGCGCTACTTAGTCTAGATACACAAAAAAACAATAAAGTAATTAATTTATTTACCTGCGTCTCATGTCGATGAAATACTTCCAGATTGGTCACCGAGGCAACCAAGCAGAAGCGGTTACACTTGGTGGTCTTAATGTGCATAATTGGTGATCTAGGAAGACAAAACGCTCTACGCCTGGCAACCGAGGGTAGAGCCCAGCAGGACGCTGAGACACTCTTCACCGACGTTGAGAACGATGAGGGCGAAGGTGGTGATGAAGGGGAAAGGGGGAGTCTGGGTGGTTGAAGCGTTGCCTTTCCCAGTTTGGCAGCTGAACAGGACGACGCTTCAAAAATGAAATCAGGTCTGGTTTATATTCTGGACCTGTTGTCTCACCTGGATATTTTCTCCGTTGGATTTAGTTGTGCTTTTCTTCTTTTTGTCGTCCAAGAAGCACAATACGAGACGTAATAAACTTCACTTGCCGACACACGGTCCCCAAATCCAGATTTCAAGGTTAAAAGGTTGCAAGCCTTTTGTTTTGAGAACCCCTGTCTAGCCTCGTCTAGTCTCCGAGAAAGCCGGATCTGGAGCAGCCTGCAAACTGAAGGAATGTTCCAGGATCTGTGAATGGAGAGCTGAAAATGTCATCCAGCTCTCACTCACCCATTCTGCTCTGCAGCCTTTCACACGAGCCCCTGCCAGCCGATGACGCATTATCTCCTCCCCACCCTTCCTCCCAGTCTCATTCATGTGTACTGACAGCCAGTTAAATGTGGAAGGTTTTTTTTTTTTTGGTTACTGACCAAACCTATTTAAATAGCAACAAGGACAACGAGAAGGCATGAGTGTGTGCATAATAAGAGGAATACTGGCAAATGTCGTCATCACTAAGACGCAGGACAAAGAAAATCTGCTCTCTGCTGCGATACAAAAAAATCCTTCACATGTCAGGATTTTTTTTATATAAACCAAGATTATACCACAAAGACACCTCTGTGCTTCAGCTGTATTGAGTTCAAACACTGAGACAAATGAAAGAGAATGAGACGACAGCTGACGGTTAAGACTATAAATAACCGACAGCGTAAAAAGCAGAACTTGTTGGACGTACAGAATGTGAACATGGAGGGTTACAACGGTGGTACCAATGGAAAATATGCACTTTGATAAGCTTTTGTGGGGTATTAATAGCAAAGAGCTTTAAGTGGAGAGACGTGTGTTCAAGTAGTCGGAGGAAAAAATGACTGCACAGTCCATTAATGAATATTTACAATTGTTTGTGTCTGAACTGTAGGTAGGTCTACTTGCATACATGCATCCAACAAAACATCTAACCATGAGACAAAACAATTGGAAAAGGACTGAACAGTTTTAGCTTGTTTGGAAGGGTAGCAGGAGTAAACCTCTTCTCTTTAAAAGAACATGGTAACAAAATTTAAATGTGTTCAATGGTGGGCACAGTTCCACTAATCCGCGTATCAAACTCAAGGCCCGTGAGCCAAATCTGGCCCTTTAACATCTTATACGGCCAAACCCAAGATTATTATTTAAATGAAAAATGTTTGTTTTTATTTAAACATAATAATAATAATGTGTTATCATCATTGTATGTTCCCATATAATGGTGAAATTGGCGCTCTGCATTTAACCCATCCACCACTAGGTGGTGCAGTGGGCAGCTATTGAAAGCTGCCCGGAGAGCATTTTGGGGATAGGGTGTGCTGCTCAGAGACACCACAAGATGTGCAATGACTGAGGATCGAACCTGGGACTTTCGGGTCCCGAGTTAGCTGCCTCATCTCGGCCCCCATAAATTTGTTTTGCTTAAAAACATAATTTAACACAGGTTTCTCATGACAGATGGCTAACTTTGATGCCAGAAAAAAGGTTGGATTTTTCTGTTATATTTGATTTTGATGTGGAGGCGCAACAAAAAACATCAAATGGGACCAATTAACTCCAGTTTATGAACAAGGAGCCAAGAAAAGATGTCTGATATCTAAATTGGGATACTGCATCGACTGAAATTAGCCCATGACTTGGAAAAAGTTTAAAATGTTGGCCCCTTTAACTCCTGCAATCCGCTAACAGCTAATAGCAGAACTAATTTTTTGTTTAGTGCAATGTTTCCCCTACCATTATAAAAGCAGGGCGTCCCATCCTGTCCACTGAACTCCATCCCCCACACCCACCCCCGACAATTGCCGATACTGACGTAGCGCTAAGCTAGTGGTGCGCAATACAGATATACTAGCTAAAAAGTTAAAGGAAGTACTCCGTTTTCCTCATGCTGAGCTGTCTCCACCCCCCGTTCCCACTCGAAAACTGTCAGTACAAACGGTGCACAACACACAGATGTGTCTCCCTCATCACCCCACGTCGACAAAAATCCAGGAAGAGATGAGCCCCAAGCCAAGGCAAGGCAAGTAGCCTAGGGGCAACACTGTAGTAGCGAATTAGCGTTTTCACTAACTTTGGATATCGTTAGCGAAATTAGCTTTTGCTAAATTAGGTTTAGCCAACTTTAAGTCCGCTAACAAAATTCACAAGCTTGTTCCCGTCCGTTGTGGGCGTGGCTCGAAGAGTCCATTTGGCATGCTACTGGCTTACTGCATGTACACGTGACAAGATGTGATTGGTCGATATCGCTTCAATTAGAAGGAGAAAACACGCGACGCAGACTGAGTGACAGATCTTAGAGATTTAGCTTTAGCTAATTTGTTTTAACCCATTTTGAGGTTTAGCATTAGCAAAGCTAATTCTTTTGTTATCAAAATACGAGTTAGCAAAGCTAACTTTTTGGTTAGCTGTGCTCACCACTGAATTTGTTTAATCTGAATGAGCCAATGGATGTTTAGAACAATGTCTTTTGAACAGATGAGACCCAAGTAGAAATTACCCATAACGCACAACAGCAGGTTTAGCAAATCTAGCACAGCATATCAGCACAAACTACTCATACACTATTCTTGTACATTCTGTGAACTACACATAGAAACGATTTCTCATTTATTCTATCAATGTGTTCATACAATCTCATTCTGGAGAGATGTGCAACAATTCATACAGCAAAAAACTGGACAAATAATTCAGCTTACAGAGAAAGACATTATACTATGCTTTGAAGACAAAGGCACGAATAAAGACTTATAGCACTTCACCCAACTTCTACTTCTCCTGGGAAAGTTTCACATTCACAAGAAAAAATGGTCCAACTCCAAACCAAACATAACCCATTTCAGCAAAGAACTTCTTCAATACATCACCTCAACTAATGGACTGGAAAACCAAAAGGCAATGAAAACCATCTCAACTCTGGAAAAGCTTAATGTGAATTTAAACTCTGTATAAATTGTGAATTTAAACTCTGTATAAATTGTAAATATAATTTCATGGTTTTTTATGTTTTGTACTAGAATATTATCTCTTTTACATTAATATCTATACCCCTGACAAACAGATGTTTGTAATGTGTGATTAAAATCTTTAATAAAAAAAAATAATAAAAAAAAACAAAACTACTCATACCAACTGTCAAGACGGTGGTATGAGCTTCAGAATTGGGCTTGTTCAGGTCACCTTACAGTCGCTGAGATCACTGTAGACATTCTAGTGTAAAATGTGAGGCCATCTGCCCAACAGCTGAAGCTTGGACCATACTGGGTCATGAAGCAATAAAACAATGATCCCAAACAAAGCAGCTAATCTACAACAGAACGGCTTAAAAAGAAAAGAATCAAGGTGTTCCAACAGTCCAAAGTCCCTCAGCCTGATTGAAATACTGATGTGGGTTCTGAAGAGAGCTGAGCAGAAACAAACGTCATCTTGAACTTAGGCAACGCTGGAAAGAAGAGTGGACCGGGGTTGTACTTACGATTACTTTCCACACGAACTGTTCATTTAGGCTTCATTTTTCTAATTAAATGTTGAGACGATTGTGAAACACTTCAGGTTAGATTTGAACTATTATAGAACCTGGTAAAGACCCAATAATTTGTATTGTATTGTAGGCATGCATGAGATAGGATTTTTGGACAATAAGCGATATGCCAATACTGTATGTTAAACTTATTTGGCTGATAACCGATACCAATCGATATTTTTCCCCCTACACTTACTTAAAGAGACTACATAGCTTTCTCTGCTGTGGAATTAAAATTCTACATTATTCTGCATGATCTTTAGTCAGTTTGGCCTGTTACCAAATGTAGATGCCAAAAAGGGGACTGAAAATGATGTAATACTTCAACTTGGATTATGTTTAATGCCAAATTTATTAGGGGTGCACCGATTTATCGCCCCCGATTTCCTTAACTTTGGGAAATCGGCCAATACTTGCATGAGAAACCGATTTTACAGATTTGTTTAGTTTTAACTAGGGATGCACCAATCTACCTTTTTTTTTTTTTTTTACTTCCGATCCGATCCCGATACCTAAATCTGAATATCGGCCGATACCGATCCAGTTCCGATATCTTCATCATCATTGATTTTATGAGGCTGTAATAATCTCCTCTCAAGTACAGTTTGTACAAATATATGCATGCATGTCCAAAAAGGCAACTTGAGGTAAGTTTTATTAATGTTGGATAAGTTTTATATATATATATATATATATATATAATCTTGTATTTTTGAATTGATGTTTTTTTACGATTGTCTACTGTTGTACTGATAAATATCTCTGGAGGGTAAACTATATCTTGGCTGCAAGTATCAAGCTGAGAAATCCTTCGTTTTCTACAACTGATAGTGGTTGGTCATTAATTATGATGAAGTTTAGCAACTTCTCGGTAAACATTCGAGCTCCGTGAATTCAGCTATGTCTTCTTCTTGTTCAATCCAAAGCAAGTAGCCTGATTTCGGTCAGCCGCACTCAGTCAGCCCCTCCTCAGAGACGGAGAGGACGCGGCTGGCCGGGGTCGAGTTGCCCGTTTCGGGTTGAGCAAAGAGCAGCGTCCCGCTGAAGCCCCGGAGCTCGAATGTCCATCGTAAAACTAACTTTACCGTGGTTTAATGTGGCACTATGGCTCTGCAGACATTGCACGTTCCTGTCTTGTTTTGTGGTTTTTCTAGTGTAAAATACTTCTACACAGCGGACATGTTTAGATGAAAAGTTTGTTAGCTGTTAGCCACAGTGCTGCTAACTCAGTCCTCACGTTGTAGCTGGCTGCAAACTATGAACTGGATTTCCTGAATGTGAGGCGGGTCTTATTACTCTGGGTTCATGAGACACGCCTCCGTTCAGGAAATCCATTCCATAGTTTGAAGCCAACATGCATCATGGATCGGAAATATCCGATACGTAAATTATGCTGGTATCGGATGCCGATATTGATACTGGATCGGCCCCATCCCTAGTTTTAACAATTGTCTGAACTTCATTTATATTTCAGAGCACTACCTCATGGCCAGTTAAAACAAGTTTTTATTGTTTCTAGGATATTGTTCAAGGGTATGTTTTTCAATAAAATAAGATTAAAAAATTGGTATTGGCCATAATTGGAATCGGCAGGCCAGACTTTTTAGAAATCAGTGATCGTCGATCGTCCAGAAAACTGCAACCGGTGCGCCCCTAAAATTTATTCACGACAGTTACTCTCTCCTCCTCGAATCACTGACACTGAGTCATTGCAAATAGCAGCTCTGCTATCAGCTTCCGACACTTTAAAAAAAACTTCCACACCGCCGACATTTTCACTTCTTCCTCTCCCGCCGTGATCAGATCAGGTAGGCGCGCGTGACATCATAACGCTGTGCTGCCTGGCACTGCAGGCATCCTTGTCACTGGGTTGTCATACAAAAACCGCGCCTTTTATATCGGTGAGTTCTTTTGGTGGAATGTCCGATATTTAACTTTATCGCTAATATCAGCCAATACCGATACCATGCCGATAATATCGTGCATCCCTATTAAATTGTGGTACAGAACTCCCTAAAACTAAAGAAAAGCGTTGTCTTTCTTTTCCCTGTGACCGCTGCTCTGTTTAAATGTGTCTTCGTGTGAATCGTAGTTGTTTGTTGTGCACTCTTCATCTACAGCAGTTTTTCCTGTGAGGAATTGGTGAATTAAATATTACGGGAACCCGGCGGCCCATTTGGTAGCGCCGTCACCTCTCAACAAGAAGGTTGCTGGATCGAATTCTGTCTCTCTTTGTGCGTGTGACGGTTTTCTCTGGGTACTCCGGTTTCCTCCCACAGACCAAAAACATGGATGTTTGGCTGCTCCACAGGTGTGAATGGTTGTTTATGTCCAAGTTACAAAGTAATGGACTTGTAACCTGTCCAGAGTTATTGCTGGACCAGTGACCTCCACAACACAGAAAGGAAGAAGCGGATAAAGATAATGGATGAATGAAAAATGTTGAGATCCTCTGGAAACTTGGAAAAATCCATGCATCTTATGCAACACTGTTCTATTTTAAAAATCTCCTCTTGAAGTGAACTTATTTCATCAGCAATGCGGACTAACTGTACCTAGCATACATTATCTCTGACCTACACTCCAGAGTGCATTTTATTTTATGTGACACCCCGAAATGTGACTCACTGCTAATCTTAATTTTTTTTAAAACCCTCTTCAAAGCCCATTTAACTCCTGGTTAATGTGACGCAGAACATCCTGGGATGAGACTGATCCAAACGGATAGAATTAGCCTGACTTCAGACTGTCAGCTCATTTGAACAAAGCTTATCAGGAAGACATAACACAACTGGTCTCATCATAACTGGAAGGCCGTATCACTTACCATACCGTACCATTTTATTTATAGAGCACTTAAAACAGCGACGAGGCCAACCAACGTGCTGTACAGACAGAACAACAGGTAACGCACAATATACAAAATGAAGTAAATCAGAAATAAAGACATAAAAACGATGCAGATAATGACGACTAACCAGTGTGGAGCGCACAGGTTCAAACACAGATCATCTGGTGTTGAAAGCTACCGAATAGTAGTGGATTTTTAAACGGGACTTGAAAACCGAGAGGGAGGGGAGCAGAGGTAACTCGTTCCAAAGTCTTGGTCCTGCTACAGAGAAGGCCCTGTCCCCTTTGCGCTTAAGATGAGTTCCTGGAACTGTGAGGAGCAACTGGAGGACATGGTATCTGTTCTGTATCTTAACATAGAGTCTTATTGTTCTACAACACTTAATCATCTGCTCCCCCGCCCTTGCTCAAGGGCTCAGAGTGGGGGAACGGATGGTGGAGGCAGGTGTGGATGCTTCACCTTTCCCCTTTACATTTTGATGTTGTCTGTACGGGGATCGAACCTGCAACCTTCTGATCACAGGTTCGCCTTCTCTAACCTCTGTGCCACCGCTCCCCCATAAACAGCTCAAACTGTAAACCGCATCCTGGTCCTTGCTGTCCCTGCATGTTCAGTGATGTTTATCCACTCACCACACCTGATTTGAACCAGGCTTCTGCAGAGCATGAAGAGGGAAGTGAAGCAGTGAATCAGGTGTGTTGGAGCAGGGAAACGCGCAGGATAGTGGACCAGGACTGGACGCACCTGCAGTTTAAGCAGGAGCACATCAAAGTACCTTCAGGAGGCCCTCGTTGAACAGATCCTCGGGAACTCTGCAGGCGATCAGGGCGTTGGGTAAATCGGTAAACTGGACATCCACCGTGGCCTCCTCGGCTCCGTTCACAGCCTGCTGTACATCCATAGCGAGAACCTACGAGTCCTTCCTGGAGACGCGGGGAGAAAACCACAACACAGCTGTAGAAACATAAACAAGGCTAACGTTTGACAGCAACGAACACGTTACATGTGACAGCACTTACAAGACAGATGGAGGTTCAACACCTCCGTGCACATCGGTTTTGTCCGAGTTAAAGCGCTAAAGCTGCTCTTGATGCTGGTAGCCTGATAGCAGCGCTAGCCTAGCGAGCTAGCAGTTTGAGCTAATCTCAGGAAGCGTACACCGTTCCTCTTGAGCAAACGTTAAAAAAATAATAAAAAGTTAAATATATATTATAAAAATACAGCTGACGCCGGCCTTTGGATTATCGCTAAAGTGATATAATAAAAGGGCAGAATGTTTTCTGATAAGAATAATAGATTTTTTTTCTTCTTCGTTGGTTTAATGGTGGTTGCAAAAGCAGCTGTAATTGTTTTAGCGCCACCTGCTGGACTAGAGGGGAATAATGTACTCCTGGTACATAAACTACTGGTAAAAATACTGGTACATAAACAACAAATAAAAAACTTTTTTTTGTTGTTGGAATTCTTAAGTGGGAAAAAGAAAATTCTGAAAATTAAAATTTTTACTATGGTACCAACACTCACCCTGGAGCAGGTTATTTTTTGTCTTTTTATTGACTTTTTTTTTAGCTCTTATGCAATGTACTAGGAAGAGGTTATTGATTAGGGGAAAGTTTTTTTTTTTTTTAATCATGATATTGTCTTTCCATAAAAAAAACGTATTTTGAGCCCAATTTTTCCACTTATGTTATGACATCCCAAGAGAGATTATACTGTATATTGCACAGATAAAGCTTACAGTAATCAAGTTTCTTAAACATGCTTTTTCTTGTTCATTTGTTCTGTATTTTTATCAAACAAATGGAAACAGTTTGATCTACTGAAAACCCATTGAGTTTTTTTCTACTAATTGAAGTTTGTTTCCCCTCAGAGAGCCAATATAATCCGAGTAAAAGTGGATTCCTCCTCTATATTTTTTTCTACTTTTCTGGTAGCACAAACATATTTTTGAATGCCATAAGATTGTTTTTTATATCCCAATATTCCTGTCATATTTTAATAAAACGTGACTGTTAACAACTGATTTACTTTCTGCCTCACTGAACATTGAAGTTCAGACCATTATGATCATTTAGCAATAATTTTTGTTTCCATTTACTCCTAATTTAATCAAAATCAGCAAAAAATAATAATTTAGCTTGAATATTATTTAACATACGTTATGATAAAACTGATAAATTATATCTTGTTGAGCTTAGACCCCATATACTAATGCAAGGCTATCTAGATAAAAGAAAATTATACTCCTTGTTCTAAGCCTAAAAGTATTGCCACAAATTCAACCAATGCATGGCAGCGGCGGCATCATGAATCTGTAACGTTTTTCTGATCAGAGTTAATAGAAAGATGAATGGAGCAAAATAAAGAGAAGGAAACCTGTTTCAAACATTCATAACCGGGATGAAGATTCACCTTCCAGCAGGACAATTACCGTGAACACACTGCTAAAGCTACTCTTTATTGGTTTAAGGAGCACCAGTTACGGTCCTGGAATGGTCCAGTCTAATCATGTTCTAGAATTGCGCCGCTCAAGGTGGCTGCGTGTTGGAGTTGCTCTGTTACTTTCATCCTGAGATTTTGCTTTTGGAAACTTTAATTCCTCTTTTTCTGGATGTAAGTCACATTTTTTGGATGATTGTTTCCTCTGGTATCAAATGCTGTGCAGCTGGAAGGATTTTTACTGAAACTTTTTTAGTTTTGGACATTTGTTATGATGCGTAACCATGGCAACAAGGCAGTTTTCTACAACCAACCAGCTGAATAACATCTCAAAAGCTCAAATAATATCTCAACTACAGCCCCAAATCTCAAATGAGTTGAAAAGGATGTTCTGCAGATGCATTCTCATCTACCTGCCAGCTGTGCTCAATTGCCTGACCACTGAGATCCTGGAACTAGCAGGAAACAAGGCTCGTGACAGCGGAAGGACAGGATCGTCCCTCGGCACCTACAGTTGGCTGTCCGCAGTGATGAGGAGCTCGGCAGACTGCTGGGAGGAGTGGCCATCGCTCTGGGAGGAGTTCTGCCCGGCATTTGGGCGGTCCTACAGCCCGGGGGAATCGAGAGGCCAGCTGAGTCTGGGTGGACGGATCGGACGACATCTGCAGCCAGTTTCTTAGGATCCACTATGGGATGGACCTTTACAAGAGATCCTTACTGCCTACAGCCATCAGTGTCTATAACATCTCTTAATGAAATGAGGATAACGAGTTACAACAACAAATAATTTCCCTTTGGGATTAATAAAGTATTTTTGAATTGAATTGAATTGAATTGAATCCCAGACCTCAAACCAGCTCAGAATCCCTGGTTTGACTTAAAGATTATTGCGTCGACTTGAAGGAGCTGGAACAGTTTGCTCATGGACAACGGACAAACATTCCAGTAGTTAAATGGACCAAACTTGAAAACACCGAAAACTTGCTGCTAAAAGTGGGAAAGACTTCAGCACCCTCATGCTTTCTGTTGTACATTTGAGAAAAGATCAGGCTCCATTGTTGACGAGGAGAGAACTACTTGGTGGAATAAGCTCATTTAAAAGTCAAGTCCAATATTGTGCATGTTGGTTAAGATTAGAGTGCGAGTTGTTTTTATAAGACCTAAGGGTTTTCACGAAAATTCCTCTCAGGTGGTGCCGTTCCCCGGGTGGCAGAGGGGTTTAAGCCTCTGGTCATGTGGGGATAAGCCATCATTTAATCGCCTGAGGAGAGAGAGAGAAGCGGAGTGAAAGAGGGAGATTGTTTCTACGGATGTTTAACTGTTTTGGACAAACCGTACGGTAAAAGGAGCTCCTCCGGGTCTTCAAGGAACGAGTCAAAGGGTGCCTGTTCCTAACAGTTCAGGTGAATAATGTTGGCGTCTTAGATTTTTAAACATGCTGAAGTTTCTTTAGCCTTTCAGAAAACTTCTGTAAAAAAAAAAAAAAAACAATACAAGAGGATGGTACAAGTTTTCCACCGTCTTTGGAATTTCAAGCAAGTTCTAGGATTTGGGAACTTGTGAAATATTTTATTGCTGTAGTTTACTTCAGGAAAAAATATATATATATTTTCTTCAGATTTTTTTCGTCATGTTTTTATGTGACTAGAGGCTTTAAAAATTCCTGGACTTTGGATAAACCCTATTATTAACAAATGACTCAACACTGGACCAATATTGGAGACTAGGATTTTATTTTATTTTTGCCTTGGACCATCAAAATCCAACTTAATTTCCTCTGGAACGCTTCATAAACCTAATTTATTGAGGAGAAAAAAGAAACCTGATCTGCATTTCTTCCTGACATAACTCAATATTTTTCAAGCTTTCTCAATGGCTCAGTCACGCTCCTGTTCCAACCCTGACCTGTACAACGGCGCCATTGTCTGCAGTCCACTGGTCTTTTGTTCGGATCTGGATTCTCCAACAGGTGGTGAAGACGTGGAACTAGCAGAGGAAGTAGGAGAAGATGCCCTGTTATTTACTGAAGAAGGACAAGCTGAAGGTGATGAGGATGAAAGCAGAGGAGAAAATGAAACGGGGACCATTTGCGTTATTGAAGTAGCCATAAGCGAAGTAGCTCAAGAGGTTGAGGAAAGTTACAGCAAACAAGAAGACCAGATTAGCCAAAGAAATGCGAGTGATCAAGAACAGGAAGAGATGGACGTAAAAACAACAAAGGAGGAACGTGAGAACGTGCAGATCATGAATGAATGTTCTCTGGTATTAGCAGAGATTAAGAAACAGCAAATACTACAACGTAAAGAAGAAACAGAAGAGGAAAAACAGGTTCAAAAGGAGGCGATGGCAAGTGTCGAAACAAATCAAGGAATGGAAAATCTTGACAAGGTCTCGAATTATGATGAGCGATTTCAGAAAATTGATGCGCCGGTCAGAGAAGGAGCAGAAGGTGCACAGTTGTGTGACAAAAACACAACTGGAGTTATTACTTTGCTAACAACTGAAAATGTGTGGGAATTTCCTGATGATGTGGAAAGCCAAGTGAACACAGCAATAAATGAACAAGTTACAACTCAAAGCAATTTGACTATTGAGCCAATTGACCCAGCTGAAGCTATCATCAGTCAGGCCAGCCAACTAACCACTGAGCTTCAAGTAGAACTGAAATACACTGACCAGAACAACTACCACCTTATAACACAAAGTTCTAACACTGATAACACGCAGGAAGAGGAGAATGCAATAGAGGCAATGACTGAGAATAAGGAGGTTCAGGAAACCAGGATAGATGGAATGTCTGCTTCTGATGAAGACCTTTCTGAAAATGTTTTAGAAACAGGAGGTACAGCAAATAAAATGATGGAACAACTACAGCTGGACACTTTTAAAAAGCAGTCACTGTCAGAAGAATGGGCCGAAGACACTTTCGTGAAAGGGCTCGATCAGAAGGAGAGCAAGGAAGAGAACATTCAAAAGACTGGAGTTGCTCTTCTAGAAGGAAGAAAGATAGGTGAGGAAGTTGATGGAAAGTTGGTTGAAGAGAAAGAAAATGAAAATGTGGAAATGCAAGGAACATTTCCTCAGGTTGACAACCAGGCAATAGAGTTTCATCCCGAACCAGTGGTGCACAATGTGGAGAAGGTGCCTGTAGATGAGCAAAGAATTGAGAATTTTGAGATGGCAGAGGTATTTGAACTAAAAGAAAGGGCTGACCTAAATCCAATAGCAAGTGAAGTCCCATTAAAAGAAAATAAATTGACAGGAACCACAGAAGGTAATTTACAGAAGCATCCTTTGAAAGTCCTCAAACGATTAGGGACAGATTGGGTGGGCAGCATCCGTCGACACCAAAAACAAAAAAGACTGTCCAAAAAGAAGAGAGGACAAGAAGTAGAGACGATAACAGGAGGGTTGGAGATGGCGGAGGGTCCTGTGACTGTTTTAGACGATGAAATTGACGAGACAGGGGTGATCCTGAGTGAGCACATCAAAGAAGAAATTCCTGATACCAATTCTGGTGCTACCATTGATGATGCCGAGGTGAAGGGAAGTCGAGAGCTGCAAAAGGAGAAGGTTGAGGAACAACAGTTTGAAAAAAGGAACAAAGGAAACATTAAGCAAAGTAGAAACGAAGGCACAGATGCGGACAATGGCGAAAATAGAGGAAAAAGAAAAGTTAAAGAACTGAAGCAAGTAATGGAACATGGGACGTTGTCTCTGCCACCACAAGCGTCTGGAAAAGGATTGGGGAAATCAAAAGTGTTGTCGCTCAAGAGAAAAGACAATGCGTGGATTAAAAAAGACCAAGACGAAGAAGGGGTAGCGCAAGAGACGAAAGAGTGGAGAAAAGAACTCCGACCTGTTAGAAAGGACGTTTGGGAGACTGAGAGGAGAGCTAACGAACGGATCAAGAAAGAACCGCCAGCAGAAGAAAACGCCAAGGAAGACTGGTTAAAGGAGCTGAAGTCTGTGATGAAAGACGAGTCTTTGCCCAAAAGAAAAGATGAGAAAGTAAAGAAAAAGCGAGTTGTGCTATTGGAAGATGGCCACTCATACGTACCCCAACGGGAGGAGGTGGTCCCAGAGACAAGGGAGGAGGTCCAGCTGTTCTCACAGAGTCCATTGTCCACTGAGCTCCGAGACAGCAAGACACTTCAAGATCAGAACTACAAGATATCACTCTATGTGAAGGTGAATAACCCTACATAACACTGCACTTCAAACACATAAAACACTGTTACCCCAACATCTCATTGGTAAAGCTATAAGGGTCATAGAATAGTACCATAAATGGATAACATAATGGTTTGACCATTATGAAGTAGATTTTTGCGTAGAAGTTGTATATATTATTTTTTTTATCAAATGTACAGTTTCATGAATAGCCTTTTCCTTTTTTTTTTTTTTTTTTTTTTTTGGAAATTCTTTGTATTTTAGGCAATCTTTCCATTTCTTGCAGGGTTTAAAACATTGCCATTTGTGTTTTCTTTTATTCAGCATGTCTTTTCTATGGGAATTATGTTTTTTTTCTTTTCTTGAATCACAAAATGCAAAGTGTACACATTCAAGCTTTTATTGACTTCCTTTGTTTATCCAAGGTCAATGCTCATCACAACCGACATGAAGGGTCTTAAAATTGTATCTCCTACATGAAACATTGTAGACACAAAAATTGTCACACGTCACCATCAGGCTCTTTTACCATCTACAGTTTAGGATTTCCTGTATCATAGAAGCTAAACAGGAAGTACCAACAACACTGTATAAAACTGTTCAGTCAGTTTCAAGTGCTCTGCTGCAACCTTTGGAACTGCATGCTTGATATATTGTAGACATGCCTGTTGGATTAGAACACTACAAAAGACCCACTAATAGGATCTGGAAAGCAGATCAAGGTGAGGTTTCACCTACCGTCTACGGTCACTTATCCACACACTAACGTCAATTACTATCTGTAGTCAAAGGGCAAAAGGTACATTTTACTGTAGTTTGCAAAACTATTTTATACCACCTTCTTAATCAGATTTATATATTTTCCTTGACTCCTTTGGACAAAATCAACATTCTTCAACTTTACAAAGCAAAACCATACTTACCATACCATACTTACTGTCTGAACAATACCGGTATATTCTTTCCTACCTACTTATGAGCTTATTTACATTCAACAAAGCGATGTATAGTTTGTTCAAAAGCAGCTAATGTAAAAAAAAAAACACATTCTCAAGCGCTTTCATTGTAAAAGAATAACGTCACACTAACTTTTGACTAAACTTTCCAAAACTTTTCTAACAAACTTCTATCTCTTAATGTTCAGGATTTTATTCATTTTGATTTATATTTTCACAGTGTGAATATTTATAGACTTAACTTTTAATGATTGACTATAGCTATGTGTCCCATGAAGAGTGGTACCACATTTCAACAAGTAACTTTCTAGGTATGGAACTGAATAATTTAAAAGTTGTACATTCTTCATTATTACTCAAAAGCTTATAGAAAAGCATACATTACAACAGTAAAAAAAAAAGTATATATATATATATATATCTCACAGAATCACAATAATCTCTATCATTCAACAGGCATCTTTGGCATTCTAACTGTGGTAGAGAAGTATACAAGGGTTGTGCAGTATATGTACAAAGGCTATGATGAGATGTCTAGTAGGAGGGTATGGTTTCAAATTAAAAGCGGGATTATATCAGGGATCAGGTCTAAGACTCTTGTTTGCAGTAGTAACGGATAGGTTGACAGATAGGACAGACAGGACACTCTGAATTACAGTATGATGTTTGCAGATGACATTGTAATCTCTAATGAGAATATGAAGCAGGTGGAAGAGAATTTGGAGAGGTGTATGTTCTGGAGAGAAGAGGAATGAGAGTCAGTAGAAGCAGAATAGAATCCGAGTGTGAATGAGACAGATAAAGACTTACGGTGACGTTACTAGGAGCAGTACTGAAGGTGGAAGAGTACAAAGGTGTTACATACGTACACTGATACAGTGATGCTGTGCCTTTAACAAAAAGTCACGAGGCAGAGCCGGAGATGGCAAAGATGATGTTGAGTTTCTCATACAGTGGTTTTGCCACTAAAAATATTCCAGTGATAGACCAGGGGCTAGCGCTAGACCAGAGCCTATGGTGATAAAATAGGAAAAGCTGGCACTGAGCAAGCTTTAGCTTCTGAATGGCAGCCATTTGATGGAGAGAAAAAAAACAACCTTTGATAGAATCTAAAATGGACATGCTCAGATAAAATAGGTCCTTTGTTAATCCCTTACAGCAAATTATTGTTATAGCAAACATTTATTATAAGACAAAGCATAAACAAATACCATATAATATGATGTATATTACAAGATGTATAAGGAGGACAGAGGCTCTGTCGTTTTTCTATACGTGAGTAGTCTACTTAACAATTTATGTTAGAGAGACAGCTCAAGTTGAGCAGTTTGGAGACCTGGTTAGAGGCTGAAATGCTTTGGACATGTGCAGAAGAGACACAGTGGACATACTGGACAAAGAACGTTCAACATGGAGCTGCCAGGAAGGAGGAAACGAGGAATATTAGAGAGAAAGTTTATGAATGTAGTGAAGAAGGATATGCAGAAAGAAGAAAAGGACGGTTTTGGTTGGTGTTTCACATGTACTTTGTGTTACCTGCCAGGGACTAAAATGGCTACAAGGACCTCAAGTGTCTAAATCTAGCAAATTGTGTTTTCTTGTATGTTTTCAATCCATGGGTCCTTTTATTAGTGTTGTAGTCAAGACCACCTAACCCAACACCGAGTCAAGACCAATATCAGAGTGTACCGAGATACAGTAAGACCAAGACTTTTGGGGTCCGAGACCAAGTCGAGACCAAGACCTCAAGTCTTGGAGCTCAATCTTTTCACAGATTATCCGTATCGGCTTACTTTCACTCCTTATTGATACATTACGTTCTGTTGTCTGTATTGTTCTGTTGGTACAGAACCACATGCGAATAAAAGTGGGTGGGCATGACAGCGGTAACAAAAACATGTATTTAGTAATGAGTCACGTTATCGCTTGGATTTGAATCAGGACATTTTGCATCCAATAAAAACAAAGATGTTCACAAATAAACTGGACAATATTCTGGCAATTTAGTGATATTTCCACACTTGTGGTCTTGACTGGTCTTGAAATAAAAATCAGAGTCCTCAATGTCTGAGACCGAGACAAGACCGAGACCAAATGCGGTCGAGTCCGAGACAAGACCAAGACCATCAAAAAGTGGTCTTGAGACCAAGACTGGTCTCGAGTACCACAACACTACCCTTCATATAAACTTAACTAAACTAGAATTAAGTGACTCATCAACACAGAGAGGCTCATTCTGCTCTTTGGTTCAGCATCACATTCTAAACTGGGCCATGAATAAAAAAAGGACCTTACAAAAGTGGTTTAACTCCAACAAAACCATTCAATATCTGAGCCCCACCTCAGACTCTCATTCACTCATGCACTAAGCTTGTGGTGTGCAATACCTCACATTCTAACAATGGTTTCCTTTGTCCAGGTCCCAGTTGGTATACCAGATGAATGTAGATGGGAAGATTTGGGAATAAAGTTTGAGTTCTACGGGGTCCTCAAACAGATCAGTGGTTTTCAAGATCAAGGTTCTTTATTGTCGTTATTCGCATCTCATGTGGTACATGAGGTGGAACGAAATTGTGTACACAGGGTCCCAGAGGTTCTTTACTTAAACTGAGACAGAAGACCAAACTTTAAATATATGTGTGAATTGAACTACTTGGTTAAAATACAATGACCACAATTATGCCAAAATGGGCATAAACTAAATTTGACTGTTTGTGGTTTTGTTGTTGGACTTGTTGAGAACCCTCAGGTCTCAGTAGTGTGCCTGTGGTATTCTGTCACCAGTAGCATACAGAGTTAATCTCTACATTCTCACTATTTAAGCTGATTAGCCTGTTCTTTGGTGCTGAGAGCTCTTACTACAGGAGTGAATTCAACACAAACTCACCTATCATGACTTACTGTATTTACACTATGTACAGTAGTATAACTGCTTGAAATCTACACCAAAAGGAGCCCAGATTCATCTAGTTAAAGGTTAAAACGTGTTTATTAGCTTTGACTGATGAAGGATAAATCTAAATAAACTGAGCCTTCCTTCTTGCCAGCCCCTCTGATCCTGTGGTGTACAACGGTTTGAAAAGGTGTGTTTTTGACACTTTGTGCTTTTTTGCCACATTTCATCCAACCTTAATTTAGAGCCTTGAAGACTCATTTACAAGGGAGACCTGTTTAGACAGACAAAAAGTAATGAAAGTGACACATGTATAGGATTTGGAGGCAAAAACAACAAAAAAAAATCCTATCAAACTCGGCCGAGGAGAGAGAGCCTGAGATTGAAAAAAAACACCCCACACATGGGCACATAGTGACGCAGACAGTCCGCAGGGGAGGGGAGACGACAAGAGCGGTGAGCGTGTCCAAGGACACTCCAGAGGCACTGGAGTTTTAAGACAATGCGTCTTAACACTTACTTAAACAATGTGTTAAGACCAAAGATATGTGCCGTAAATGGGTGGATAAGAGGACTCAAATGCAGACAAGCTGAAGATTATAAAAAGTTTAATTAATTAATTAATTAATGTATTTATTTATTAACAAAACTGCCATATAGAAAGCAGTCAGCAGGTTAGAGCAGTAATCTTCCAATGCAAGATTTGGGGGGTCGATTCCACCAGCAGTCACACGTCAAAGTGTCCCTGGGCAAGACACTGAACGCCTCATTGCATCCGATGTACGTCTCACCGTTGTATGAATGTGATAAAGCACTGATTATTCTTTGTATAGATCTAATAGAGTGCCGTATAAATGGGTAAATGAGGGCACAGATTGTGTTGTAAAGCGCTTTGAGTATCTAGGAAAGATAGAAAGGTGCTATATAAATACTGTCCATTTACCATATGAGAAAAAAAAGAAAATAAATACCGTATTTTCCAGCATCCGGCCACAATAGACCGCCCAGGCGAAATAAAGCTGTTTTGACCATTAAATAAACTCGTAATAAACACGACGGGTCAGCGGTGACGCATAATAAATGTGACTTATATGCCGAAGCGACTTATACGCCAGAAAATACGGTATCTTTCCTCGGAGGAACGTATTTTGCCCATTGTCTTTTGTAGCAGCCATTAAAACAATCATCTTTTGTATTGAAATGATCACGTCTCAGCCTTTTGGCAGAATCTTAAAAATAATGTAATACTCGATGGATATTGTGAGATTTCAGATGGTTTTCTTTTCACCATTGTGATGACTCTGGTATTACTACACCAACTGTTTTAGTTAAAAATTGCCAAATTGACTATTGGAAGTTGACCTTAGCAAACACAAACATTTAAAAAATACTGAGCTAAACTATGGAGTGGTAGTACTTGAGCCATCCCACATGTTACATAAAATCACCCCATATCATTTTCGAAGTTTAATCTCATGGCTACACCTGCGGTTTATGCTAACTTAAAATTTTTTTAGAATGTTTTACTGTGTAAAGTTGTCTTTCATGGTAAAATAGGGTTCATCTCTAGCCAATCTTCACCAGGACTGCATGGAACCAGAGAAGTTTTATCCCAATAGGACCTGAGGGGTTAATACTAACTGTTTGACTAACTACTTAGTGCATTTGCTTGTATGGAATTTTAAATTGTTTGAGTAATTTTTCTGTTTTGTTCATTTGTGTATATCCAGGCAGGAAGTGATGGGGAGAGCATCGGCAACTGTCCGTTCTCTCAGAGACTCTTTATGATCTTACTGCTGAAAGGAGTCACCTTTAGCGTCACAACAGTCGACCTCAAACGGTACGACGTGTCCAGAAAACGGACGTTCTGAGAACATTCAATGAACGACGAATGAAGCGTAAATGTAATGTTCTTGACGTTGTTTACCGCAGTAACCAGATGTGTTCAAACTTTGGTTTACCAGAAAACCAGCTGATTTGAAGGACCTGGCTCCTGGAACCAATCCTCCCTTCATGACGTTTAATGGCGAGGTCAAGGTCGATGTCAATAAGATAGAGGAGTTCCTCGAGGAGAGACTAACACCACCACGGTACACACATTCATCAGTGCAAGTTGACTAAATGAGGCCAAATTGATCGATGTATGTTATATTGTCAAATGTGCCAGCCATTTTGATGATGTAATCACGAGAAGAAGGAAAAAAAAACAATTTTTTATTTTTATTTCTATCAGGACATAATCAAAGGATACGGACTTTATCTGCTTGACTTTACTTCCTTGGTAGACAGTTGGTATGAGGTGTTGTGTACCAATGCTATTGATTTTAGCATGATGGGAGTAATGTTTTAGTTTGTCTCTGTTGAAGAGAAATATTCTCGCTTCATCTTAATTGCTCTAAAGGAACCACACTCGACAGCAGGAGAACATTTTTAACCGTTTATGTTTGCTAATATTTTATGTATTTTCTTCTAGCTAGCACTTTCCAAAATTTAGTTTGCATTTTGCTACATTTAGCTTCTCCTAGCATTTTGGTATTTTGCCTATAACTATGCATCTTTTAGCTTTTAGCTACTATTTTGCTATGCTTAACAACTGACTAGCATTATGCTTCTTTTAATTAGCATCTTACTCCTTTTAGGTTTGAAGTAATGTTTTGCTGCTTTTCATCGGCATTCAGTCTTTTGATATTTTCAGCTTCTAGCTAGTGTTCTGCTATTTTGTAGCGACCGTATTTTCCTCCCTATAAGTCGCACTTTTTTGCGTAATTTACATGCCCTGCGACTTATAGGCCAGTGCGACATATTTATGTATTTTTTCCCATATTTATAAACCATTTTTAGCTGAGATATGACTGTTTTTATTCATTCTGACTGAAAAAAACAGTACCACATTCAACCACTAGATGGAAGCAGAGTAGTAGTAGCAGTATGGCATACCGTTGAATCATGTAATAGGTAAACGTGGCTATAATGACAAATTCAAAACAGTTCAAGACAAAAACAACTGGACTTTATTTATTATACTTTATTTATTGTTTTTTTTTCTTGAACTTTTTTGAATTTACCATGTCCTGGATGACTGAGAATCTTCACCAGCTATTAATGACACAATCGGCTTGCCATAGTACCCCTACCTTTGTCTTGCTCGTTGCTTGGAACCTTCAGACCAGCTGCACCGCCCCAGCGAAATGCAGCTGATTTGACCATTAAAGTGCATTTTTTAAGCAAATGTTGGACTGAGACGCAGCTTTGCTATAATTTCGAGCAAACAAATAATTGTTTTAGGCGTTTATCTTGTTAAATTTGCACAGCGACTCGTCGCGTACACGCATTTACTTCCGCGTATCAGCTTTTGAAATACAGCATATTTGACCTTTGAAGTGCATTTATTAAGCAAACGTTAGACTGAGACACACATTTACTATAATTTCGAGCAAACAAACAATAGTTTTTAAGTGTTAATCTTGTTAAATTTGTGTTTAAAGTCCTCCCGTGCACGATCCCACTCCTGCCATTTGGCAGCCAATCGATTTTTGACACAACACTGGCCCACGTTTCCAGGTTCGGCCCACATTTCTGGGTTGTCAGCGGTGACGCGTAACAAACATGACGCGTCAGCAGTGACTCAAAATAGATGCGACGTATATGGCGAAGCGACATAGTTATGGATTTTTCCACTTTATTAGACAAATATGGACTGATGCGACTTATAGGGCGGAGCGACTTATAGGGCGGAGCGACTTATAGGGCGGAGCGACGTGAACGGCGGCAAATACGGTAATTCTGTACTTTTAGGTACTATCTTCCCATTTTTTATTAGCATTTGGCCTATTTTTGCTCATGTTCTGCCTGTTTTATCAACTCAGTTTTAGATACTTCAGCAAATGTTAGCAGTTATTTAACATTCCAGAAAATGTGTTTTTACAGAAAATGCTTTATCTTGAGTTTATTCTTTTTATTTTGACTAGAAACTTTGCTTGAAATCCAACTATGTTTCAAGTTTCAAATTAATCAGTTAACACTAGAAAGGAAAACATCAGCCATGTCATAGTCCATTTATTCATCCATCCAGTTATTATTTACTTTTGACCTGATTCTCCTTTCTGGGTTGTCGGAAGCTCGTGCCAACCTCAAAGAGTCACAGTCAAAGCACACATGGAGACCAACAACCATTCACTCTCTCACCCACACCTAGAGATAACTTACGAGATGTCAGTGAACGTAACATGCATGTTTTTGATTTTTGGAAGGAAACCGGTGCACCAGAAGAAAATTCACACATGTATGGGGAGAACATGTAAATTCCACACAGAAAAATATTTAATATTGGCGATACTGGTTTTGTTTACTTGGTATTGGATTGATACCCAATTTTGCAGGATCACTCACCACTTCTATTTGATTTTCTCTAAATGTGGCACTTTGCATTATGGGTAAGCATCTCTGGTCTCATCTGTCCAAAATAAATTGTTCTGAAAGTTATAAAGACAAATTAACATATTGGACTCAGTTGTTTGAGTTTTGTTTTACATTTAATGTTAGATTTGAATAAAATTAGAAACAAAAATTTAGCAATTTACATTATTTACTGATACGTAAAACTCTAAACTTGAAAGAGGCTGAACTAGGCCTGTCATGATAACATATTTTGCTGGGTGATTAATTGTCTCAGAAATTATTGTGATAAACGATTATATTGCTTGAAATTTGACAATAATTAGTAATTATTGTCAAACTTAAGAAGAAATGTTTTATTTTCTTTGTATTTTCTTTGTACCTTTTTTTTAACCACTGGATGGCAGTATAAGACTGTTTGAACCTAAGGATGGATAGTGAGGGAGCGAACAGCATGTCTCTTTAAGAAAAATGGGAGGGAGGCCCCTTGACGTGACATGGGCTGTCTCATTTTGGTTCTCAAAATGGTGGACACTCGGTGTGATTTGAGCTCTTTAGCATAGCACTTTTTCACACAAAGATTTTAATTAAAACATCAATAAACAAGTTCTCAGCTTCTTTTTGCAGAGAAAAACCTTTTACACGAAGGCACAGGTTTCAACCGTGAATTTTGGAGCTTCGACAAGACGGAGGTTTTTTCCCCGAGGTCGACCTGTTAGCTTAGCTTCTCAGCTGCTTTTAACGATCCAAAAACTCGATTTTGGACGGTTAAAACAGATTTTAAAGAGAAAGGGAGGGGCCAGTGAAGAGCACCGGAGTTGCGCTTTTTGTCATCCAGTGTCTTGAGTAGAAAGAGAGACACGAAGAAACGATAAAGCCGATAAATGAAAGTGAGGTCGATAATTTTCATTGATCATGCGATTAATTGATTTATTGTTTATCGCGACAGGCCTAGGCTGAACTTTCCTTTTTCTCACGACTGTAGTTAAAGTATCGTGCAATGGTTCATCTTAGAAATACAGTAGTTTAAACAAACTGGATCAAGTGGTCATGCTTAAATTATTACATCAAATTTTAAAAGCACTATGTTTATTATTCTATTTTCTGTCATATTCCCTCAACAATAGCTTTCCCAGGCTAGCTCCCAAACATCGTGAAGCTAACACAGCTGGAATCGACATCTTTGCCAAGTTCTCAGCTTACATCAAAAACCAAAGGAAAGATACCAACGATGGTAAGAAAGTATCAAAGATCGAAGTATCTTTGTTTTCTGTTATACAGAGGTACGATCCACGTACTTCCACTTTTTGATGATGGATTGAACAGTGTTCTGTGAGATGCTCAAAACTTGGGATATTGTTTTATTATCTAAACTTGCTTTACACTTCTCAACAACTTTATCCCTTGCTTGTCTCGTGTGTTCCTTGGTCTTCATGATGCTGTTTGAATCTATAATGTTGAATAGCTGGGTTTATACTGAGATGAAATTACAAACAGGCAGTCCAATACTCTATGTATTAGGTGCCTTCTGAAGGCAATTGGTTGCCCTGTATTTTAATAAGGTGCATCAGAGTACAGGGGTGTTGTGACAGTGGGAATACAAAATTAACATTCCGCTTTTCAGATTTTTTTTGATATAACATAAAAATCACATATTTTATTTTTATTGACTTTTGTGTTGGTCTATCACATAATTTTCAGTTTGTGGTTGTGACGAAACGTGGAAAAGGTCAAAGGGTATGAAGATATTTCCAAGGTACTGAAGATGAACCAATCTAATTCAGAACATATGTTTGTCCATTCGTGACCTCAGCCTTGGAGAAAGCCTTGGTGAAGTCTCTTTGGCACCTTGACAACTTCCTGAGGACTCTTCTGTCAGAAGAGATTGATGCTGATGCCTCAGGAGACCTTCCCGAGTCCTCCAGGAGTTTCCTGGATGGGCCTGATCTCACTCTGGCAGATTGTAACCTGCTACCTAAGCTACACATACTGAAGGTACGGTCATCAAATATTCAGTAGGAATCATGTACACAGCTAGAACTTGCATATCAATTTATACGCAACTTTTTTCCCTAGGTTGTAGCCAAGAAGTATTGTGGCTTTGAGATCCCCGCAGAGATGACAGGAGTGTGGAGATACCTGAACTGTGCCTATCAGAGACAGGAGTTCACCAGCACCTGCCCTGCCAAGAGCGAGACAGAGTTAGCCTATCTGAACGTTGCAAAACCAATCAAATAAAAGCACGAGTGGACAAACGGAAAGAATGTACATAAATATATTAACATACAGCAGAACAAGGAAATAAACAAGAGGGGTTGACTGATCGTGACTAGTTGACACAAACTATCGGGAAAATACATCCATCCAGTGGTGTAGTCTATACAATACGCGGGTATACGGAGTATATCCACTACAAAAGCTTATTAATTTCAATATGACCACTTAAAAGTGCCCAATGATACATGGCGTATCATTGGGCACGTGTCATTGATACGTTAAACAGAAGTTAAATGCTTCCGTAACAATCTATCGGTATTCAGCACTTGTTTATTACATCCGCTTATCCTGCGAATTATTGTATATTTCTGTACTTACTAATACTTGAACATGTTTTGCTTTGATAAATTCTATAACATGTTTTTAATACAAAGCCAACTGTTGTACAAAGATTGATATACATTTATTCAAATGAGGATCAGAGAAATTTGTAAATGTTCAATATGCTTAAAAATCAAAATCAATTGACGATGTACTAACCAGTGTACATTGGTTTCTAAGCGTAGTATATCCACTACAAAAATGTAGACTACACCACTGCATCCGTCCATTATCTTTTATCCACATCCATTTGGGTCGTTGGGGTCACTGGTGCCCATATCCAGGAGTCACTGTGCAAGAGGCGGGGTAGACCCTGGACAGGTCGTAAGTCCATCAAAGGGACACATGGAGACAAATGAGACAAACAACCATTCACTCTCTCACTCAGATTTAGGGACAATTACGTATTGGAATTGCACTGAATTGGTTGCTTATGACACTATTGTGTATGTTGCACTACTGCTGCATAAACTCCCCTCAAAATTTGGGCTAAAATTCCTCATGGATACACACAACTCTTGCATGGCATTGTTGCAACATTTGCAAGACATTTTTATACTTGTTTATACCCTTGTGTCTTGTCTCCCTTTACACTTTTGTCAATATTTTGGTGCGACTCAAGGTTTTTACGCTACTATCTCACCAGGCTTCAGCTGTTGGCAACAAATTATGACTAGCATGGTAGCATGAAGCTAACCTTTATCTTGTGACTTACCACCATGCTTTCTCTGCCAAATGCCTTGGACAATGATGCCACTTTGGACCGGAAGATTCTTCAGGTATCCACAAGATACAGTACATTCTTTCCTCCAAGGAAAGAAATTCCCATTTTGAAACTGTGAGATCTTTAAGATATGTTGAAAGTAATGTTCACAAGTAATGTATGCATATTGATCAATGAGAAAATTAATTTAACGCTTTGTTATTTGTCTTTTCAGGAGAAATGTTTAGATGGTTTGATCATGTAACAGAACTAGTAGTTGTGAATAATTACAGTAATGATTAAAAATGTCAAACAATTGAAACCAGGTGTTTCCATTCATCATAAAAAGACACATAACCATTTTTTTTCCTCACTATCCGACAAAAAAACGGACAAAAGCTCTGGGAATTCTATTTACCGTACTAAATCCCTGAATATTTCTTCTATTAATTTCTTCAAAATTACTAGTTTACATACAGAAAATGGAATTGTCTTTCTCCAAAACTGGGTACAATTTCCAGATGCCTGAAGGTGCTATAATACTGTTTACACAATTATACACAAATATACAACATTCAGTTCAAGTTCAAATTCAAAAATACTTTATTAATCCCAGAGGGAAATTAAGTGTTGTCGTAGCTCATCGTCCTGGTTTCATTCAAGAGTTGTTATAGATGCTGATAGCTGTGGGCAGGAAGGATCTCCTGCAGTGAAGTCGAAGAATCTGGCCACAGATACCGATCTGTCCACCCAGATCCAGCTTGTTGTCAGATCCGGCGGGCCTCTAGGTCCTCCTGGGCAGCAGGATTGCCCGAATGCCAGACAGAATTCCTCCCTGAGTGATGGTCACTCCTCCTAGCAGTGTGCAGAGCTCCTCACGAGTCGAGTTTCTCACCAGCTCCAGGATCTCAGTGGTCAGGTACTGGAGCACCGCTGCCAGGTTGACGGGAATTTGTCCACGGCACCTCCTTTTCAACTCGTGGGATTTGGGGCTGTAGATGAGATATTTGAGCTTTTGAGATGTTAAGCAGCTGCTCCTTGTTGTTTAAAAAAAAAAAATCACATTGTTGCCATGGTTACACATCATAACAAATGTCCAAAAGTAAAAAGGTTTCAATAAAAATCCTTCCAGCTGCACAGCATCCGATACCAGAGTAAATCATCATCATAAAAAAGCGCTATACGTCCAGAAAAAAAGAGGAATTAAGGTTTTCAAAAACAGTAAATCAGAATGAATGTAACACCTGCTCCAACATGCAGCCACCTTGAGCGGCGCAATTCTAGAAATGGGAACAGCATGGGAACATCCTGCCGTCATACAGCTCAGAATGAAGATGGGTTCTGTGTGTCTCCCGGGATGAACATGTTTTGGTGTGAAATGTGAGTATTAACCCCAAACAACAGCTAAAGAGCTTATGAAGGAGAAGAAGCTTGTCAGAGAGTATTATCCACGGTAAAACGAGTCCTGGACCAACATGGGCTGAAAGGACACTCAGTTCGGAAGTAAACATTCCTCCAAAAGCAACATAAAAAGGCCATGTTACAGTTTGTACATGCAGACAGGGTCAAAGGTCTTAACGTTCCGGAGACGTCCAGTGGTCTGATGAAACTAAAATTGAACTGTTTGGCCATAATGACCATCGTTACATTTGGAGGAAAAAGGGTATCGCTTTCAAGCCTGATAACACCCCCCTAACTGAAGTATGGGGGTGGCAGCATCATGCTGTGGGGATTCATTCAACCTTTATTTAGACAGGCTAATCCCATTGAGCCTTGACTCGTTTACAAGAGACATGTTTTGCTGCAGGAGAGACTGGTGCTCTTTACAAACTACATGGTATCAGGAGGAAAGAACATTATGTGGAAATATTGAAGCAACATCTCAAGACATCAGTCTGGAAGTTAAAGCTTGATCACAAATGGGTCTTCAAATGGACAATGACTCTAAGCCTAAATCAAAGTTTAGGAGTGTCATAAAGTCCTGATCTCGATCTCCAGAGGAAAACTGGTCAGAGCTGAAAAGGTGGCCTACAAACCTGATTCAGTTCTGTCAGGATAAATGGGACAAAAACATTTGGCTCAACTAATACAGTTTAACATTCATCCATCCATCCAACCAACCAACCAACCAATCAACCAACCAACCAACTAATCCATCCAATCAATCAACCAACCAACTAACCAACCAACCAACCAATCCATCCAACCAACCAATCAATGAATCAACCAACCAACTAATCCATCCAATCAATCAACCAACCAATTAACCAACAAACCAACCAATCCATCCAACCAACCAATCAATCAACCAACCAACCAATCAATCAACCAACCAACTAATCCATCCAATCAATCAATCAACCAACTAACCAACCAATCCATCCAACCAACCAACCGACTAATCCATCCAACCAACCAACTGAATAATCCATCCAATCAATCAACCAACCAACTAATCCATCCATTCATCCACCCATCCAACCAATCAACCAACCAACTAACCAACAAACCAACCAACTGACTAATCCATCCAACCAACCAACCGACTAATCCATCCATCCAATCAATCAACCAACCAACTAATCCATCCATTCATCCACCCATCCAACCAACCAATCAATCAACCAACCCATCCATCCAACCGAGCGACTGAGCGAGCATGAAGGCAACAATGGAAAGGATAAACTCCCTCATGAGGAAGAAACCAGGACGCTCAGGACAAGCGGCCATCTGCTTCGACCAGCTGGGTTTGAGAGGAACAGGAAGGACAAACAGATACACAATGGCAGGTTGAGAATCACATGTTAAGATAGAAATAATTTCAAATGCAAACTATTCATATGTATTCAATTGTAACTATTCATTTTAAGAAATGATGTCAATTTGTCCTCGAGTAGTCTAAGTCTATGGCAAGCCAACCCTAACTATAGGATTTATCAAAAAGGAAAGTCTTGTCTAGTCTTAAAACTGGACAATGTGTCAGCTTCATGGACAGAAATTGGAAGTTGGTTCCACAAGAGAGGAGCCTGATAAAGATCTTCCTCCCATTCTGCTTTTGTAAACTCTAGGAACCACAAGTAAACCTGCAGTCTGAGCTTCAAGCTAAGTGCTTATGGCAATATAACAATATTTTGTAGCAATCCAGTGTTCTACAACGGCAGCAACGAGTAAGTTCAAGTTCAAGTTGTGTTTATTTGTGATATTCAAGGTTAACGCAAGGTTAACAGTACAATGAAAAGCTCAGGATGAGAAGAACCGATTTGACTCGCTAAAAACAAACAAACAAGAAATACTAAAGCATGCAATAAGGGTACAAAGTAAAAAGTAAGATTAATGTGTAAACCAACAAAGTCCATGCTCAATAATCCAGGTATACAATCCAACAATTTTCGGTCAGGTCATCTACACAGTTTCTTTTCTTTTTTTTGTGCTGAAAAAAAAAAAGAAACCGTCCAGTTGACCTGACTGAAAACTGTTGGATTGTATACCTGGATTATTGAGCATGGACTTTGTTGGTTTTGAACCAGTTTGACACGACTGTCGACAAGGAAGAGGACCGGCACCGGAGGAGGGAGCGTGCCAAAGACACCATCTTAGCACCAACATAACTGGTTTGTTCCACTTTGGAGTAAGCTGTTGGGGGAAGAATCAGTTTTGTGTTGTGTGTTTCCTTGACTGATGAAGCCCTCTGGATGGAAGGTGAAACGTTTCAGAAAAAAAAGAAAAGAAACTGTCCAGATGACCTGACTGAAAACTGTTGGATTAATGTGTAAACTATTTTTTAAACCAGTGATAAACAGACAAACCTGCTAATTATTTTAAGTGTATAACTCATTCTAAACAATCAATGCGACATGTCTGGTTTGTCAAGTGTACATCCATCTAATTTAGTCCAATTTAGTCTAATTTGACAAATATGTGAAACGTTATTTATTTTTTTCAAACTAAACACAAGTATTTATTTTTTTATATTCATAATTCAAACATTCTAATATTGTATAAACGTACATCCACACTTCCACAGTCTGACCAGCAGGGGGCGGTAAATGAACGCTGTAAAAATGATTTTTGTAATTTTCCGTAGAAGAAGAAGCAGACGCGGTAAATTCATACTTCGTGAAGAGCACAACGAGCGTCAGTCGCTGCACTTTTCTCTTTAAACTGACGCGTTTTTGAAGCGGTTTCAAGTGTTTGCCATGGCCCAGCAGGCTGGTTACTCGCCCAGCTTCAAGCTGCCGACAGAAATCATGCGACTGAGGCGGAAAAGAGCTCGAAGCGACTCGTCTGGAAGCACCGAGAGTCCGGGACAAAGTAGGTCATCCGTAGCAGGCACGCGACCTTTCTCTCCAGGGCCGCTGTTTAAGGACCAGAACCCCTCCAGACCTGGACTAAAACGCAGAAATCCCTTTGCAACGATTGAAAACACGTACAGCCCCCAAAAGAAGCTTTTTATTTACGACGAGCACGGTGGAAACGGCGGCCCCATCCACACAGAATGGGCAGAAAAAGGCGGAAATGACGTCACGACAGCTAAGGAAGGGTCAGCATGTGGTGACGGTTTGATGGAGGTAAGACGAATAATATGGATTCAATATGTCGTATTTTGTTGTCAAAAGCTTTATTTAAAGTGTCTCAAAAGTTACAAGCTCGACTATAAAGCTGCTGTAAAACAAAAAGATGGCGTCCTCAGCTCAACTCCATGATTGTTTCTGTTGTCATAGTCAAATAAAGTCCACCTTCAGTTCTAGAGCTGACATAACTAAATAATCCAGTCTTTCAGGTTCTAAACCAATTCCTTTCATAAATGGGTGAAAATTAAAAACAGCTGATCCAACAAAGGTCATCTGGACGTTTTTTTTTTTTTTTTTTTTTGTTGAGACGTTTTGCCCTTCATCCAAAGGACTTCATCAGTCCGAGGAGCCACAAACAAACACAAGCAGCTCACTCATAGTGGACCAACCAGTTTGACCAACAGTCGAAGTGGCTATGGCTGCCTGAGAGGAATGACGGGGGAGAGGGCGGGCCCCAGAAACCATCTTATCACCAGCAAACTGGTTGGTCTATGTGGGCGCAGTGTTTCTCCTAGATAACTTGCCATGGCGGGGCGCTCATCTCGTCTGTGATTTGTGTGTGTGTGTGTGGGGGGGGTGTTATGAACGGATGGAGAGACGTCCTGAGCTGCGCAGTGCGCTGCTTATAATGACAGTTTTATAGTGGGGGGGAGACAGATCTGAGCTGCACGCTGTTTGGGAGGGTGGGATTTCAGAGCTAGCGCACCTGTGTTGTGAGCCGCTAGCTTAGCGTTACGTCAGTGCCGACTGGGGGGTGGGAGAGTGCGCACGGCTCTGTTGATAGTGTGGGGTGCCCTGCTTGTATAGTGGTAGGGGAAACACTGGGGTGTGCTGCTTGTGGAACTCAGTTTGCTTGTGGCTCCTCGGACTGATGAAGTCCTTTGGATGAAACATCTAAAAAAAAAAGAAACCGTCCAGATGACCTAACAGAACTTTGTTGGATTTTCTACCTAGATTATTGAGCATGAACTTTGAAAAACTCTATTAGCATCGTTATTTATCTAAGGCAGGGTAGGTAAGCACAAAGGCGACAGTGGAAAGGAAAAACTCGTAACAGGAAGAAACCTCCAGCGGAACCAGACTCAGGACCATCTGCTTCTGTTGCATTCATGATCCGACCCAAACTTCAGCTGTTTGACAGATGTCCTCACACGTTATCTTTTAAGCCTGTTGGCCTACAGAGGAGTTCACTGTAAAACAAGCCCAGACCATCACCCTTCCACAGCTGTGCTTGACAGCTGGTGTGAGGGGTTTGCTGATTTTGGCTCAGTTATGTACCCCTAAGAATCATCTCGATTCCAAAGCATGCATGCTCAGATGTGATGGAGCTGGAGGTCCAAAACTCCCTCACTTACCATCTTAAAAGCTTTACTTCAAAACATACGTTTACTCCCTGGTCTTGAACCTGTGTAGAGAAGATCACGTGACTGTCCGTTTCAAAACCTCCCTGGTGGCAGGAAACCATGCGTTTTATACATCAACACTCGCGTCTTCGCACATTTCAACAAAAATGGTTCGACCCTGCATTGCATGAATGAGTTTGACTGAATGAATGAAATTGAAAGAATGAAAATGTGATTGGATGGACAAACGGGTGGGAAAGAGGAGTATAACTTCCTGGCACCGTGTACTGATTACAAACATCTAGGATATAATAAGTGATTCGTAGCAATGAACAGAAAAGGCTGGATTCTGAGGAGCTTGTCTGTGGCGTTTATTTCCTAACAGGTGAATTTAATTCTTCATTTTGAGGCAGATGAAATTCTGTGATTTATAAGAACGTTGTCTTTGGTCCACGCTGATCTGGACTGATACCAGGCTCTTTCACAAGACGGCTCAGTCTGGGACGGAGGTGCGTTCTGGCCGTCTTGATTTATTTTAAAGACGCACCAAGGCGGTTAGTAGGGGTCGAAGACAGCCCACCTCTGGTGCACCTCTGTGCCGTTGAGCAAGGTAGTACTGAGAAAGACCAGCCAAAATGCTGCAGTGCTGTGGCTAAGCCTGTCGCGATAAACAATAAATCAATTAATCGCATGATAAATGAAAATTATCAACATTGTTTTCATTTATCGGCTTTATTGTTTCTTCTTGTCTCTTTTTACTGAAGACACTGGATAACAAAAAGCTCAACTCTGGTGATCTTCACTGACCCCTCCCTTTCTCTTTTCTCTTTAAAATCTGTTTTAACTAGGGGTGCACTGATTGCGGTTTTCTGGCCGATCACCGATTTCTAAAAAGTCTGAACTGCTGATTCCGATTTTGTTTGTTTGGTCTTGAGCCGGAAAGGGTAGAGTGCCCTCTCCGGGTCGGGGAGGAGGTCCTGCCCCAAGTGGAGGAGTTCAAGTATCTCAGGGTCTTGTTCACGAATGAGGGAAAAATGGAGCGAGAGATCGATAGGCAGACAGGTGCGGCATCTGCAGTAAAGCGGTCGCTGCACCGGTCTGTCGTGGTGAAGAGAGAGCTGAGTCAAAAGCCCTACCCTCATCTATGGTCATGATGAGCTTTGGGTTGTGACCAAAAAAACGAGATCACGGATACAAGCGGCCAAAATGAGTTTTCTCCGCAGGGTGTCTGGGCTCTCCCTTAGAGATAGGGTGAGAAGCTCTGTCATCCAGGAGGGACTCAGAGTAGAGCCGCTTCTTCTCCATGTCGAGAGGAGCCAGTTGAGGTGGCTCGGGCATCTGGTTAGGATGCCTCCTGGACACCTCCCTGGTGAGGTGTTCCAGACACTTTCCACCGGGAGGAGACCCAGAGGAAGATCCAGGACGCTTGAGGGACTATGTTTCTCGGCTGGCCTGGGAACGCCTCGGGATTCCCCCGGAGCAGCTGGCCCAAGTGGCTAAGGAGAGGGAAGTCTGGGCCTCCCTACTTAAGCTGCTACCCCGGCGACCCGACCCCAGATAAGTGGAAGAAGATGGATGGTTTGGACAATTGTTGTTAAAACTACAAAAATGGGTACAATCGGTTTCTCGTGTAAGTATCGGCTGATTTCCGATCTCTCAAAATTAAGGAAATCGGGGCCAGCAGATTTATCTGTGCACCCCTAGTTTTAACCGTCCAAAATCGTGTTTTTGGATTGTTAAAAGCAGCTAAGCTAACAGGCCAACCGTGGGAAAAAAACCTCCGTCTTGTCAAAGCTCCAAAATTTACAGCTGAAACCCGTGCCTTTGTCTAAAAAGTTGTTTTTCTCTGCAAAAAGAAGCCGAGAACTTGTTTACTGATTATTTTTATTAAAAGATTTGTGTGACAAATTCTATGCTAAAGAGCTCAAATCACACCCAGTGTCCGCCATATTGAGAACTGAAGAGAGACCGCCCATGTCACGTCAAGGGGCCTCCCTACCATTTGTCTTAAAAAGACACGCTGCTAGCTTCCTCACTGTCAATCCTTCAGTTCAGTCTTATACTGCCATCCAGTGGTCAAAACGGGTACTACACACAAGAATTAACCAACATTTCTTATTAAATTTGACAATTATTACTAATTATTTTCAAGTTTCAAACAATATTATTGTTTATCGCGGAGACAATTAATCGCCCCGCAAAGTTTGTCACCGTGACGGGCCTAGCTGTGGCTCAGTAATGTGATGAACTGATGAGAATAGTGTGCGATTGTCGGCTTGTGGGATTAAACAACAGTTTGTTACCAAGAGGATATTGGTGGTGATGTCCAGCAACTATGAAGTTAGTTTAAAAAAAAAAGTGATCCACAAAAAGAGGAATGAAAAGTGAGTTTAGTGAAGGACAGGAGGGAGACGTCCCATCATTTGATGCGTCACTCTTCACCCCAGTTGAGTTCTGCTCCATGCTCCTTTTGGTTCTGCTCTGCCCGTTTCATTTCTTAACGCTCTGTGCAGGACTTCATCTGTGATTTATGAATATGAGGAGAAAGACTGGTGTGTCCGGCCATTTTGCGGAGCTGTTTTCAGATAGACGCTACTAAAATAAAAACAGCTGATTCTCAAATATCAGGCAACGTTTGGTCGTCCTTCTGTCCACGTCTCGGCGTGTATGGATCCGGTATCGTGAAATATTAAAGTAGTTTCATCGCACACCGCTCCCTGCCTCAGGCTGAGCTTAACCTAACTCACTTTTATAATCTGTGATTATTGGAGAGTCGCTGTGTAAAGATTCGTTGCATTAATGGCGTCAGTATCTCTTGTAGAAGCATCTCCCTGAAGATGAAGCTCTGCTGGAAAAAGAGGAAGACGATGCTCCCAGTCTGCTTCTCAAGGTTTGTTTTTTGTTGTCGTCTTCACACAAGTTGATAAATCAGTCAAGTTAAATTCAAACTGTTTAAAGACTTTCTTTTTCTCTTCCAGAGCCCTGGGGGCATTGCCCCTTCCTCCATCACTCCTCCCAGCTGTACGGAGTATCCAGCAGACTGGAGCTTGAAGACTCGGGTCCTCTTCACCTCCCCGCTCTCCCTATCTTGGGCAGAGCAGCCAAAGGCCCAGGATGAAGCGCTGGGGCTGACCCACAGCTGCAGAGCTCAGTTTAGCACCCTGCCACACAATCTGCAGGTACTTACCCTCATGTACACTTCCTTTCAGAAGTACGGACACATCTACTCATTCAAGCTGTTTGATTGTTGATGCACAACCTCAGCTCTGCAGCGACTTGCATATCTCATAAACTCCTATTTGAGTTCAACTGAAACATAGTAATGATATCAAATGTTTATACTAAAGTGAATTGTACCATTTTGACACATCTCATTTTGAGGGACATTCGGGTGGCCGGTGCGGGACCGGAGGTGGTCCGATTGAGTCCAAGTCTGGATGAAAAAAGTTCCGGTGGGCTCCAGAGGGAGCGCCGGACCTACGGCGGCGCGTCCCGGCTCGGAGGTCCTCGTGGGCCAGCTAGCAGCTTTCTGATTCACCGATGGGTCTGGAGGTCCGGTTCTGCTCCGGTTCCCGGTGGGTTCCATGAGGCTTTCTGGACCCACTGGGCGCCGAAGTTACTGTGCCTGACTGGTAATAAGCGACAAACTTTTTTCCAGTCATATCAGAACTTTCCCACTAGAGAAAGGGCAGCCAACTCGAGACCCAAAAGTCCCAGGTTCGATCCCCAGTAGGCCTGTCGCGCTAAACAATTAATCGCATGATGAATGAAAATTATCGACCTCATTTTCATTTATCGGCTTTATCGTTTCTTGGTGTTTTTCGCTTTCTACTGAAGACACTGGATGACAAAAAGCTCAACTCTGGCACTCTTCACTGACCCCTCCTTTTCTCTTTAAAATCTGTTTTAACCGTCCAAAATCGCGTTTTTGGATTGTTAAAAGAAGCTAAGCTACGAGCTAAGCTAACAGGCCGACCTCGGGAATAAACCTCCGTTTTGTCGAAGCTCCAAAATTCATGGATGAAACGCGTGCCTTCGTCTAAAAAGTTTTTTCTCTGCAAAAAGAAGCTGAGAACTTGTTTACTGATTTTTATTATTAAAAGCTTTGTGTGAGAAATGTTATGCTAAAGAGCTCAAATCACAGAGCATACGCCATGTCAGCCCATGTTACGTCAAGGGCCCTCCCTCCCATTTTTCTTAAAGAGACACGCTGCTCAACTATCCATCCTTTGCAACATTTTTCAGTCAGGTCATCTGGACAGTTACTTTTTCTTTTTGTTTTTCTGAAACGTTTCACCTTCCATCCAGAAGGCTTCATCAGTCAAGGAAACGCAACACAAAACTGATTCTTCCCTCAACAGCTTACTTCAAAGTGGAACAAACCAGTTATGTTGTTGCTAAGGTGTTCTCTTTGGCACGCCCCATATTCCGGTGCCGGCCCTCTTCCTCGTCGACAGTCATGTCAAACTGATTCAAAACCAACAAAGTCCATGCTCAATAATCCAGGTATACAATCCAACAATTTTCAGTCAGGTCATCTGGACAGTTTCTTTTTTTTTGTGTGTGGTGAAATGTTTCACTTTCCATCCAGAAGTCTTCATCATTCAAGGAAACTTTTCAGCACACACAAAAAAAAGAAACTGTCCAGATGACCTGACTGAAAATTATTGGATTGTATACCTGGATTATTGAACATGGACTTTTTTGGTATCCATCTTTTGGTTCAGTCTTATACTGCCATTAGGTGGTCAAAAAAGGTACTACACTCCAAACAAATCAACATTTCTTCTTAAATTTGACAATTAATTGTTGTTAAATTTCAAACAATATTATCGTTTATCGCAATAATTTCTGAGACGATTAATCGCCCAGCAAAATTTGTTATCGTGACAGGCCTAATCCCCAGCCATTCCCACATGTCCTGGTGTCCCTAAGCAAGACATCTAATCCCTAATTGCTCCTGGGCGCTTGCATAGCTGCCCACTGCTCCACCTGGGTGTATCCCAGATGTGATGCGTTTAATGCATAGGACTAATTTCAACACACAGCACTATTATTGTTATTCAGCAGAGGGCAATGGGGCTTCTGGGTGGAGCCCTGTTGGCTTCTGGGAAATGTAGTCATTATGAGGGGATACAGTGTAGGCTTATTGAGAAAACTACAAAATGGTGGCTCCTGTCCGAAGTATTTTAATTTTTCATTAACTTTTTACTGTACTGTATCCAGGACTGTCGCCGTCATACGAGTAATATTAAAGTTGACAATCGTGTGTCATGTACAATTAATTATTTTCTCGTGTTCAGTCTTACCTTGAAAAACCATGAAAGAGCGAGTCCGCGAAGGTTGAACCACGAAGTAGCACAGAACTACTGCATCTCATTCAAATCCCACCCCCAAAAAATATACAATTTCTTAGTTTCAACATTTGATGTGTTTACCGTGTTTCGTTGTGAACAAAAATGTGGTTTTATGAAATTTGTTTTTGCGTCACAACTTTTTCTGAACTGGAGTTGTAAATTATAGCGGTTTGCGATTTCTTTGAAACCTGCAACTTAATTGTATCTAATCTGTCCGTGTTAGGATCCGAAGTCCTGCTCCGAGCTCCGTTGTGCCTTTCAGCAGTGCTTGGTGTACTGGCAGCACCCCTCCCTGTCCTGGCTCTCTCTCTTCCCCAGGATCAACGCCGAGAGAGCCTTCTCTGGGAAGAGCAGCCCGTGGGCTCAAGATGCAGCGCTGCAGCAGAGTCTCATGAGGGACTGGTGAGCTGTGCACTCTGTTTCACCCTAAAGTTCTTCAAGGACTGTTTCTGTGTACCGTATTTTCCGCCGTACCCATCGCACCGCCCTATAAGTCGCATCAGTCCAGATTTGTCTAATAAAGTGGAAAAATCCATAAATATATTGCTTCGCCGTATACATTGCATCTATTATGCGTCACCGCTGTCAACCCAGAAATATGGGCCGGTGTGCTAAAAATCAATTGGCTGCCAAATGACGGCTGCGGGAGCGTGCATGGGAGGACTTCAACAAGAATTTAACAAGATTAGCACTTAAAAACAATTATTTGTTTGCTCGACATTATAGTAGAAGTGTGTCTCGGTTGAACTTTTGTTTAATAAATGCACTTTAATGGTCAAATCAGCTGCATTTCACCGGGGCGGTGCAGTGAAATGAAGCTGATTTGACGGTTGCTCCAGGCGAGCTGGACGAAGCTGGCAGGCTGTAGCAAGCCGATTGTGTCATTAATAGCCACTTTTACCTATTACATGACACAATGGCATGCCATTGACTCTGCTGCCATCTAGCGGCTGAAAAGTGATAGTGTTCAGAATCAGAATAAACTTTATTATTATTGCACCGAGATACAACGAGAACATGTACGTACAGTCGTCTTAAAGATGGGCGGAGTGCACGAAGCTGCCACTATGAAAGCTCGGCCCTCTTATTCGTATTCAGAATAATATTTTGCTTCGATGAGAAAAGGGAAGAAAACTACCGGAAAGACGGTATAAAAAAAGATCTCTCAGGCCGTGTCCTAGACGGGGCACGATTTGAGGCATCAAATAAACTTCCCACAGGAAAGCAACATAAATAGACGTTATACATGTACATATAGGCCGGTGAAGACATTGAATTTTTAAGGGAAAGTCATAAGGACTTTCTGGGTGGAATTCGCATGTTCTCTCCGTGCATGCATGGGTTTTCTCCGGGTACTCCGGTTTTCTCCCACAGACCAAAAACATGCATGTTAGGCTGATTGGTAACTCTAAATTGTCCCTAGGTGTGAGTGAGAGAGTGAATGGTTGTTTGTCTCTATGTGGCCCTGTGATGGACTTGCGACCCGTCCAGGTGCTTAGGACAAGAAGAACTGTCTCGATTCGCCCAAAAAAACAAACGAAGAAAACAACAAGTTATCAAATCATACAGCAAAGACACTAAAAACATACTAAAAAATATACTACTAACATACTACAAAAAAAATATATATATACTAACATATTAAGAAAAACAAACAAAAAAATACTAATAACATACTAAGAAAAACTAACAAAAATACTACTAACATACTAAAAAATATACTACTAGCATACTAAGAAAAAAATACTACTAACATACTAAGAGAAACAAAAAAAATACTGCTAACATACTAAGAAAAACAAAAAAAAATACTACTAACATACTAAGAAAAACAAGAAATATACTTAGAAAAACAAAAAATACTAACATGCTAAGAAAAATATTTTTTAAAATACTAACATACTAAAAAATATACTACTAGCATACTAAGAAAAAATACTAACATACTAAGAGAATCAAATAAATACTGCTAACTTACTAAGAAAATCAAAAAAAATACTGCTAACATACTAAGAAAAACAAAAAAAATACTACTAACATACTAAGATAAACAAGAAATATATACTAAGAAAAACAAAAAAATACTAACATGCTAAGAAAAATATTTTTTAAAATACTACTAACATACTAAAAAATATACTACTAACATACTAAAAAAATACTACTAGCATACTAATAAAAATATACTACTAACATACTAAGAAAAACAAACAAAAAAAATACTAACATACTAAAAAAAACATGTTTTTAAAAAAATGAGCATGCATCAGGATATACTAAAAAACACTAATAATTACTATAAAACAAGGTGCCAAAGGTGAAAAAGAATAACATCTACAGTGTGATTCGGTTAGCAGTGAGGTTCTTTCAACATCGTGGTTCTGTTCTGTTAGCGGCGTGGTTCTGTTAGCAGCTTAGCAGGTCTTGTTAGCATGTCCGGTCAGCAGCTTGATGGTAATAAGGACCGCAGCAGCTGCCCTCACAGACCGCAGTCCAGAACCGAGTCTGGCAGACAGAGAACATCCCACTCAGAATGAATGAAAACGGTCATATCTCAGCCAAAAAACTGGTTTATAAATATGGGGGAAAAAAATCCATAAATAAGTCGCTTTGGCCTATAAGTCGCAGGGCAGGCAAATTATGCAAAAAATCAAACAAGAATAGCTGCGACTTATACAGCAAAAACTACGGTACTCTGGTCTGAGTAATGGCCACACTAGGAGGCATGGAAACATTTCAGGGGATTCTAACCAGGACTTTAACAAGGCAAGTTGTTTTTGTGTTTCACCTTTAGGTCGGTCAGTCTGTCGTCTCTCTTCAGCCTTCTAAAGTCTGGACTGTGTCCGTACTTCTACGTCTGTTCCTATCAGGTAGGTTTGACCGGTTCTTTGTGCCATACATTTACGAGCTCTTCACGCTCAGCGTTTTGCCACTCATCTGTTTTGCTGCGTGTTAGTTTACTGTGCTGTTCAGGGCAGCGGGTCTCGGGGGATCAGACCACATCACCGCTTTGGTTTCTCCCACAACTCGAGGTCTCCGAGAGGCAATGAGGACTGAAGGTACAGCTTTTGACTCTGTTGGCTTCATAAAACTAGAGACGTGAATATATCTGCAGCGGGTTCAGAAAGGATTCAGACCTCGTTCACTGTTCGACAGTTTTTTGTTGCCGCCGGATTCTACGAACGTTTAAAGTTTTATGATGGAAATCTCTACGTACGTAACATTTTCTTGTCTCGCCCATAACTTCACAATAATTTAACGAAACTTGATGCGTCATCGTTAGACGGAGTGTCGCGTATTTCATCACGCCCAGCTCCAAAGTCAAGGTCACAAATCAAGGTCAATGTTAAAAAGTGATTGGCTGTGCCGTAACTTCTGATTCGCTCAAGATAATTTAAGGAAGCTTGATTGACAGTTGTACCACCTCTTGACAGCGTGGCTCGTAATCTTTTCATCACGCCAGCTCTAAGGTCAAGGTTACTAATCAAGGTCAAAGGTTATACAAGGTCTTAGCTGGTCCGAGCCATTGCTACAGATTGCTTTTGTAATAGTTTGTTGACGGGTGTATATAGTGCCATATGCAGTGCTTTTTTTTTTCTCATCAGTTTGCACACTATGAAACTGAAATATCACATTTGCATTAATTTAAATTACTGTACAGTTAGCGCTGATGACAAATCCATCATTCTTATCAAGGCACGCACACACGGTTTGTGACATGGACATACCTGAAGTGGAAATAATAACTGTCCAACGACTTGTATAGGTTTAGGTTTATTGTCATATGCAGATCAACACAAGGTCAACAATGCAAGAAATGCGCAGGACGAGAAGAACCGTCTCGACTCGCCAAAACAACAAGAAGAAATACCAAAGCATGCAACAAAGCTACAAAACAAGGCAACAATAAATCTACAGCAGCATGGTCCTTTTAGCAGTGTTGTTCTGTTAGCAGTGTTGTTCTGTTAGCAGTGTTGTTCTGTTAGCAGTGTTGTTCTGTTAGTAGTGTTGTTCTGTTAGCAGTGTTGTTCTGTTAGCAGTGTTGTTCTGTTAACAGTGTTGTTCTGTTAGCAGTGTTGTTCTGTTAGCAGGGTTGTTCTGTTAGCAGTGTTGTTCTGTTAGCAGTGTTGTTCTATTAGCAGGGTTGTTCTGTTAGCAGTGTAGTCCTATTACCAGAGGGGTTCTCTTGGCAGTATGGCTCTATTAGCAACATGGTCCTGTTAGCAGCATGATGCCGTTATCAGTATGGTTCTGTTAGCAGTGTGTTTCTTTTAGCAGCATAGTCCTATTCGCAACATGACCTTGTTAGCAGCATAATGATAATAACGACCGCGGCAACGGACGATGACTGCCTTCCAGAACCATGTCCGGCAGAAACGGAGCGTTCAAAGTTTTCCCACGGAACCGCACTGTTCCATAGAGTTTGCTCTGTGCAGGCAGATGGAGGATCATGGAGACGGCTGCTCTGACAGGTTGAAGCCGCTTAAGCCTGAGTCTGGAAGGGGGCTGGGAACTGAACCACAATGGTTAGGCATCGACACTGTAGTGAACTTGACCTGATGTCAAAACTAAGCCTAAGGTCAAAACCCTAGACCTTAAGAACCTTGTGGGACAGAAACTGTCATTTCATTGATTTGAATCCAGAAATACAGGTTCACCCATCCTGAGACTTTCTTTCTTGAAAATTCAAGTGAAAGAACACTCTCTTTTCTATTATCATTCCTGTTTTACAAATGTTTGATAATCAAAGTGTTTTAGTTCAAACATTTTAGATGTTACAGTGAACTAATCAATTTTATTAACTGTAAAACAGTAACAATGATTTTTGGTTGCTTATGCAAAGTAGAATTCATGTTAAGGCCTGTTACAGAGTAATTATGCATTTTCTGATTTCTGTCTTTGAATGAGCAGTGTACGTTTTCCAAGGTCAGGAGTCGAAGCAGACAAGTGTTGGAACAACTGTCTTGTTTTTAAATCCTCTCAGACGTAAACAGAGAAGTTGGCACCTGTTTCTCCAAACTCGACCAAACATTTCTCTCTCCTGTCTGGGAAACATTTTCAATCTGTTCCATAACATTCTTGCTGGTTTCTGACTTTCCATAACACCTTACATCACAAAACACACCCCTGTCTGGTTGATATTGACCAATCAGAAACTCCCAAATGAACCGGGAATAGAGCTCTTTAAAATGTCGGTACTTCCTAGTTCTCCCAGTTCTGAGATGTTCGCAGTTCTGTGAAGTCGTTGTTCTGTGAGTTGCCGTTGGAGTCGGGCTGGAGAGTTTGCAGCTCCAGTCGTTTGGGAGAACAGAAGTCCAGCCATGATAAGGCTCTTCCGAGTTTGGGATTATAAATCTTCCACCTCTGAGTGGACTCGGACGAACCCCACTCATGTGAGGTCCACTCGTTGAGGTGAACTGTTGTTGACGAAGTCCCGTCACCACTCCGGATATATCTCTGCCATCCTACGGAGACGCTGAAAGGTAGCGTTAACTGGAGCTCCTCTTCCGCTGATCCATCGTCAGAGAGGTAAATGAGCCTAGTCCACTACTGAGCGTACCGAGGAAAGCTGGGTCGGATGGAGGGTGTCGTCCTGTCAACACTTTTCACTCATACACCCCACATTCTCCCTCATCCATCTTTCACTCCCTTTAAACTTCATTTTCCATCTTTAAATTCTTCTATCAAGTAGAAATCATTGACAGATATTTTAGAAATGTCTGAAGCAAAGTTCTCAATCACCGCCGTGTGACTTGATGTCTGCTGTTCTGCTGAAAAGTGAAACAATCGCCGTATTGTTTCTCACTACCTGTAAAGCTGATTAATTATGTTGTTATTTTCATATTTTGCCAAATTAATGTAAATGTTTGATGTTAAACTTTGATTCTGTAAATAAATGGCCACATCCATTTTGATGGGTCAAAGATAAATAACGTCTCACGTTACATTTTATTAAATTCAATGCACGTTTTATTCAGTCCAGAAAAATGAGAGAATCCGTTTTAATTGATGAATATATCTCAGCATCTGTTCATCTACAACACAAAACTCCACAAGTGCATCAGTCATACCTGTAGCGTGGGTGTGCACTGTATACTTGTATGGGTGTATGCTTTCTGAATCTCTTGTGTATAAAGCCTCGAGCAGTTTGTAAATGTCTAATTACAAAACATCTGGCCACTTGCTAACCAGCTGCACATTCCCAGCACTGACTTAGGTTACTGACTCCAGGTTAATTCATTCTTTGGCTGCTCTTTGTTTGGTGTCTACATATCTGTTCTTCGCTTCTTGTAGTTTCTGCCCAATCAAAACCAGCCTCCCACCACCATGCATGACTGGCAATGATGATGAGCCTGGTTTTTGGCTGGGAAGTAGCATTTTCTTGTGTCAGACTGAATTAGAGACTTGTAGCATCACTGAAACATGCCATTGTCTTTTCATTGCTGGTTTTGGTTGTTTTTAGGTATCGAGTTCAGCCTCCCTCTAGTGGAGAGTCAGAAGAAGAGCAGGGATGACCTTGGAGATGAAGAACTCAAGGAAAAGATGTAAGCCTTCTGTTTTTCCACCGTGTCCGAAGTGTCATCAGCAACTTGTATTCTTCAATTACAAACGGGTTTAAGATTTTCGCAAGTAAAATGATTGAAACGTAGGTGCTGTGATCGGGAGGATGAGGAATACAACGGCGATAAAGGTGACAGCTTCTCGTGGCTAAAGGAGATGGGACTCCAGGACAAAATCAGGAAACCAGATGGCATCAGCATACAACTGTATCCTCCTCGTCTTAATTAACACAACTTTTATGCTTTCGTGCTCCATAAATGCAATTATTTAAAGATCCTTGACTGCTCTCCTAGCCAGAGGGAGGGGCAGACCACAGCTCTGGACCATAAACCAGAATCCGTTGTGTGTGTGGAGGGACCACACACGTTCAACCTCATCAACTTCCTCATCAACTGTAAGGGTTTGGTGGCTGCTGCCGGCTCTCAGACTGGGCTACCACCAACGCTGCTGGCCCCCACTGCTTTCAGAGGGGCTACCATGAACATGCTGAAGGTACTGGAAGAACGCTCAGACCCTTTCAGAACAATGACGTTCCAAACACTTCAAATTAAACATGTTGCTTTATTCCCCGTGCAAAACATATATTTGTGGAATCCCTTTCTTTTTCTTAGTCCAGGTTATTTTGCATATTTTGGAAATGGCAAAAATAAACATTTATGATGACAAAGATAAGAGCTTGGCACCGGTCACTGGTCTGTATTTGCCTTCTCTTGCAGTGGGACAGTAAAAATAGTATACAACCCACATTTTTTGGTAAAATGTTAGGTTTGTGTGACGACAAAACAATTAGACTCGAATAAATCATCTCAAAACCTAATTTTGATTCAACTGAAATAATCTTTTGGAGGTAAAAGTAAGTTTCTTTCAGCTGCTCCCTACTTCAGAGGTTGCCACAGCGAGCAAACTCGCATGAAAGATTTGGCAATTTGTTTTACGGCAGATTCCCTTCTTGACGCAACCCGGGCTCGAGCCTGCACCCTCAGGATTCCAAAACCACGGCACTGACCATCGAGCTACAACATGCCCCAGTGAAATGTATAAAATAAACAAATTCTTGATTCACTTTTTGATTGAATTGAAATATGGCCTTTGTCCATGGGCTCAACTCGACCCTACTCGGGCTGACTGCTCAGCTCCCTTCTTTCTCTTGGGTGGTTTGGTTCTTGGTGCCTCTTCAGCTGAGGTTTTTAGTGAATCAAGCTAAAGATTTGACTTCAGCAGCCTTCAAGCAGTTCATAGACTGATCAGGTTATTTACTTATAAAATAAAATCTACGTCTATTAAAATAACGCGTAGCCATTGTGGTGCTACGAGGAGCTGAAGGGTAGGTAGCTTGAACTCGACCACAGTATTTTTGGAAACCGTGGCAGAGTACTGGGGAGGGTTTTGTAACTTTATTTCTATTATTTGACCATTACTGTGTTGTTTGCCTTGGGTAGAAACTCAGGTTGTGTAAATTCCCTGTGGCTGCTCTGTGACGATCCCAACCACACTGAGGCAGCACTTAAGTTCTATCAAAACCACCTAGATTGTGTAGACCCGAGTAGAATTACAGATCCTTTTTTTAAAAGATGTATACGACTGTATTACAGTCATACTCTTTGAGCCAAAGATTTAGCCAACACCAGGCAGTGATGCTAGATCATCCCGGACGAGCCCCCAAATGTAACCGGCACCAGACCTAAAAGTTATCTGGGCCAATAAAATGTGATTCAAAGACTAAGAAGCACTGTGGATCTGTGGTGCACTGGCTTTGGATCAATGAAGAGAAATGTTGGATTAGTGCTTTTATCAAGCCAGTGCCATTTTATTTCTTCATTTTATTTCCTTTGTTGACTCAAACAACGTGAGTCATGAAGAGACCGGACAATGGAAAAACGTTAAGCCTCCATTCTTCTTGGCCACTCGCCTATGGTCCATCAAAGTGACTGATTAGCCTGAAGAAAAGTTCTGCTCGCCCAGCAACATTTTCCTCATGTTTATTATATTCCATTGTGTAGTAGGATCCAAGGTTCACAAGGAGCTCATTGTTAAAAGGTATCAGTCAGGAGCGGGTCAACAAAAACCTCCAGCATTGGCTAATCAACAGAACAGGGTGAAGACTGTCATCAAGAAGTGGAGAAATGGAATACTTTCTATAAGGCATTTCAACACAAGTGTTTTTGTGCTTTATACCCACTGTAGTATTTTTGCACAGGATTGTAAACAAAGCTACACATACGCTCAACTTCTGTGATTTTGTTTTCCAGGGCCGCACTATGAATGTGAAGAGCCAAGTTGGTTCTACTCACCAGAACATAAGCACTCTGGAACTCACAGGTACACAATCACCAGAGCTAAAAGTGTATGTCAAATTAAAGAAGTCATTTTAGTTCACCCTTGTCTTTCCAATAAATTATATTTGTACTATTTATGCAACAATAATATACATATTTACTAGTGTCCTATATTCACAGTGAAGTTGGTGATAGTTATGCTATAAATTCTATAGCATGAAAAACATAGTTTTATTAGAAAGATGCATGGCTTGAAAGCTTAAAGTGTGAGGAAGTGAAATGCGGTCGAGCTACCCAACAAACATAGAATTTTTTTCTTCTCTTCGTGGCAACAAGACCATAAAAACAAAGTAACCCGACAAGATGGACGGTCTTTAATTGTATACATTTACAGAGGTAGAAGAATGTGGCCACATTAGTTGTAGATTGTCTTAAAAGAAGTGCAAGACTGTTCGCTGGAGCTCGAGGCCCATCTTACTGTAGCTGATCATAAAATGTAAAGTCCATTTCTAAACTTGGCACAAGTAAATTGGATTATTCACCGTTTATAACAATGCTTCTTGGCAATAAGTCTTTTAACATTATAATGCCTGTTTACTTCCGCTTAAATGTCGCCACATTTGTTAGCAGAATACATTTGTGGGTTGAGCAGCAGAGTTGTGTATGTGTTCCGTCCATGAAAAACTTGCCAAATCTTCTGTCAATGCCAAACAACTTGTTTTCTTGTTTAATCTTGGATTGTTTGTTGGATTGGATGATTGGAGACTACAGAAAGAAGACATATTAGCAATTTAATAATTTGTGCATTTAACAAATGGGCCTTTGTAGTATGTGGAAGAACCATACACAGCCACAATACTCCTCCATATGCTGCTCCAGTTTGGTCACGCTGCTGTGGGATGGCATCCCATTCTTCAAGTCATAAGTCAGCCAATGTGGTTGTGTTGCGGTGCTTTGCCACTGTCTTTACACTCATCGGTACAACACCAGTTGAGGGCCTTCCCACTGCTGGTACCCACCCCCACTCCGCCTGGTTTATTGAACCGTGTTCGTGGTTCCAAGCGAATTGCGAGGCGACGATTTGGACATAAGCAGACAGCAGCTGTTGATTGGCGAGCAGAGTTATGACACTGGATGACCCACCCAGCGAAACTGCATATTGCATCAGAACGTACATTTTCTCTCTTATCTCTGTTGTTTTTGCTAATTTCTGCTAAGGAGGCACCAAAAATAGTACCTTGGACTACTGATGAGGTTCAAACATTTAGCGTGAGCTAGACAACACCACATTTGCGCATGCGCTAAAAGGAATACGTCCAGGTCGCACGGATCCCCATTCAGTATGCTAGATTAAGGAAAATGTACTGGTATAATTACGTTTATGAATAAGAACGGTCTTAATTTACTTAGAAAAGTATGTGCTGTATTGCCGCCGATTTTCGTGTTGCTAATTTACGCCACTCGTATTTCTGTTAAAATCTTTGACATATTTACGTCATTGGTTAAGATGATATGCAGCTTCACCACTGAGTGGCGCTGTTTCGTCATGGGACTAATTCATATATCTTACAGGTTTTTTCTCAATCAGTCCAGGCTGGGGGTCAGGTCTAATGCATCACATATCATCTTAACCAATGATTTATAATGTAAATACCATTGTCATAAATTCGCTACATCAAGATCGGTGACGATAGAGCACGTACTTTTCTATGTAAAATAAAACGGTTTTTATTCACAAACAACCGCGATCCGTGCGACCCAGAAGTACACTACGGATCGTGCTTCTGTAACAGAATGGAGAATGACAAGCCCATGTCACGTCAAGGGCCCTCCTTCCCATTTCTCTTAAAAACATGCTGCTCAGCTATCCATCCTTTGGTTCAAACGGTCTTATACTGCCATCAGGTGGTCAAAAAAGGTACTACATTCCAAACTAATCAACCTTTCTTCTAAAATTAGACAATTTTTATTAAATTTCAAACAATATTATCGTTTATCGCAATAATTTCTAAGACGATTAATCGCCCCGCAAAATTTGTTATCGTGACAGGCCTAGGCACCATTAAATAAACCAGCATTCCAACCGTATATAACATATTGTCGGCAAGCATTGTTACAACAAAGAAAAAAAATTCAACCAAACACAAATGGTTTTACTTTTTTCTCTGTAAATTTATTCTCTACAGGACCCATCCTCCCCTCCTCTCTTCATGCCATCACAACCCTTTTGCGACTCGCGCAGAAAGGAAACTTTTCAGCTGCACTTTATACGCATTCACCTACTGCTGTTCTGAACGTGAATACCAGTAAGGAACAGGTAATACAGACACGCAAAGCATTTATTTATTATTATTATTATTACTATTACATAGGAATTAAAAAAGTTTTTTTTTTTAAATATGGAAGTGTGGGCTCAAAAAATCTTCTGCCCTTTTATGGTGTCGCTTCTTCCTAATTTATTTTTTATCACTAATTTATACTTTGTACCACATAACACCAAAGTGAATACGTTTATACTATTAAGTAAATGCTTTAAAATAAAAAAAACTCCATAAGTATCCAGACCCTTAGGATTGACTTGGAGCACCACTGGAAGCAGTTCTTGGAGCCTTTTTGGGTTTGATGCAGCGAGTTTCTTAAATCTGGATGGGGTCCGATGGTGGAGCCATTTTCAGGCCTTCAGGGACATTTAACAGGGTTCAAATCGAGGGTTCTGGTTGGTTTACTCGAGGACATTCACAGAGTTCTCCCAAAGTGTCGTCTTTACTGTGTTTTGGGTTGTTGGCATGTTGGATAGAGTACTTTAGATATGATCATATCCCACTGACTTTATTTAACCAGATAAAATCCCATTGAGGGCAGTGTGGCTTTCTAGTTTTATCTTGACCAAGAGGTCAGGCACATGTTTCTTGAAAGGCGTTCTTAAAAATTAATTGTGCATCAGCTGGTTTCTCTAGAGCTATAATCATAATGAGCTTTAGCCTCTTTTATTTTGGTTTCCTCTTGCCTTTTTTTGTTTGTTTATATCACAGTTCAGTTTGTTTAACTTGTAAAAAGTGAATACATGTTCTTCGGCGTGCCACTAGATGGCGCCTGAGAGCCGTGTTTTTATTCTAGAGAAGTTCTGGTTGGCTTCGTAGGTTTGAAACATTCTTTATGGATGAATTGACTCTTTCTGTCTGTTTACAGAGCAGCGGTGGGTTGGTTGACCTGACTGGCTGTGGTCTCCTTCCTGCGTCGATCCATCAGCTGGAACAGCCTGCCACCCTCTGCAAGTCTGCTCTGACAGACGTCCACATGAAAAACTACAGCTACGCCTGGAAGAGCTGACGTGGACCCACTGTCGGTGTGTTTAATCTGAAACTGTGGCGCTCTTAAGAGACTATGAAAGGGCAGCTTTTTTTATTTCATCTCACGTCAGTGTTTCAGTTTTATCACTGATTGTCTTATATTTTTTAATGCTTTTTATCATTTTTAAATTATATTTTTATTTCAAAGCAAATTAAAGGGCATTATTGGTGCTCCGCAGCAAATAATCAGGTCAGGAATTCCCCTACAAATGACTACCAGTACTTTCTTTGAAAATATTAACTCGGTGAATGAATGGACACGTTTTAAAAGATTTTAGTTCTTTGTTGTAACGGATGGAATAACTTGCGTCACTCAGTTTATGTACCGGTACATACATCTGTATGAATTTAATGTAGAGTCGTTGTTTTCTTTTTTTAATGAGTGCAAACGCCCTCTCCTTATGTGTCTGTTAATGTCTGATTCAAAACATTAGGTGTCAAAATCGGACTTTAAAATCACGGCCAGATCGTGCCAATAAACAGTTTTTTTTTACAGCGAGAGAAACGACCCTTTGATCCCTGCTCATTTTGTAAATTTGCCCATTCAAGAAATGAACGGCGTCATTTTCGAACAGTTTTATGAGGCAGAACACAAAATGACCATCGCTCGCCCTTAGTCTGGACCTGCAAGCAAGGTGGATCCTCGTGGGGTGGGGGGTCAGTCCACGGCACAGGAGAAGCTTGTAAATGATCTGAAGGCAATGTGGACTCTAAAATCGAGAAAACCTTGAATGGCTGCTTGCGGTGTTAGCTGAGATTTCTGGCAGCCATCTTTAGAAGACCTTTGTGTATCATTGTACTGTTTACTGTGAACAACGCACATTGTTAAAATCTTGTATGCCATGTCAGCCCATAAGCTCTCAGAAACATCCTAATTTGATTTAAATAAACAAATTGTGCATAATGGAAATGTAGAAGGCGAGTATTCTGTAATGAGCATCCCAACTACCGTATTTCCTGCCGTACACGTCGCTCTGCCCTATAAGTCGCATCAGTCCATATTTGTCTAATAAAGTGGAAAAAATCCATAAATACGTCACTTCGCCGTATACGTCGCATCTATTATGCGTCACCGCGGACAACCCGGAAATGTGGGCCAGTGTGCCAAAAATCGATGAGCTGCCAAATGGCGGGAGCGTGCACAGGAGGACTTTAACAAGATTAACACTTAAAAACAATTATTTGTTTGCTTCAAATTATATTAAATTTGTTTCAATCTAACGTTTGTTTAATAAATGCACTTTAATGGTCAAATTAGCTGCATTTCTCTGGGGCGGTGCAGCTGGTTTGACTTGCTCCAAGCAGCGAGGAAAACAAAGGTGGGGGTGCTATGGCAAGCCGATTATATCATTAATAGCTGGTGAAGATTCTCAGTCATCCAGGACATGGTAAATTAAAAAAAGTTCAAGAAAAAAACCCCAAGTAAAATAAATAACATCCAGTTGTTTTTGTCTTGAACTTTTTTGAGTTTGTCATTATAGCCACGTTTACCTATTACATGATACAACGGCATGCCCTAATGCGACTACTACTCTGCTGCCATCAAGTGGCTGAAAGTGGTACTGCTAAAAAAAAAAATCTGTCAGAATGAATGAAAACGGGTCATATCTCAGTCATAAATTGGTTTAAAAAAAAAATCCATAAATATGTTGCTTTGGCCAATAAATCACAGGGCATGTAAATTATGCAAAAAACTGACTTATAGTTCGGAAAATACGGTAGCCTGTTTAGCTTTATCAAGGTCAAGAAGGGTTCATATGAGATAATAATCAACGATGAACTTAAATGCTACATTTTTTTAAAGAGCTATAATTGTGCCATTTACAAAACACTGGACTCTGTTAAGTCTTAGTTTTTAATCTGATAATGATGGTCTGGTGCCATTCTGGCGATATTTCCAAAAGAGGACATTTTTATACAAAGGTTTTCTCAAAATGGCAGCACAAATTCTTGTCTTGCGCAGAGAGGCCTGCCTTAAAAGTGTTTTTCTGTTTCACAAGTTGGAACCACTGACCAAGAACTCCATTTGTAACACGCTGGAAAGGACAGACATCTTGCAGCGCCAAGAAGGTCTGAATTTTTGTCCCCCATCGTGAAGAGGGGGAATTCCCAATACCCTCCGTCAGTCTAGTGCTGTGAACATGATTTGAAAATTAAGCGAGGTACTGACTTCCATTTTGGTGTGTGGTTGCATCTAGCTAGGTGAAAGTAAGGTCCCAGTCAAAAATAGGGTTGCCAAGTCAAAATCCAAGATGGCCCACCACCATATACGTATGTAAACAAGCATTATCATTTGAGAAATTTTTGCTTTCTAGACAAATATAGATTAAAAGTATAGTTTCCTCAAATAAATGGGGTGGCTGAAGATACTGTAGTGGACAATGCCACCGTTGGCCACCCCCTAACTCTGCCATTCTGCATGGTTGTGGGTAAAATTGCTCCCTCCACTTGCAAGGATCCATTGCTTTGCATACAAGCAAAAGGAAGAAGAAAAAAAAGCTTATTTTTATACAGTGTAACTCTTTCAGAAGTCAAGCATTGAACTAACAGTACTGCTATGATTTAATTCACTATTATTTACATTCAAATTTGAAGCGCCTAATTGTTCTGAACTTATCCAGCACAAAAGCAGAGCCTCAATAGCACAAGGGGAAAAAGAAGACAACTTGTACGTAGAGATGGTCAACACAGTCAAGCCTTTACATATTTAGCACGATAAACAAATCTATTTACAATATCAACATGATCTGTGACCAAAAAATTAGCCTTTGTTTAGGATAATTTTTTGTAAACATTAGGACTTCAACCTCATTTAAATTGACAGTGCAATAGTTCCTCGCTACTTCGCGGTTCGACTTTCACAGACTCTTTTTCGCGATTTTTCAAAGACTGTAAAATTAAATGTTATTCACGTGATTGGAATGGTGCGAGATAACAAGCTAACGGGAAAAAAAAACTTCAGACAGGCACCACCATTTTATAGTTTTCTTTCAATAAGCCTATACTGAATAGCAAGTCAAAAAACTACATTACCCAGAAACCAACAGTGCTTCGGGCCGCTGCTTTCTGCCAAAATGGAGGGAAAGTTTTCATCCAATCCAAACCTGACTAAAAAGTTCAGTCCTTTTTCAAAGTGACTTCAGCGCTCAGTGGATGCAGAGAGCTGTACGGAACCAACTGGGAATTGGACCAGGAGTACAGTAGTCCCTCGGTACATCGCGATTCATTTATCGTGGACTCGCTCTATCACGTTTTTTTTAAGGACTTTACATGTACATAATATTTTCCAAAAATAAAAAATGCGCTGCCATTTTGTAGTTTTCTTTCATTAAGCCTTCACTACTTTGCCAGTCTAAAGAACTACGTTACCCAGAAGCTATCACTTCCCGGAAGTCAACACTGCTCTTTCAACCACTGCTTGCAAATGGAGGGAAAGTTTTGCAGCCAAGTCAGAAGTTCTGTAAGTTCTGTTGCTCATAGGACTGGCAGGGAAGTCACAAATAATACTGAAGCTGAACTCATCGTTCAAGTTGTATCTTCACTGCTGGGTCTCTGGGCTGCAGTTGATCTAGAATCAGTGTGACCCGGATCCTGGGCGCTGCAGACGGCTGCAGGGTTCAGTCAGGTTCTGGTCGTGCGTTGCTGGTCCAGACCGGACCAGAGGTGGTGGATTAAATCCTGTGCAGCAGCACGCACACATCAAGCTGGATAGAGCGGAGGTCTTCAGTCATGTACTGGGACTTTTTTCATCTATCGGGTCGGACCGGAATCTAGCTGCTCCTGTGCTGCAGATCCTGGTAAGTAAAATGTTGTAGCTCCTGTACAAATAAATACTGTATGTAGTTAAAATTAGTAGGTTTAAGAGTTTAGAGGACTGATTTGTGGGCTTCATTGCTGTAGGATAGGTCTGCAGAAACGAACCGAGTTGGAATAGAACAGAGTTGGACCGGAACCAGAGCTGTTGCTGTTCTACATTGCTATTAAGTAAAATTTAGTAACTTATGTTGTTAAAATGATGTAGGTTTAAGAGTTTAGAACATTTTAAGAGTGTGGTAAGGTTTTTAAAGCCATAATATAAAGTTTAATGTATTTGAACTTGAACTTGGACTACTGTATCCCTACTTCATGATTTTTCACTTATTGCGGGGCTTCAGGGTACAGGTCCCCTGCGATAAACAAGGGACTACTGTACTTTCAGCCTCAGCTGTCAGTCTGAGTGCTGCTTGCCGGCCCAGGAAGCCTCTCAAGCGGTTGCAGAGAGCTGATCATAACCGGACCAAGGCTGGTGAGTACTCATTTAAAATTTTGCAGTAGCTACTGTGCAATACATATAGTTATGTTGGTAAAATTAAGTAGGTTTAAGAGTTTAGAACATTGTAAGAGTGTGGGAAGGGTTTATAAAGCCTTAAAATATACATAATTCTAAAATAAATATAGCGTTCCTTAGGCCTGTTGCGATAAACAATAAATCACTTAATTGCATGATAAATGAAAATTATCGGCTTTGTTTCTTTGTGTGTCTTTTTTCTACTGAATACACCGGATGACAAAAGACTTGACTCCGGTGCTCTTCACTGTCCCCTCCCTTTCTCTTTAAAATCTGTTTTAACCGTCCAAAATTGTGTTTTTGCATCATTAAAAGCAGCTAAGCTGAGAAGCTAAGCTACGAGCTAAGCTAACAAACCGACCTCGGGAAAAAAAACCTCCGTCTTGTCAAAGCTCCAAAATTCACAGTTGAAACCTGTGCCTTCGTCTATAAAGTTGTTTTTCTCTGCAAAAAGAAGCTGAGAACTTTACTGATTTTTAATTTAAAGCTTTGTGTGACAAATGCCATGCTAAAGAGCTCAAACCACACCGAGTGTCCGCCATTTTGAGAACAGAAAAACAAGAACATGAGACAGCCCATGTCACGTCAGGGGGCCTCCCTCCCATTTTTCTTAAAGAATGCTGCTCTCTCCCTCACTATCCATCCTTCGGTTCGAACTGTCTTATACTGCCATCCAGTGGTCAAAAAAGGTACTACACACAAAAATTAGCCAACATTTCTTTTCAAATTTGACAATAATTACTAATTATTGTCAAATTTCAAACAATATTATTGTTTATCGCAATAATTTCTGAGACATTTAATCGCCCAGCAAAATTAGTTATTGTGACAGGCCTAGCATTCCTACTTCACAGTTTTTCACCTATCGTGGGAGGGGGGTGAACCGTAACCCTCCGCGATAATCAAGGGACTACGTAGAAACAGAAATTAGGCACCTTTTATGGCACCTGATGCAAATGTTTTATCTGGGCATTTATTATTGATGTCAGTGCCTTCATCATCCCTCTTTGTTATGCGAAATAATGCATGTTGAAGACGGAGCTTTTTACCAATTATTTTTACTTACAGTATTCAAATATTGCAGTTTTATTTGAGTAAAAAAATTGTCTAGTTCATTATACAATTTGGTAATCTAAAACCCTCAGATTAAGTGCAACCCAAAAATACAATTCAGACTAAATTATTGTTTATGTAAGTTTTTCTGTACGTTTGGTAAATGGTCAAAGTTGGTGCATCTCCTCAATGACGTTACTCTTCGTATAGGTGTTTCAAAACTAAGTTATCTAGAGTTGGACCATTTTTAGTTTTTCTTATTTTACTTCCTGAAAATTGGCGACTCTATACTTGTAACCAGCGTTTAACATATATCGTGTAAAAAGACAGAACCATTTTTTCCCTCACTATCTGATCAGACTAAATCTTTTCTGTTTCAGGTCAAATAGGATTACCAAAATTACTTCTTGTTGCCAAATGTCTGAATAATGACAAAAAGAATTATGTTTTTTTAGATATTTTATTATTTTCTTCAAAGTCACAAGTTACATACACTACTTTGCCTTTAAACAGTTAAGGAAAGCCCGTATGATGTCATGGCTTTGGAAGCTTTTCATAGTCAATGGTTCCCAACACTGATCCTTGAGGAACACCATCCTGCATTGTTTAGTTGCTTCTCTGCTCCAACACACCTGATTTAAATAACTGAATCAGGTGTGTTAGAGCAGTGAAACATGCAGGATGGTGTTCCTCAGGGACCAGGGTTGGGAACCACTGGGTTAGATGACAATATTTAAGTTAATTTGAGGCACACCTCAAACATGCTTCTTCTTTGTGTGGCATTATGGGAAACCCCCCACAACTCTGGTTCATCATTCGGTACAGTTTACAGATGTGAGTACGTTCATCTGTTCAAACTATTACACCATGGGAACATCCTGCCATCGTACCAATCTGTGTTCCTGAGATGTTTTTGTGAGAAATGTTTGTAAACAAATGAAACAATGTTGTGAAGATGTTGCTGAAATTGATCAGAGTCATTACCCACAGTAAAACAAGTCCTGGTCCAACATGAGCTGAAAGGACACTAGTTGAGAGAGAAGCCATTACTCCAAAGTAACATAAAAAAAAGCCTGGTTAGTTTGTGAATTCACACAGCGACAAAGATTGTAAGTTTTGAAGGCATGTCCTGTAGTTTTAATTGATTTGTTCGGCCATAATGACCATCGTTACATTAGGAGGAAAAAGGGTGATGCAAGCCTGAGAACACCATCCTAACTGAAGTACGGGGATGGCAGCATCATGTTGTGGGGGGTGTGCTGCAGAAGAGTGGTGCCCTTCAAACTACCTTGCATAGCATCAGGAAGACAGAACATTGTGGGAATATTGAAGCAAGATTTCGAGAAATAAGTCAGGAGATTAAAGCTTGGGTCCAAGCTAGGAGTGTCTAACTCTGTTACCAAAAGGAGCCAAAATGTAACAACTATGTCTGAGCCACGGGCCACCTTCAGCTGGTACATTATCTCGAGTCATATACCTGATTTCTTTTCTTGGTTGCGGGTTCATCAACAAGAGTTTGATCTGTCTCTCTTGACGTTCTGTTACTCTTTCCTTGGTAACAGCACTTTGGTAACAGTTTCTGTTTTAAATGTGCTCTATAAATAAATCTGACTTGACTTGACTTGACTTTCTTCATCAGAAGCGATGACAGAATGATCCAAGTAGTAAAGTATACTGCCTTAAATATTTTCTAAACCAGTCTACAAACCTGACTATTCCACCTGTTCTGTCAGGAGAAATGGAACAAAACTACCAACAAACTACCACGAGAAGCTTGTGGAGCAAAACCTCCCAAACTTGACCCAAGTCATGCATTTTAAAGGCAATGCCACCAAATACAAGGAAAATGGATGCAAACTTGTGACTCGAAATAAAGTAATAAAAAAAGACTCTTAAATCATTTTCTCATTATTTGGACATTTGACAAACAGAAATAATTTTGGGAATCCCAACTGACCTAAAACAGGAGACGTTTATTGTGATTTAGGCCTGTCGCAATAACCAATAAATCAATCACTTGATAAATTAAAATTATCAACCTCATTTTCATTTATCGGCTTCGTGTCTCTCTCTCTCTCTGCTGAAGACACTGGATGAGAAAAGTCTCAACTTTAGTGCTCTTCACTGACCCCTCCCTTTCTCTTTAAAATCTGTTTTAACGATCCAAAATCACGTTTTTGGATCGTTAAAAGCAGCTAAGCTAACAGGCCGACCTTGGTTGGGGGGTCTTGTCAGTCTAGTCGAAGCTCCAAAATTCAAGGTTGAAACCAGTTTGTGTGAAAAGTTTTCTCTGCAAAAAGAAACTGAGAATTTATTTACTGATTTTTTATTCAAAGGCTTTTGTGAAAATGCTACGCTAAAGAGTTCAAACCACACAGAGTGTCCGCCATTTTGAGAACCGATGAGCGACAGCCCATGTCAGTTCAAGGGGCCTCCCTCCCATTTTTCCTTGGACACGTTGCTCGCTCCCTCGCTATCCATCCTTTGGTTCAGTCTTATACTGCCATCCAGTGGTCAAGAAAAGGTATTACACAAAAAACAAATATTTCTCCTTAAATTTGACAATTACTAATTGTCAAATTTCAAACAATATTATCGTTTATCGCAATAATTTCTGAGATAATTAATCGCCCAGCAAAATTTATCGTGACAGGCCTATAGTGTGATTTAATGTCAGACAGTGAGAAAAAAAAAATGGTTGTCTTTTTATACAGTATGTAAACATCTGGCTTGAACTGTATGAGTAGTTCCAACAAAGTTGTCAGGTTCTCTTCTGGACGGTTTCTTAACTTTGTTGGATTTTCTACCTGGATTATTGAGCATGAATCAGGATGTATACCTGTAAGTAGTTATTGATTGTGACCAAGATAGTGTTCATCTGGTTGTGTCTACACATCCTTGACATTTGTACTGTGATATTTTGATACAGACACGTGTATCATTGCACCCTTTATATACATGTATCTACATATACAGTATAATTAGTAGATAAGGAATTTATGTTTCAATCCTCAGTTTATTCAGGGGTCTTGAGTTGTCACTTTGTAGCCGGTAATGATTCCACGCCCTGTTGAGACACGACCATCTCCGTGGCTTCAGTAAGGTCTCCATACAGCTTCGGTAGCAGCCATGTTTGTTGGCGAGCTACTGTGGCTGGATTCCACCTCCACACTCACTCCTTCATTCTGATTGGGTAGAGAGGGGTGCAAAAGAGAGGAGCCCGTGGAGGCATTAGTGCATGGCGGCAAGATTCTTGGTGGCGAGCGCGAGTCACTGCTGCTTCCACCCCCAGCCATCATGGAGAACTGGTAAGAGCCAGTGGTGGTGGAGTAGTACAGATGATATGGCGACGAAGTAGACTGGAAGGGCCCATTTTGAGCTTGGTGAGGGTTGTTTGGTGGGTAAGGAGGAGGCAGGTATGTGTGGTACCGCCCTGTTGGTGTGGTCGCAATGGCCGTTGCCATGGTAATGCCAAGTGCGCTATTGGAGACGGAGTTGTGGGATGGTGTGTAGGAGAAAGCGGCTGCTGTGGGAGGGTAGTGCATCCGGGGATCAGGGAAACGGGAGTCAGGAAGGGAGGACAGGGAAGTAAAAGGTCGTTGCAAGGTCATTCTGGGATCACCAAAGGCTGTAAGGTCAGGACCTGAGTGGAAGCAAAGGTCATAGATTAGAAATGTACTCACTACTTTCTTGTGTGTGCTTTTTGTGTTACCTGTAAGCCTCGAGGACAGGTCACTGAGGGAGGAGCGACCAGGTGACAGTGGGTTAGATGTGTGAACAGAAGGTGTAGATATTTGACCAAGGTATGAGTAGGACTGATCATATGACCAAGATGGAGATGACTGCATCTGCCTGGAATCTGGGAAACACAAGGACAGAAATCATTAACTTCATTTAAAGCAAAAACTAAGTTGACTAAGGTGAATATTGTGAAGGATTGGGTTTCCACTTTAATCTGGAACTGTTACAAAGTTCTGCTGCTTCTCCACATTGAGAGGAGCCAGTTGAGGTGGCTCGGGCATCTAGTTAAGATGCCTCCCTGGTGAGGTGTTCCTGGCACGTCCCACCGGGAGGAAACCCAGAGGAAGACACAGGACACGCTGGAGGAACTATGTTTCTCAGCTAGTCTGGGAATGCCTTGGGATTCCCCTGGAGGAGCTGGCCCAAGTGGCTGGAGAGTGAGAAGTCTGGGCCTCCTTACTTAGGCTGCTAACCCTGCGACCCGACCCCGGATAAGCGGAAGAGGATGGATGGAAGTTACAAAGTTCTGAGAACAAGACCAGATGCACAAGAAATTGACTGATCTTGCACCTAAAAAATACAAGAGTATTTGTAATTTTCTTACTATCCATCCATCCATTATCTTTTACCCGCTTCTTCCATTTTGGGTCACAGGGGTTGCCCATGTCCAGCAATCATTGTGCAAGGGGCTGGGTACACCCTGGACGGGTCGCAAGTCCATCACAGGTACTATCAAACTAACTTTAATTATTTTGAATGCATCATTTTCTGTAACTCTTCTTATTTACCCAGAACAAAAAAATTATTGGGGTCTTTTGCACAAGCGATAGGTGGAATATGGGGCTTAATTTGAGCTGGATCCTGCAACTCTTATTTTGGCATGGTGCACTTCGGTAATTGTTTGCTTAGATCCGGTAATCCTCAGGCTTACTAATAATAAAGTTATGAACAAATATGACTGCCCTGAATGAATAAAACTTATATTGGATATGTAAACTGAAAATAATTACATAAACACTAAGCTTAAAAAGAACAGCCACTTACAACTTCTTAATATCACATACGATCTGCCTCTTCAAGTAAGCATTTCTGCCTCTACCCTTAAAAAATCTCTGCTCCTAAAAATGTGGTGGGGGTGAGTGCCGAATGAGCTAACCAGTCAGGAGCTCACAGGTAGCGGCCATGAACAGAGAGGAGGTGCCTGGAGGTTTTACATGTGGAGTGCACAGTGAATTTAGTGGAGGAGTCTCGGCTCGGAACTGTCAAGTGTGTGAGGGGGGGTTAGGATGCTTGACAGAAACGGCATGTTTACATATGTAGGAAAACTATAGATGTTTAACTGCCCATTAAAATACAACAAAATGCAAGAAATAGCATCTACTTTTTTCAAAATGTTTTGGGGGAGGGCCCTCCCCACCCGTCCCCCAGCTGGCCCACCCATTATTTGCATCAATCGATTTACAAATTAGGCCTCGGTTGAATATTTCCGGCACCTGACTAACATTTGTCTTGTTGTGTCGTGTTCAGGGCGGAGTGAAATGATGAGTCGGTAGTTTATTCAAAACATTTGACCACGCCCATATTTGCCTCCGCCTCAAATTGCAGTCAGGGCTTTATGGGATCCTTTAGAAGGAATGTTTGTTTCCCTCCTAGACCCATTGCTGCCTCGATTCAACAACGGATAAGCTGAAGGAGATAGATGGATGGAAGGATATTTAAATGCAATACACATTACTTAACCAAAACGGACTAAATCTCCAAAATGAGAACATCCAACAGGTATCAATAGTAGCAAGCATCAGCGCAGCAGTTTTACCAGAAAGTTTAAAGAGGAAACCCCTTTTGTTGAAATATCTGACAGTTTGAAATTTTATTTTGAATGTCATTTCCACCTTAGGGCTTTCTGCCAGCTGGTTCTCATTTCCTTCTAGCGACAACTTGCTTCCTCACATGTATACAACACACACACCCATGCAGATGCACTCATAAGAAATGTTGTAATTGAGAATACAGTCGCTCAGCTTCACCGCCAATGAAAGCCAAAGAGGAACGGATTCTGTCTTTTGGTTCCACTTTGGGTATCCACGGCAACCACAGCACACGCACTTGCACGTACACACACAAACAGACCACAATGGGTCTCACTAAAACCACAAGGAGGAACTATGGTGCAAGCTGATGTGCAAAGGTTGGGAAATTCACACACACGCAAATACTCCGACAAACACACGCACGAGTACTTTCTGTTGTGGTGCAGGATTCGATTTTTTATTTTTAAATAAGACTTCCTGTGTTAGCTCATATTAGAGGAATAGAACATTAATATGTTCACAATGACTTATTGTTAAATTCAGTTTTATTTTTTATGCAAGATCAAATATCTTTGAAATACTTTTGGAAAAGTTAAACGCAAACCCTTGACTACAATAAAATAAAAATAAAAAAAACAGTCCTACAGGTGTGGTAGTAGTTGAGTGTCATTCACAACACGTATTCTGAGTGTTAATAGATCCTGCAAGTTCATGCAAATTATTATTTTTAAGGTTTGCTCTAGATTTTTCTAGCATGTTACAGTTGCCTTTGACAATCTACGATCACTTGTGACATATGATGCAATGTTCCCTCCCCCACTCCGAATCCTCCATTATTTTTATCCTTTTGAATATGTGAAGTCACATTCGAGGACTTCGTAGAAAAGTCCATGTTTTTTTTTCTCTTACCAGCTGTTATTTGAGAGTGTTGAGGGCTGGAGAATGAGGCAGAGTTGAGAACTGCAGACTGGCGGCTGTTTGCTGAGGGTTGATGATGATGGTGATGATGATGGTGAGGAGGGGTCACTCTAATGGAGCTCCGTCTTAGCTGTTCCAGCTCCGTTAGCCTCTCGGAGAACGCCAAAGAGCCAGCTTTGACCTCATCCAGTTTCTGACGATGACCTAGCATAAAGACGGGATGAAGATTCAATGGAAAGAATATACTTTACATCATTCCCACAGTTGTGATGTAGCCCGGGCTATAAGAGTCTACTGTCTCAACATTGCATTATTTTATTCAGATGGAAGGATCCGTAACCCCCGGCATATGAACACTGGATAATAGGCCTGTCGCGATAAATGAAAATTATCAACCTCATTTTCATTCATCGGCTTTATTGTTTCTTCATCTCTCTCTTTCTACTGAAGACATTGGATGGCAAAAGGCTCAACTCCGGTGCTCCTCCCTTTCTCTTTAAAATCAGTTTTTGGATCATTAAAAGCAGCTAAGCTGAGAAGCTAAGCTACGAGCTTAGCTAACAGACCGACCTCGGGGGGGGGGGGGGGGGGGCACCTCCGTTTTGTTGAACCTCCAAAATTCACAGTTGAAACCTGTGCCTTCGTCTAAAAAGTTGTTTTTCTCTGCAAAACAGCTAAGAACTTGTTTACTGATATATATTTTTTTTAATTAAAAGCTTTGTGTGATAAATGCTATGCTAAAGAGCTCAAACCACACAGAGCGTCCGCCATTTTGAGAACAGAAAAAAGGGAAGGAGAAACAGCCCATGTCACGTCAAGGGGCCTCCGTCCCATTTTTCTTAGAGACACGCTGCTCGCTCCCTCACTATCCATCCTTCGGTTTGAACAGTCTTATACTGCCATCCGGTGGACAAAAACGGTACTACACGCAAAACAAATTAACAACCATTTCTTCTTGAATTTGACAATAATTACAAATTATTGATTCTAAAAAGTTTATCCGTTGTAGATGTCGACCCCAATTTTCTAAAGTTTCATTAAATCTGTTCAGTAATTTATGAAATGTTTCGTAAATGTTACAAACACTATGTTAAACAAAACACAATATTTGACTATAATTATTGTCAAATTTCAAACAATATTATTGTTTATCGCAATAATTTTTGAGACAATTAATTGCCCAGCAAAATTTACTATCGTGACAGGCCTACTGGATAAAAGAAGTTGTGTCACATTCATTTGAAAAAGATTAGATACACTATTAGGGGATCTGTTGGGAGATTTGGGGACACTTGGTGACCATTTGTCTTAGACTGAAACAGTGTAGGTGCTTGTCTGATGTATGTGTGTCTGTGTATCTGCTGGCTTCCTTAGATAAATAACGTTACCAATTGATTTTTTTATGTATGTGAATGTTTTTGTGCAACTGAGATAACTTCTGTTGTGACTTGACACTATATAAATAAACTGAAATGAATTGGATTGTTAATGGACCGTATCTTCATTTACGTTGAGGAATTTGGCCAACAGGTACCACAGGAACATAAAATTTTGGTGTTTGAGTCTTGGAGACGGTGAGTGTTGGCAGCACTTCAGAGCCCTCAAACTGAGCTTCAGTTACAGTCTCTTCCTCTCAATAGAAGTGTTTTTGCATATTTATCTTGTATGTGTAGAACATAGCTGTGCCTTCTCCGTACCCTTTGTCTTGCCTGTATCTTCTGATCAATGTTTTATTTTAACATAAACAGCTGATTCGTACGATTTGTTACGCCAGGAAAACCAAGCAATTCCAGTGTTTCACCACGTAAAGCAGGAAAGAAGCTCTGTGTTGCAACAAGTTCTATGCTGACGGTTAAGAACGTGTGGTTATTCAGAATTGGAAAAAATATCAAATGATCATCAATCACCAACTGTATGGAGCTCCATGTAAGACCATGACTCATGAGGTGAGGACGATCTTTCGAAAAGTGACAAAGTAGCCAACTTTGGAAGAAGGAGCTCTTGAAGCCAGTCTGAAGGCATTTGAGACCACAGTCACCAAGTATACTACTGGTAACGCAATACAATGCAACTGGGCATTACCCCTGCTTAAGAAGGCCTATGTACATGTCCATTTTAAGTTGGCCAGTGAACATCTAAATAATTCAGAGAAACTCAGGACAACTTCACCACTGAAGTTGTTTTGTTGAACAAGAACACTCTTCCCTCACTGAAGATGGGTCAGGGGTCTTTTATCGACCCAAAACATACCAAGGCAACAAAACAGAGGCTAAAGAAGAAGCACGTTGGGTTCACTGAGGGGCCTCCCCAGTGGATAAAAATCTTGTATCTTGCAAGACCTCATTTACTACACATCTATGTTTCCTGGAAAACTTCAGACGGGCTTATACATGTGCCGCCTTGAGTAGAGGAGCCTTTAAAACATGACCACACAAAAAAAGTGATTTGATTTTAATGCAGCTTTTTGTAATTTGGTTTTATTTTCTTGTGCAGGATGTTTCGACATTATTTAATTCGCAATATATACTTGAACTAGAGGCATCCCGATACTGATACTGGTATCAAACTCTACCAGCCTTAAATACTCGTGTATATGGTTAATGATATTTCTTTTTCACGTTGCAAGTAACTTAGGGCAAAAACAAAAAAAAAAGTTGCAGTTTGGACCTATTTTAAGATAGAAAAACCAGATTAAGATTAAAAACTGGGTTCTATGTTCCTAATTAAAGAATTTGTTTCTCAAGTCGTGTATTGTTCAAGTACTAACTCATTAACTACTCTGTTTTGCTACTCAGTATCTGCAAGTACTCACACTGACGTACAGTACTTGTATTGGTCTGAAAAAAAAAAGTCCCAGGACTCTCCTTAAAATATAAAATCTGACTGAAACTATAGGTTTTCAACTGTTTTTAATAAATAATCTCACTGGAAACTAAAAGTGGACATGTACCTGGTAGTTGAACTGTGTGAGAGTATACATTGCTGTGTAGAGCGTGGACATGTCTATGTCAAGAGTTACTCACGTCGTGGCTCTCTGGGACCATCAACTGTAATTTTAATAGCCCTCTGATACGTAGCCACCTGGGTGGGGTTGGTGAATACTGTGATTGTCAGCGAGAAACTCTTTCCTATAAGAAACAGAAGAGGAAAACCACAAGTAGACAGAATAGAAAAAGGTAAAGTTGAGAGAAAAAAGACAAAAGAAGAGAAAATAATTCACTCAGTTTTATTTGTAGATGTTAGATCTCAACCCTACTGAACATCTCTGGGATCAGCTTGGGCATGGTGTTTGCTACAAACTGACCAACTCAACCATACTGGTTAAATTACAACAAGTGCTGATAGAAGAATGGGATTCCATCCCACAGCAGTGTGTGACCAAGCTAGTGTGCATCATTTGGAGGAGACACCAGGTTGTTGTGGCTGTGTATGGTTCTTCCACATTCTACTGAGGCCCACGATTGTTAAATAAATAAACGGTAAAATTGCCAATATGTCTTGATTGTTAAGACTTCAATCATCCAATTAAAAAAAACAACATTAAACAAGAGTCAATAGCAGAATAAGCCAAGCAGAGAAGATTTGGTGCATTTTCCATGGGTGGAACTCACATACTCAACTCTGCTGCGCAAACAACAAATGCATCTTTCTCATCAAACGTAAAAGTGGAAATGATCCGTCTTTCCAACGTTAAAAGATTCATTGCCAAGAGGCATTGTTACAACAAAGAAATAATCAACCAAATTTTCCTATTTTAGTGCAAAATTGATTAAAAAGGTGTCAAAATTACACCAAGTCTCTTATGACTTTATTTGTTGCCATGAGATTTCATTTATTGCTACTGAAAAAAAGATTAGACATTCAAGCCTACGTGTTTGCTACTTAGTCGCTTAAAACACAACATGCGAACAGTTACTTTAGAAAGTTTTTCTATGATCAGCTTATGATCTTATTACAAGAATAGCATTACATCCATTACACGATACTGTATTTACTGGTAATATGTAAAAACATGGAGTGTATTTTAGTTGTAGATTTGACCTGATGAAGTCTGCTGCATCTCACACATTTCTCAACCACGACCCAACACACAGTAACACACATAAATAAACTAAATAACCAAATCGCAAAGAAATCTACTGAAAACATAGTTTTGCTCGACTTTCGTCAACGACTCACTGGAAATAGAAAAAGGAGGATGCTAGTGTGTGCGTACCTGATTTTTGTTACATTTTAGGACCTTTTCTGGTATAATCAATGCAAAAACCAACGCAGACATGTTCCTGTTTTTAGTATTTTACACTGCTTTATAATGTAGCTGTTTTTGTTTCATTTTTCTATCACTTTTCATTTTAATATGCTTTTATATGACTGTCTAATTCATCTGTGTTCTTTGTTTTAAACAGGTCTCTCTTGTAAATCAGTCCTCGTGACTCAGTGAGACTAACCTGTTATAAATAAAGATTGAATGAATGACTGAAGTGGTTCCCCAACCTGATCCCTGAGGAACACCATCCTGCATGTTTTAGTTGCTTCCCTGCTCCAACACACCTGATTCAATGATTTAATTACTTCATCAAGCTCTGCAGAAGCCTGTTTATCACCCATTCGTTCAAATAAGTTGCGTCATAGCAGGGAAGCAACTAAAACATGCAGGATGGTGTTCCTCAAGGACCAGGGTTGGGAACCATTGATTTAGACCAATAGTCCATAGACCAAAGCCCGGTCCTAACAAGGTAGAGGGTAATTTTTGAGTTGGGGGTTAGGTCTATGGTATGAAATGAGCTTAGGTTATGGTTAGGTATGTACTGGTTATAGTTTAAACCACAGAAATTACTGGAAGTCAATACAACGTCCTAATAATGTGTGTGTGGGTGTGTGCGCACACTTTGCGATCATATATTTTAAGAGAAAAATGCCAGTCCTGTTTAAAAGAGGAACTGAGTGGGAACATGAAAACGAGTTGCATCTGTGCGTGCATGGACACAAAGATAAAAGCCCAAGCTGCACTAACTACCTGACTCATAAAAAGAAACAAATAGCAGTTGTGTTGCCGCGTTGTAACAACTTTAATTTCTGCTTTTTAGCTGTTGAGACAATACCATGCCAAACTGCATGAACACAAGCCCTGTGTGGAGCAACGGCTTCGCAAACATGTTTGATACGTTTGTATGTTTTATCTGTCCATTGATACCTTTAGGATTTTTACAAATCCAACAGAATACTAAGTAAAAACCGCCAGATATGCATATCAACAAATATCCTGCAGTATGTCTTCATGCTATAGTTCACGTTATCAGTGATGCATTCATGGACAGTCAGATTTCTCTCCCTGGCAAAAGGAGACAGTAACTATATCAAGAAAATTGTAATATTTTAATAATGCTGTTGGATAGAATTAGATTTACAGCTCAGGGAATGATCAAAGCAAACTTAACCAATTGTACACAAGGTGCATGTACTGGACTGAAGTTGTTCAATGGTTAAACCAAGGTCGTCTTTCTTGTTACCAAGCGAAGATACATTTTCAACATGTACTGTATTTTCCGCCATACACGTCGCACCACCTTATAAGTCGCATCAGTGCAAATATGTCTAATAAATTGGAAAAATCCATAAATATGTTGCATCACCGCTGACGCGTTGCGTTTGTTACGCATCACAGTTGATGACCTGGAAATGTGGGCCGGTGTTGTGCCAAAAATCAATTGGCTGCCAAATGGTGGCCACGGGAGTGTGCACGGAAGGACTTTTAACAATAATTTAACAAGATTAACACTTAAAAACAATTATTTGTTTGCTTAAAATTATAGCAAAGGTGTGTCTCAGTCTAACTGGTGCTTAATAAATGCATTTTGACGGTCAAATCAGCTGTATTTCACCGGGGCGGCACAGCAAAATGCAGCTGACTTTACGTTTTCTCCAGGCGAGCTTGACAAAGGTAGCAGGCTATGGCAAGCCGATTGCATCATTAATAGCCACATACCTATTACATGACACAATGTTATGCCATACTACTCAAGTGCCATCTAGCGGCTAAAAATAGTACTGTTCAATATTTTCAAGTAGAATGAATGAAAATGGTCATATCTCAGCCAAAAATTGGTTTATAAATATGTGGGAAAAATCCATAAATAAGTTGCTTCGGCATATAAGTCGCAGGCCATGCAAATTATGCAAAAACTGTGACTTATCGGCTTATCTTGCTAAACTGTTCGAAAGACTTGTCTGTGATCAGCTAACTGTTTTTCTACAATCAAATAATATTTTATCACAATTCCAGTCAGGATTCAGAAAACAGCACAGTACCGTAGCTACAGTTCTCAAAGTATTAAATGACATCATACATGCCCTGGACTGCAAACAATACTGTGTTGCCCTATTTATAGACCTATCCGAGGCATTTGATACAGTTGATCAGACTATTGACTAACATCCTGAAACACTCTGGTCTATCAAAACTAGCAGTCTTCTGGTTCACCAACTATCTAACTGACAGAACACAGTCTGTCCATGTAGCCGGATCCTCCTCTACGTTCCTAGATGTTGTGAAAGGGGTGCCACAGGGTTCTGTCTTGGGTCCCATTCTTTTCTCCTTATATATCAACGATCTATGCAGTGATCTGTCAAACGCCTCCCACCATTATTATGCAGATGACACCATCATTTATTGCTGTTCATCCTCCCTCAGCCAAGCCTTCACCTCTCTTCAAGACGCTTTTAATATTATCCAGTCACGTCTGCAAAAACTTAGACTGGTCCTAAATGCTGACAAAAGCAAGATCATGGTTTTATCCAACAGAAAGCAGCAACCAGAGAACCCACCTCAAATTGAAACCCAAGAGGGAAAACAAATAGAAATGGTCTCCACCTACAAATATCTAGGTTTCAACATTGACAGTAAACTGTCATTTAAAATCCACATCTCCAAAATGGTCACTAAACTCAAATTGAAGCTAGGCTTCTACTTCAGAAATAAATCCTGCTTCTCATGTAAAGCCAGGAGAACATTAGTAGCTGCAACTTTCATGCCGATATTAGATTATGGTGACGTGCTGTACATGAGTGCTGCATCAAAATACCTACAGTCCTTAGACTCAGTTTATCATGGTGCCCTTCGATTCATTACTGATTCCAATTATCGCACTCATCACTGTGAACTTTACGTCAAGTCTAGCTGGTCTTCTCTCAGCGCTCGCAGATACACTCACTGGATATCCTTCATCTATAAGACCCTTCTAAACCTAGTCCCATCATACCTTACCTCCCTAATACAAACATCACACAATCATTACTCCCTGCGCTCTAATGTCTTAGTCCTCCTGTCAGTTCCTCTGGTCAGAACTGAACTAGGAAAAAGAGCATTCAAGCTAGATCCTTCATGTCAACCGTGTCAGATAATGTTATCAAAAATATGGACCATTGCAGATGTTTCTAAAACACTACTTATCAAATATACATGTCTTTGTTCACTTTTAACTCTGTCTACTTAACCTGATGTCTGTTCTACATTTAATGTCTACAGAAGTCTGTCTTATCCTGATGGTTTCAAACAGTTAACATTTATTTATCGTGATAGTAGATTCTTTTTCTTTTGATAAATGTAAATGCTTATTGTCAATTACCCTGTGACGTGTGCTGATGACCACTTGACCAGGTCACCCTTGTGAAAGAGATCTCGATCTCAACGGGCTCTACCTGGTAAAATAAAGGTGACTGATTGATTGATTGATTGAAAAATACGGTAGTTGTTTAATCATAATGATCCTCAGAATAATTGATCTGGAAATAATTTAATTTTATAATGAAAACTACTAAACAAAAATGAAACTGTTGTGAGATGAATAAAACGAAATAATGAAAATAACTGTCAGGATTGGTGTAGGTTGCTTGTCTTTTCCACTTCAACACACCCGTCCTCAGCCCTAATCACACAAGGTGGTCCTCATTGTCAACCGTGGGTGTTCCTATTTATTCGGTGTCTTGTCCTTCCCCCATTGTCCATGGATGATGCTTCTTGGCGTCATGGTCTGTTCCTGTTCCTCCCGTGATCACCTCCCCTTATGTAAGTTTTGCTGCCATGTCGGCCCTTTTTGTTGTGTTTAATAGATATAGTTTTTGTAATCCTCGAGTTCCCGAATTCTGTCTGCGCTCTGGGTTCAACCAGTGGTGTAGTCTACATTTTTGTAGTGGGTAAACTGTGCTTAGAAACCAAAGTATAGCGGATAGGCTTAGGTATGTACTGGTACTGGTAATGGTTAGGTTTAGGGTAAGGGTCAGAGTTAGGCTATAGAAATTAATGAACAATTAATGGAAGTCAATGCAAAGTCCCTGTAAAGACAGAAAGACAAACTGGTGTATGTGTGTTGAAACCAAGTGCTTGTCCTCCAATTGGAAACACTGCCTAATTAATAACTGGAACACTTTGACACAAACATCCACCCACACACAAGGAGAGAAACACAATAGCCAAGCAATAACACCGTCCATTAGCATTACCAGCTAAAAGCACTTCTCTCACAATGATCAGTAAAGATGTCTTAGGTGGAGAAACTAGAAGAAATGGCAATCGCATCAAAATGAACGGCTTGATTGGAATAGGGTTCTATGCTTTTTGGTAGCAGGACATTTTACGTCCAGTGGAAAGGAAATTTACAAGGAAAAATGTTTACCATTGACAACAAATGAGAAAATTTAGCCCTCATTGGCGTTCTGCTGCTCAGACATACTTCACTGGAGAAACATCATTCAATGTTTAAATGGGTCACAGAAAATTTGACTTTACGCCCCTTAACTAAAATATGATTTCTAGTTTTGTAAAAGATCAAAGTTCATGCTCAATAATCCAAGTAAAAAAATCCAACAAAGTTAAGTCGAGTCCTCTGGACAGTTTGAAATGTTTTGTCATTCATCCAAAGGACTTCATCAGTCTGAGGAGCCACAACAAACTCTGTCCCACAAGCAGCACACTCGCATAGTGGGTCAACCAGTTTGAAGGTGATGAGATGGTTTCTGGGGCCCGCCATCTCCCCCGTCGACTCCTCTGAGGCAGCCATGGCCAAAGTGGTTCAAAACATCAAAGTTCATGCTCAATAATCCAAGTAAAATATCAGACGGATCTTTTGACGGGGGAGAGGGCGGACTCCAGGAACCATTTTATCACCATCAAACTGGTTAGCCCACTATGCGAGTGTGCTGCTTGTGGGACGGAGTTTGTTGTGGCTCTTCGGACTGAAGAAGTCCTTTGGATGAATCCTTTGAATGAGTCCTTTGTTAAAATTCAGGTCTCTCTTGTAAATGAGGCTCAATGGGATTAACCTTATAAATAAAGGTTGAATGAAAAAATGAAGGACGAATCATTTATAAAAAAAAAAAAGGTCCAGATGACCTGACTTAACTTGGTTGAATCTTGTAAAATATTTTATTCTAGCAACCAGTGGCATGAATATTATTGTTCCTTTACAATACTTTTAGCCTCAATGTATTAAAACACTGCAGAGGACAAGTAATGCTGGGAAAAGGAACTACTTTTGTATTCGCTACAGTTAAGTTTGCATTTAAACAAGCTTTTACTCTTGTACTCGTTGCATTACTTTAATTTTTTCCAATACGACAGCGCAGTCTATAAAATCAAAACACAGTTATTCTTCTGTTTTCTTCAGACTGAGGAGTTGTTATCAAGTGTACGTGCATTTGTAAATGTGTAAATGTTGGTGCAGTTTGTGTATACAGGACTGGTGTTTTAAATAGATAAGTTGGGACATTTGCCTATGACTGATTTAGAGTAACTGTGGTCTAGTGTGTCCGTTAAACACAGAGAGGAGGGGGGTTGAAACGTGTCGGGTGGAATGAGGTAGACGCCAAATAAATTTTTAGGAGGAAGTTGAATGAATGATGTCTTTTTTTCCCACTTGTACTTCCCCTAATTTAGCCACTCTATCACTTGTGCAAAACACATCTACTATATTTCAAGCAGTGTGAGGTTGCAACGCCACAACTAATTACGTGTGTCCGTTACAGAATTGTTCGAAGCGCCTACTAGGAGGTTTTAGAATGATATCCAGGAACCAAATTAAACTGAAAAATGAAGCTGTGTATGAACCACTGAGCTAAAGTATAACTAGTCATTGGTGCATCTTTAAACTTTAATAGAGTTTGGTTTCATCCACGTCTTGGCGTACCTCTTCCACTGCGTCCCACAAAGCGCAGGTCGTTGAATCTGGCCACTTGGTTCTTGATGGCGGCCGTGGCGTTCCGAAGCTCTGCCGAGTAATTCTCATCATTTCCAGCCATCACTGTAACCAAGGTGCCATCAGGGATGTCGCCGAGGGCTACCACCTAGGAACGTACACAAGAAAAATACAATTTTGTTTGAACAACACAAGAAATTTAACTCCTTCCATTTTTCTAGACCACCGCTGAGATGCTTCTACACTTTGACTGGAGTCCACTGGTGGTCAGTTAAGTGAACTAGACATGATTTGCAAAGACACCTCACCATAATGGGATCCCTTGCTACATAGACCAAAACCCAACCATGAGGTCAAAGAACAAGTCTGATGAAACCAAGATTGAAGTATTTGCTTTAAAATCTAAACTATCGCGAGGAAACCAAGCGCCGCTCATCACCTAGCCAACACCGTCCTCACAGTGAAGCACGATGGTAGCAGAATAATAATAATAATGTGTATGTGTTGTCATCATTGTATGCTCCCATACAATGGCGAAATTGGCTCTCTGCATTTAACCCATCCACCCACAGGTGGAGCAGCGGACAGTTACATAAGGTGCCCGGGGAGCAATTGGAGATGGGGTGTCCTGCTCAGAGACACCACGAGATGCGCAATGACTGGGGATTGAACCTGGGACTTTTGGGTCCCAGGTTGGCTGCCCTGCCTCTACCCCATCTCGGCCCCCCATCAGTCCCAAGAATCATGCTGTAGGAGTGTTTTATGGAGATCAGGACCTCAGACTGGACCAGAGGTTAACACAATCTGTGATTGTCTTTGTGAGCACCAGCCAGACTTAAAGAAGGGCTCCTCCATTGGTCCCCAAAGAATTGAACTGAGCTTTAGAGGATTTGTGAAGAATGGCAGAAAATACCACAATCCAGGTTTTATTGCATCAAATCCACAAAGACTTGAAGCTAGAACTGCTGCCAACGGTGCTTTAAGTCAGTATTAAGGAAAGGGTCTGAATACTTACAGGTACATTCCAAAAAGTTAAGATATTGTGGAAAAAGTTCAATTTTTTGGTCAACCATTTCAGAACATGAATTATATAGATTCAATTACACATAGTGAAATATTTCAAGCCTTTACTTCTTGTAATTTTGATGATTACGGCTTAAAATAACAATAACATCACTGGCAAAGGTACCAAAAGTTGGCTGTGGAATATTCTAATTTTCTGAGACTGACTTTGAGTTTTTTCATTATTTATAAAGGCATAATCATCAAAATTACAAGAAATAAAGGCTTGAAATATTTCACTCTGTGTATCGGACCCATTTAATACAAGAGTTTCACTTTCTGAAATGACTGACAAAAAACTGGAACTTTTTCACAATATTCTGATTTTTTTGAGACGTACCTGTACAGTATATAAACGTCATATGTGAGGGTTGCTTTTTTCAAAAAGATTGATTTTTGTGTGTGTGTGTGTGTGTGTGTGTGGGGGGGGGTTAAATCTGTTTTCATTTTATCTTTATGGGGAACTATTATACAACAATTCAATAGATATAATGGAGTGCCTGATATTTCAAAACTTGCATTTGATAGTAAACCTATTATTATTATTATACTTTTTCTAAATCACATATTCATCCAGGCATTAATAAATGGTACTGGTATTGACACTAACAGGGGAATGGTGGTGCAGAGGTTAGAGAATGTGGGCCTGTGATTGGAAGGTCGCCGGTTTGACTCCCGGTACCGACAACATCAAAATGTGGGTGGGATTTTTTGCGGTATATCGTAGATCCTTATTTACTGTTTCTTTTTACACTTTATATTTTTGCTATTGTTGGTATAACTGGAACCCTGTGTACACAATTTCGTTCCACCTCATGGAAAGTCACTCACATGTGATGCGAATAACAATAAAGCACCTTGACCTTGGAACGACGAAACACCCACACCTGCCTCTACCCTCATTTGCCCCACTCTGGGCCCTTGAGCAAGGCCCTTAACCCCCATCATCTGCTCCCCAGGTGTCCTAGATAGCAGCTCCACACAGATGGCTGTGGTAGCTCGGTGGTCTGTGGTTGTGTCAGGAGGGGCATCCGGCGTAAAAACAATTGCCAAGTCTTCGTGCTAGGGTGAACCTTGAGGAAGGGAGCAGCCGAAAGGAGAAAAAAGAAGACAAGTATTTGCTAGATCCAACTGACGTTCTGTAGGACACAGAGTCCGTTTTAAGAAATAACGAAATAACTTTTCTTGAAATAGTTTAGTTGAAAATGCATCCTCGGGACACCAAAGGAACGCCACACAGCATTCAGTGCATCAGGCAGCACTTTCTTCTTTTCCACGCCGACTGATTTATAGAGCCATAGAAGCTGATTTCCATAATAACGATAATCTGCCCAAGCTATCTGTGTGCAAATGTCCTCAGCAGATACAGTACTATGGATGGGTTCTCTCTTAACCTTGAACTCTAAGCAAACAACTGCAACCCATAAAGACTGGATCAACCTTTGAGGTAAACCTTCATTTTAGTACAAGTCAAAAGATCAAGGGCACGTTGATGCTTCAAAATCCACAGAATGCCACACAGATCTGAGCTACTACAGTAAAGTACCATTAACTTATTGGATGTAAAATTCTAACCTGGAAAGACAAAAAAAAACACAAAACACTGAAACCGGGAATTCGAGAAAGAAACTGACAACAGATCATGTAAAAATAAAATCCCCCCCTTTTCAAATCTAATTTTTTTATGTAACAGGGCAAAATAAAAAGATCTAGTTTTCATCATGTTCTAAAGTTATTAAAACCTAACCTCAAATGAACAAACAGACAAATCTAAATAGAAAAACTGTTGAAAAACTGCATCCAGTCCCAGATCAACAGCTTGTAGAACCCCTTTCAGCAGCAAGAACTTGGTAGTTCTTTTATGTAGGACTTCTTTTTTTTTTCCTCACTTGCTCTGATACGAGGCGGACACATTTTCTTCCCACTCCTGTTCTCCTCCTGCTTTTTTGCTCCCTGTATATCGGAGCTCCTAATTTACATATCTTCCGAAATGAAAACTACTGTTATGGATCTGACCAACTGGACTTTCGACGCAATCGACAAAATCTTTTCAACAAAACAACAGGGTCCTGTCCACTTTTCTATCTAAAATGTATTCAGAAAAGTATAAGAGGCCGCACTATCATAGCAGCAGCTGCGTGCACTCTGCCCATCTTTCGGTCGACTGTACGGACATATTCTCTCTGTATCTCGGTACAATGATAATAAAGTTTATTCTGATACTGATTCAATGGTCAAGCACATAATTGGGGAAATAATTTTCGCTCACTCTTTTACAGTGTTGCTTCAGCTCATTGATGTTTGCAGTCACTTGTTTCTGCACAGCTCTCTGATAGTTCCACCACAACATTTCAATCAGGTTGAGGTCTGGACTATGACTTGACCATTGCAACCCTTTGATTCTATTTGAGCCAATCTGTTGTAGATTAGCTGCTGTGTTTTGGGTCGTTGTTCTGATGCATCATGACAGTTTGATCCAAGCTTCAGCTGACAGAAAGATGGCCCCATAGAATCCTTTGATCTACAGAGTTGAATCAATGGCTACGAGAAGACCAAACCATCAGTCCTCTGCCGACGTATTTCACGATCGGTATGCTCCGTTTTTTTTTTTTTACATACTTGTGACTGTGTGTTAGGCGTAAACGTCGCTACTTTGGTCTCATCTGTCCAAAGAACATTGTTCCAGAAGTCTTGTCGTTCATTCAGAAGAAACTTTACTAATCTAAGTTGTGCTGCCATGCTCAGACTGCAGTGGTTCCCAACCCTGGTCCCTGAGGAACACCATCCTGAATGTTTTAGTTGTTCCTATGCTCCAACACACCTGATTTGAATGAAGGAGTGTTTAACAGGCTTCTGCAGAACTCAAAGTCATTAAACCATTGAATCAGGTGTGTTGGAGCAGAGAAACAACTAAAACATGCAGGATGGTGTTCCTCAAGGAGCAGGGTTCGAACCACTGCTCTAGAGAGCTTTTCTTCTGGCACCCTTTTAAACAAGCCATACTTGTTCAGTCTTTTTCTAACTGTCCTGCAATGACCTGTGACCTTTCACCCACTAACTGAGGCCTGTAGAGTCTAACATGGAGATTTGGGGTCGATTCTCTCTGAGCATTGCATGGTGAATTCAATGGGACGGCCACTTCGGGGAAGATTGGCAACTGACTTGAATGAATCATTTAATCAGTACATTTGATCAGCAACACCTGGCTTATACTTTCTCTCTTAAATCCTATAGAAGCAGCAAAAATACTTTCACAACAGCATTTCTCTTTGGACTTTGTTCATAATGATGATGTTGTTTCAGTTGTGTGTTTAGTTGTGTGTAAATAATTTTACGACCTAGTAACGATCAGATAGGTTTTATTGTCCTAATATACAAAACCCTAAAATTGAAACAGGGTGTACTTTTGCCCCAATGACCAAATAATTAAATATAAAGTAGAAACACCACAATTTTGTTCATCTCAGCTTAAAGCCATTGTGAGTGTAATTATACATAACAAGCTTGCATGGTTACATTTGACATAATTCCCTGTGTGTGTACCTATAATGCATTATTTCCTGCATATAAATATGCACATTATGTGTGGATGAAACACTCATTTATGTGAGCATTATCTGTGAGGGGTAGTGACATCCGCTCACGACACTCCATAATGATGCATTATGCACCAAACTCACTAACACAGACATGCATGTGGAAACGCTAATGCATAAAATTCAATAAATCAATCTGCTGCGTGTGTGTTCTCTGCAGCTTAGTGCTGCTTTTCCACAAATGCATTTTGCCTAAAAGAACAGGAAAGCCGTCCACATCCAAACAAATGCGTTCATGAGGGAATTCAAAGGAAACACATGAATCATCGAGCTATGCCTTTTAAAAATGCTGCAAATGAGTGAATCGAGTTATATCATTTTGTTGGAGAAAAGCAGTTTATAATCTTTGAAAACATAGATGTATATGCCTGCAATAAAAATGTATACATTACAGATATTTTATAGATAGTCGTTTAAGGGAATACTGTGAAATACCTCTAAATAATGGCTAAAATAAGTATCTGATGAGAAAATAAAAAATTTTATTATAAGGCTTTTGGTCATTTTTGTTGAAAAAAAAAAAGATGGCAAAGTTAATAGTTCTGAGTTCCTTGAGATTAATACATTTGGACTTCGTCCTAATGACGTTTTTCTTCTTCTTTTCAAAAATATATAAATTTTGATCCAAACATTTCCAAAAAAAAAAAAAGCTGAAATACCCATGCCAAGCCACTAGGTGGCGAGAATGTTCATATTAATTACATTAAAATCCAGATAAAGAATCTTCCTAGTTTGGCAAAAAAAAAAGTCTCAAAATATTTTTATCGCTGAAATAGGCGTCACAACAATGATTTGTGAAGGGGACATGCCATCAGGGGGAGGACCCCCACCCCCCCCCCCCCCCAACTCCACCAATGTGTCCCTCCCACATTATAAATGCTTCTGACGCCGATGGTTGAAACTTTTTACATTTTTACATTTCAGATGTGTAACATTTTAACCCACAATCCAAGTTTAACGGAATAAAGTAGGACAAAAGTAGAAAAAAAAGTTAAGAACAGCTTCATTGTTGTTTTGGTTAGTCGAGCACAAAGTACTCATTAGCATGAGTACATCACCTTTTGATAAAAGTGTTTTAAATTTCCCAAAATCTCAGTTTTTGAAAACATCTGGAGTATTGTGAATGGGGCCGAAATTTCCAGATAGATGTAGAAAAATCAATCCTAGAAAGAACAAGCTGTCAAACTTGAACTTTATACTGATTTTTATTCCTTTGAAACAATATGTATTAAATTGATCTATTCTAAAAATATATAGAGTAGTCCCTCGCTACTTCGTGGTTCGACTTTCATGGACTCATTCTTTTGCGGTTTTTAAACGTAAGATTATACATGACACACTGTTGCCAACTTTAATATTACGTGATTGGGACTGTAGGAGATAAAAAGTTAACGGGGAAAAAACTTCAGACAGATGGCGCTGCCATTTTGCAGTTTTCTTTCAGTAAGCCTATACTGTAACGCACGTCAAAAGAACTACACTACCCAGAAGCCAACAGTGCTTCTGGCCACTGTTCTGACAAAATGGATGGATAGTTTTGCCACGCAAAGTCAGAAGTAACAATCAATCTATTAAGCTCACAAAAGTGGCAGGAAAGTGGCAAATAATCCTGAAACCCAATTATCCACGTGCACATCAACCTGGATGGGGCGGTGGGCTTCGTCGCTGCAGGGTAGGTCTGTCGAACCGGAACCGAGCTGCTGGTCTGCAGAGCTGGTGAGTAAAATTTTGCAGTACTGTACAGTACATATAGTATGTTGTTAAAATTACATAGGTTTAAGAGTTTAGAACATTGTAAAGAGTGTGGGAACAGTTTATAAAGCCTTAAAATATATATACAGTAAATATAGCGTTACTACTTTGTGGTTTTTCACCTATCGCGGTGGTGTATGGAACGTAACCCCCGTGATAATCAAGGGACTACTGTGTAGTTCAGGTACTGTCATAAAAATGTAGTTCAACTACACAGAATGATTATTTTTGGTCGAGGTGAAAGTAGTCTTTAATATTTTTATAAAACAATCAAATCTTTTAAAGCAAATGGATTAATTTGTTCAGAACTGAACCAAAGTGGAATTTTAAACATGCACAGTATTTGAAATAAATAAAATAATTAAAGAAAAAGAGGTAAATTAATTTCTTTCAAACCACCTTACGCACCTTAAAAGCAATGGGCAGCGTCTTGTTACACCTCCAGTGGGTGGGGAGCAACGAGCAGAGAAAGTTCGGACTGTCGGTCTTCACCAACTCCCCTGGATGATCTGAGATCACCTGACGACACAGCATCACAATCACATACGTGAATTCAAAGCACACTTGTCATTGGACGGTGTGTCGTCGTACCTCTGCCATGCCATGGTCGGCGATGCGCAGTTTGCCCATCAGAGCGCCCCCTCCGCCCGGCTCCTGCGCTCCAAGAGGCAGTGCCTCGGCCATTTTCCCTCCCGTGGCGAGTGAGGTGGAGGGGGGAGTGTACCGCCGGCCAGGAGCTGGGTCTGCAACAAAAAGGGAAGATTCTCTGAGCATGCATCAGGGCGTTCTCCGAGTGTCATCCGTTTGTTCCACGTGTATTATTAATATGAAGAAAGACGTAGATTAACACTGTTCAAATATTTCAAATAACACTAAATTAATTAGTAACCATTGATGACGCAATTTTGATTGTGTACCTTCTATAGTTGAATTTTTTTAGCCCTCAATTAAAGGTACATTTAGTAAAAAGTGCATAAATGTACTGAATATTCTAAAAGTTATGTTAAAATACATTGATAAAGACAAATAAACTAGAAAAATTGCATTTCCTGTAAAAACGCAATGTGAATGCTTATTGCATAAGAACTTGATGAAAAACAGCTGCAATTAGTTAAAAAAAACATGCTGAAATGTAGCTGAAATAAAAGAACAAGCTCAAATTAGCAGAAGAAAGCAGAAAAAACATTTACTGAGTTAAGTTTAAATAAGCTGAAATGATCACAAAAAAATTAAGAAATCATCTTTAAAAAAAAGCTAAAATGAGCAGAAAACAGCTGAAAAGGCAAAAAGAAGCTTAACCTGCCAGAAGAAAGTGAAGAGAGCTGAAATAAGCTAAAAATGTGGAATTAGCTGAAAAAGCTAAATTTTGCATAAAAAACTGCTAAATAGTAGCTGAAATGGCAGAAATCAGCTGAAAAGAACATAAGCTGAAATGAGCAGAAAGAAGTAAATTAGGCTGAAAGTAGCAGAAATTTCCATGAAAAACTTGAATATGAAAGCAGCTGAAATTAGCTAAAAAAAAAATGCTAACAAGGTAGCTTAAAAGGTAGAACAAGCTTAAATTAACAGAAGAAAGCAGAAAGAACATGTTTGCCCAATTAGGTTGACAGAAGCAGATATTTACACAAAACAGTGGAAATTATCTGAAAAAAGCTGAAATTAGCAAAAAACAACTGAAAAATACCTAAAAAGCTGGAAGAAGTTAAAATTAACTGAAGGAAATGGAGAGAACACATTTTTGCTGAATTAAGCATAGATTGTAAAAAAAAAAAAAAAAAGTGGAATTAGCTGAAAAAGCTAAAATTAGCATAAAAACAGCTAAATGGTAGCTGAAACTTGCATAAATAAGCTGAAAAATGCATAACAAGCTGAAATTAGCATAAAGAAGTTAGAAGAAACACAAAAATGTTGTAGTTAGCAGAAAAAATCTAAAAGGAGCACAAAACAGATGAAAACAGCTGAAAAATGTTTAAATTTGCACAAAGAAGCTGAAGCAGAACAGAATGTGAAAGGAGCAGTAAAATGTTGTAGACACATCTAAAGATTTGAAGGATGTAAAATGAGCTCAATTCATTTTCTATGGAGAAAAAAAGTGGCAGAAAAGGCTAAATATTTCAAAAAGCTAAAGTTGCACCAAGACCAAAAGTCAAAGCAGGATTGTCCTGAAAGAGCTGAACGTTTTGATTTATGATTTGTTGAAATAGCACAAAAACCGTGGGGCGAGAATTGCGCTGAAAAACGTACGGAAGAAAAATGGATCACGTAAGTGTGAACGCTTCATAAACATTCACACGATAAAGCAATGTCAGAGTTGCATGAATAAACCTGAACAAGTGAGGAAATTGCATTTTTTTAAACCCCATTCATTTACTTGAACGCTGTTTTGGCTTCAACTTCAGTGTTATGTTCCTGTACATGATGACATAACATCTGGAGTTTGTCTGTTTGACGGGCAAAAAGGCAAACTATTTTTTTTTTTTTTTTAGCACCACTAAAAGTCTATATCCAACAAAGTTCTGTCAGGTCATCTGGACAGTTTATTTCTTCTTTTGTTTTTTTGGTGAACGCAAAAATAAATATAACATGATGACCTGTATGAACTTTATTGGATTTTTTACCTGGATCATTGAGCATGAACTTAAATAAGTCTATATGTTTTTTTTTTTTTTAACTTTCCTTTAGTTATTTTCTAAAACCTTCTGTTTTAATAAATTGAAAATAAAATTAATAGTTCAAAGTGAAAACAGGTTTTTGAAGCCATTACTGCATCACTTATGATCATGTCGGTCAAGGCTGTGGTCGTCTGAAAAAGGGAGTAAATAATAATAATAATTTTAAAAAGCATCTATGAAAGAATTAATGTTTTGGAGTTCACTCTTCACTGAATAAAAGTAAATTATTTGTCCCATTTATTAACGCACAAAACGACAGATACATTGTTGTGAGGTAAAATACAAAAGAAAAATAGAATAAATAATGTGGATTCCCTTAGAAAATATGAAATTCAGAGGGAAGCCATTAAATCAAGACTGACGGGATTCAAGTTAGCTAACCGCTAATCTTGCAGCTAGCTCTTGCTATTTGCGCTTGAAAACCACTTTTTTGTAAACAATGTTTAAAAACTCGTGAAACTGGTGGTGATGTACATGTTTATAAAATAACGTTTCGGTAAGCTGCTAGGAAAATTGTTAGATTGGAGTTCTGAACGTTAAACACACTACGACGCCCACTTTGTGTTTCTGGTTTCTGTGATGAAGGTCTATAGAGCTTAAAAAACAGGTTGGTGGAGTTGAATATCAAAATTTTATTTTACCCATAATCATTCTAATCATAATCATCATCATAATCAATTCTTAAACTTAAATATGAAACAATATTTGACTAAAAATACCCATATCATTTGTTAGCCTTGTTGTTACTTTAACCTTCCATTGCTGATGCCAATTATACCTTTTAATTTAAATTTCAGAGCTTCGTCCAGTTTCAATTCTACAGCAACAAGTCAAGCAGACCCAAAGTACCGGTAAATACGGTAAATATTTTTAAGGTTTCTGACCCGGATATGCCTGTTGGAGATTAGTGAGCAAATTCGATAAGATTTGAGAAGTTTGTGAGGGCTCTCAATTTTTTTCACGTGAGTTGCAAAGGCTTGCAATTGCAACTTTTCTCAAAATAGTTGCAAAGTTGTTGCAGGTGTCTTGTACTCTTTACAGTATAGTTTAGTTTTCATAAATCCTAGGCTGCTTGAGTGGGGTTTTAACACTTCCACAAAAGTTCTCCAATGAAAGCAAACATTTGAGGGTACTGCCTCAAATGTTCAGGTCTAAAAACCTTGCTGATAATAAATGCATATAAAAACTGGTCTAAGTCTTCATATATTCATTTAAAAATGTACTCCAGTGGATTTAATCAGAAATGTAAGGGTGGCTACCAAGGTAGGTATGATGTAGGAGAAGTTGGGCAATGAAAAAAATATGCATGGTCTACATTGCAGTCTTAAAAGCAGAGCATACCAAAAATAGACTGGGATTTTCCAAAACTGGCTGCAAGGCTCGCTGGTCACAAACACCCAAAATTGAGGGAGGCTGCAAGAAAAATATTGACTATTTTCTCTAAATTTTGAGTTGCCAACTAATTTCCAGTAGTGGCAGCCCATTGAGCACCACTTCGGGGGACCACAGTCCACTTCCGATCTCTGTTGTTGACCTACTTTCTAAGGCAGTGATGTGCAAAGTTTTCCATAACTTGATTTCCAAAACTGGAAGAGGTCCTCAGTTGGAAAAGGGTGGATTGCTCTTTTCAGGTCGAAGGTGAGGTTTTGCCTGAAGTGGACAAGTTCAAGTATCTTTGGGTTTTGTTCATGAGTGAGGAAAGAATGGAGTTTGAGATTGAAAGACGGACTGCTGCAGCGTCTGCAATATTGCAGACTCTGTGCTAGTCCATTGTGATAACGGGGGAGCTGAGCTGTAAGGCGAAGCTCTCCGTTTACCTGTCAGTCTACATTCCTACCCTCACCTATGGTCATGAGCTCTGGGTAGTGACCGAAACAATGAGATCATGCATACAGGCGGTTGAAATGAGTTTCCTCCGCAGGGTAGCTGGACTCTCCCTTAGAGATAGGGTGAGAAGTTCAGTTATCTGGGACAGACTCAAAGTAGAAACGCTGCTCCTCCACATTGAAAGGAGCCAGTTGAGGTGGTTCGGGGTTCTGGTAAGGATACTGCCTGGGAGCCTCCCTAGGGAGGTGCTTCGGGCATATCCGACTGGGAGGAGACCCCGAGGAAGACCCAGGACACGCTGGAGAGATTACGTCTCTCGGTTGGCCCGGGAATGCCTTGGGATCACCCCAGAAGAACTAGAAGAGGTGGCTGTGGAAAGAGATGTCTGAGCCTCCATGCTTAAGCCGTTGTCTCTGCGACCTGACCTCGAAACAAGCAGAAGATAATGGATGGATGGATTTCCAAAACCATCAAGTGACAATTTAATAACATCAGTGAAATTCAACATCTTGTAACATATAACCAGATCTTTAAAGCTAACACGGCTAAGCAACACATTTTATGTGAAACTTTAAAGAGAGGAGACATGTTTCCACAGGCTAGTGATAAGGTGAATAACATTACCGAATTAGGGACTGAATTTATTGCTATGGATGCCCTACCAGGCTAGGGTGGTAACTTTGGATGTCCTAATTACTTTTTTTTTTGTCTCCAGTATTAAACCAAGACATTTAGATTAAGTATCTGCCAATACTCTCAATTCACTCCTCAAATTGTAATTCTGCATCAGTTACGAAGAGTTGCAAAGGTGCAAACCCTATGGTGGACAAACCTATTGTCTTCCAATAAACTACTTTAAGGACAACAGCAAAACAGGTTTTAAATATATTTATGATTAAATTTTCATGTAGTCTCTGGGACTAATAATAGGAAATAATAGAACCACTGTAAATTTGGTGTCTAGATCTCAAGATCCCGTTGATGCAGATGTTTGGATGTGGACCACTAGACTTTGCACCGAAGGTGTTTTTGTTGGAGGCGTTGCTCCAGAATACGTCCTAACATTTGATTACTTAAATTATTGGGTTTTACGTGAACCGGTGAGCCAAATGCCTTCCATTGTACTCAAAACCTTTAGAAGAAATAAGAGATCATGTCAAAAAGGGGGCGAATACACCAACTGAAGGAATCTTTGTAATGTATTGGACTGCCTTCCCTCCAACTGTCATTGAATATCATTTATTTAAATAAATGAATGAAAGCAACAGAATGCGACCAACAAGTAGCCTATCGGTCTGCATACAATTAGTGGTTTGGCTGGTTAGTTAATGAGCCAACCCACAAAATGAGCCACACGCCAGTGGTTTAGAGGTATAGAAACCTATCCACTGTTAAAACCCATTGCAATGGCTGATTCAATATGATTCAAGTTCAAGGTTTATCGCCATTTCACCACATGAGGTGGAATGAAACTGTGTACAAAGGGTCCCAGCTATACCAACAATAGTAAAAATATAAAAGTGTAAAAAGAAACAGTAAATAAGGACCTAAGATTTACGCTAAGATATACGTATTGCTGTTGTTCGGCGTATTGTTTTAGTACTACTAGTGCTAGCGTGATTTTAGTTTAACGTTTTTCTTAGTTCATATCTTAAATATTATGAGTGTTTTTCTTTACAATTTATACTTCTGTTGGATGTAACCGGGACCCTGTGTACACAATTTCATTCCACCACATGTACCACATGTGGTGTGTATGACAAATAAAGAAACTTTTGAGTAAAGGAACGCCAAATGATACGCTAAACGATCCAAGATATCCACTAAACACTAATTATGCAAAACAACAACAGCCCGAACATGAGTCCGTGTGAGCAAATGGGTACGAATTCTACGAATACGAATATTCTTTTCTCAAACAAAATTACTTCAGTATTCTAATGCGACACGTGAAGGGTTCCGAGACATTACAACCACTTGGACTTGGAGGTCCTAATAAAAGCCGAACTGCGCATTAGAATTGTGGTTTCAGCTTTATGTATTTTATGCATCTTCTGGTTGTGAAATTTTGTTTTGGGTCCTCCTAAAAAAAATAAAAACAACACACTACAACTATAGTTCATAATCACTTCAATCACTATATTAAATATATGCCAACCAAATAAAATTGTAAAGGTAAAAGTAAATTCTGTGCACCAGGGGATCCCCCAAATGGCAAACAGAATTTTACTTGGTTCTCACGTTTAAGGTGAGAAGTTTTCTGCATCGTGGCGTTTTTTTTTTTGTTTTGTTTTGTTTGTTTTTTTACCACTGCGATAATTTCCACGGTCTAACTGCAGTTTCCGTCAGCGTTACTCTCTTCCTCTGCATTTAAAGAGCGTACAGAGAGAGAAAACACGGCGAGTGAAGGAAATCATTGAGAGGAAAGATAGAGGGTTTTATTCACACCGGATGGACTCCTATGTGTTCAATCTTCCTGTTCGAAGACAGCGGCGCTGATTAAATGTTACAATAAAAAAAAAAGACTTGAGCAGTCAGTAATCTAAACTGAGAGCTGAGAAAATAAATTATCTAAAATTACAAATCCATTAGAATCCTGATCAAATCACCAACAAAACACGTGGATAACTTATTTTATTTTTTTAACAATACCTTGATAGCCAACGTAAAAATTGTCAATATTGTACCTCAAAGTGGCTATGACTAAATTATTTTCCTTTTTATCCTTTTAGTAAAATAATATCAATATAAAACATAACTTGAAAACGTTCATAATACAGTGTTTACAAAAACAATAACAGGTTTTCTTGTTCTTTTCTCCTATTTTATATGTAAATACTGTAACAATAGTCGTAAAACTCCCGTAGTTTGGCTATTTTGTCAATACATTATAATTTTTTTACTATTATATTTAATAAAGCAGCACGTGTGGAGTTGAATCAAACGTAATTATAAAGTAAGCTGATCATATATTCATATATATTATATAACAACTAGTCTTGTTTGAAAACACACTTTTATTCCCGGGCTTTTGACACAGTGCGAGTTGATTTTAACTCGTCTGTATTCTATAATGTTAATCATTTAGTATTTATCTTTGCTGTTTTAATTAATTAGTTTCAGATTTGAAAAAATTATATAAATGCATGTATAAAATTTTACATATTTATAAAAACATATGTTTGAGTCTTTAACAATGTAACACACGTGTGAGTTTAAAGTGTGCTGAAACAGCAAGTTGCAAAGAAATATAACTTTTTATCCATATA
>NC_056520.1:11550741-11555669 GCF_014905685.2 Nematolebias whitei | reverse complement strand
ATATATATATATATATGCGCATACCGTATTTCGCGTCCCAAAGAAACACCATTTGTGCGGTAGCCCAGTCCAAATGGCTCGTGCGTGTCGGTACCACGGTCCTCAGTCTGCTCAGCCGTGTGGACGCTGTGGGGTCACATCGTGGACCTCCGTGTCTCCGATATGCCGCTCCCCCCCCACCACGAAGGCTGAAGGTCCGCGCGCGCTTTGAAGCTCGTGACAAGTCCAGTAAAAAAAAACAAAAAAAAAAACAACCTGCGTCACTTCAACCGTCGGCTTCACTTTGGAAAGTCTCCGAAGCCCAGCTGGAAGGAAGCTTCCAAACAAGCAGGAAGTGAAAGAAGAAGCTCAAAAAGCGTAGAAGAAGAAGTGAAGTTTCAAAGTGCTGCTGTCATTCTGCGCCGGTCCCCTCTCCTCCCTGCTCGATCAATACGCTTCCATCCCAGCCCACAAAGACCAGGCGTTTACCGGTACAGTTCCGGATTTGCATATAGATCCGCCGTCAGCCAATCCGCAAGCTCCGCAGCTGACCAATCAGCGTCACGTCCGTTCAGAAGGAGGCGGGGTTTAGGGGAGAGATGCTGGGACATTGAAATAGCTGAGGCTTCAAACTTCCTGCTTCAATTGGAATAAACCTGAAATTATTATTGTTATTATTTATTTGTTAATTTATTTTAATTATTCATTTTATAATGTTATTATTCTTCTTATTATTACTTTGACCAAGTGGAAACTAGCAGCTCTGCTATGGATCTCCTTTAAAGCCATTTTTGAAATATCGTGAAATATTTGGAGGTGATATTTGAATTCGAGTTGTGTTTATTTGTCGTATGCAGGTTAACACAGGGTTAACAGTACAATGGAATGCTTAGGATGAAAAGAACCGATTAGACTCAATAAAATAAATCAAAGAACAAACCAACAAGAAATACTAAAAGCATGCAATAAGGGTACACAAAAAAGTACCAAAAAGTAATTATAACATTTAAAATGTTCTAAAGAGAGATATTGAGCAACAACATGGTAGAATATAATTTGATGTGATTCAAATTATTAGTTTTGCAGTAAAAAGATCATTATTCTGCAGCGTGTTCCTTTGCCACCAGCACAAACGCGTGAATAGTGCTGGCTTTCCTTCTTTGTCCTCCCTCTTAGTTTTAGAATATATTTTAAAGTTTTATTCATGACATGTAAAGTATTTTTGAATTGAACTGCACTTAATGTAAGGCCCTGACTGAGCAGGCTCCTGCAGACCAGTCTGATCTCCTGCAGCTTTATGGGTTCTCCAGATCCTTAAAATCTAAAGATCATTTGGATTTAGTTGTCCTGAGGTTCAACCTGGTCCACAGAGGTGATGAAATATTTTCAGCTGTAGCTCCTAAACTGGAACCAGCAGATCCTTCATGTCAGGCAGGCTTCAACTCTTGCTGCTTTAAAGTCCCTAAATTGTTCTTAAAACACATTGTTGCCTTTTAATGCACAAAATGTAATGTTTTCCCTGCATTTTATGGTTAAATTTTGTATCTGCTCTTATTTTTATTGTATTTTTTGAACTATTGTAAATGTTTTGTATAAAGCGGACCCATCCTGACTGTCAGTACCCAAATCATCCAATAGGGGGCAGTAGTTAACAGAGCTTTCTCCAGAGAGCTTACCCAGAATGAACAGTTTCTTTAAATTTTATAGATAATCAGTCCTTTTGAAAAGGTTTAAATTTATAAAACAAACAAAATTTGATTTTTTTTTTTGTTGTTGTGGTGTTTAATTTATTCAGCTGCCCTGGTGTCAAAATGACCCAACAAGGCTTCCGTCTTAATCATCACTGAGGCCTTGGGGAAGCTGATGCAGCAGCAACACATTTCTTATTTCTCATGTGCAAATTAAACAAGTTTGGATTGTTTTTGTTTTTTTCTGTCTTTATTTGCGTTCAATGTTTAAGAACACTTTGGTTTGGGCATTTTATTTGACAGATTGTGCCTTTATGTCGCATTTATCAAAGCAAATTTGTTTGTACAGCAAATTTCAGATCAGCTGCTGTTGGCCAAGTGCTTCACACAAAAGCAACACGTTACAATATTAATTAAAACAAATACAATTTGTAACAGGAGAGGACACAAAATAAAACAATCCAATGGAGATATATGTGTTTTAAGAAGAGACTTTAAAACACCAAGAGCCTTTCTGATATCTAAAGGACATATGGTTCCTCAGTTCAGGCACTACATGAAAAGACCCGATCACCTCGGTGGACCAGCCTGGACCTCTGAACTACTCCAGACCCCATCGGTGGTTCTCAATTTTTTCACAAAAAGCACCACCTCAGAAAATACTAAGCATCGCCATTTTGGCAACCATTTAGAACCAGCGTTACAAACTTACAAGCTTCTATTAATAAACCAGTACAACATTTAAAACAGACCAGTCTACTTAAACACCTACTAAATAACCAGCTTGCTCCTTTATTCTAACTTGAATACTTCAACAACCCCCCCCAAAAAAGACTGGGCTTTCTTTGGGTGACTGTCCAATGACCGAAACACTCGTTGAACTTAAGGTCCACTTCTAAGGATTTCCTCCAGGATTCTAACAACAAACCAAAATATATTTTAATTGCTAAAAAAAATCATTTCGACTATCTTGATATTTTAACTCCGGGGGTAAACAAAGCAGATGGGATCCTGATTGGCATGTTCCTTTTGGTAAACCATTGTCTGGTCTAGTTTCCACAAGGGTTCTAAAATATTTTTCATAACTTTGTTTCAAGTTGTTACCAATGGGCCCTGTGATGGACTAGTGACCTGTGCAGGATGTCCCCCACCTTTGGTATAGTGATGGCTGGATATGGGCACCAGTGAAACCCACGACACGAAAAGGAAGAAGCGGGTAAAGATAATGGATGGATAGTTACCATGGGGAACTGATAGTTCTTGGGAACCAAGATCGTACTGTACCTATTTAGCAGATCTCAAAGTGCTACAGTGAGTGAACATCAGATAACATCAAGGCAAAAGCAACCACAAAGAGCAACTGAGAGGAGGAACAACCAGGAGGATAATGCCTCAGAAACATCACATCAAAACTTAAAATGCACAAAATGCAGATATAATATGCAAATAAGAACTATGGGTGCAATAAATATAAACAAAGGTACAAATTCAATAAATTAAAAAACTGTAAAAAGAAAGGTTTTAAGACCTTTTTAAAAACATGTCCCGGTCTGTGTGGCCCTCAGATATGAAGGCAGGGCGTTCCAGAGCCGAGGGGCAGCACAGGAGAAAGCCTGGTCTCCTGTAATGTGGGACCGAAACTGACTGAGACCGAGAGGCTGAGAATGATGTAGGTTGGGTCTCAAACACATTGCTACCCAGCTTAAGATACAGTTGAGTATCATCAGCATAACAATGGAATGAGACCCCATAGCTGCCGATAATATACCCAAGTGGTACTATGTACACGTTGAAAAGAAGGGGTCCCAAGACTGATCCTTGGGGCACACCACAAGACACAGGATGACTCAGTGTTAGCTTTCTCTAACAAGGTTCAGGCCCCTGACTGAAGTAGTCTTTTGGATAAAAGACAAAACATTTCAACAAAGAAGAAACCGTCCAGAGGACCTGACTTATCCTAGTTAGATTTATCTACCCGGATTATTGAGCATGCATCAGGACACTTAGCTCGTTAGTTGATCCTAAAGATTAAACCGAAGGGATCACCAACGGTATTTATACCACAATTTGAGGATTTAGTTGAAAACTGTGAGGCACTGCTGAAGATGCTGTGGTGAACTATTTTGTCCAGTGTCTGTGTTGAATCAATAAACTAACTGCACCATCTAAAACCTGCTTTATTATAGATGAACCAACATGCAGCGAGGCATGGGTGGATGAAGAACGGATAATAAAAATTACTCACATTGGTTCAAATATGTACTTAAACAGACTTATACTATGGGAAATATTACAGCTAGGTGAGTTAATGAAACACCATTAGGTTTTTTTTTTTTAATTAAATGATGTAAAACTCAGTTTAAGTTCCTGTCAGAGGAACTCTGAATAAGTGCCACTCAGCCTCGGCTTCAGACTCCTTGTAGCCAAAGGGGAGATAATTAAAAATGTAAACGCCTCATCTCCCATCTTGACTTGAGATGGACATGGCATGACTTGCCCTTGGAAATATACATTTTTCAGATCTTCGTCGTATGTCCAGTTGTGTTTGGTCTATACCGACTGTCTGAAGACAATCTGGAAAGGAAACAAAAAGTCTGACAAAAAAAGAAAAAACAGATTTCTAAATATGATTTTTTAAATTTATTATGTCAATAAATACCACAGTACATGTTCATCACATTCAAAAGTATTTCAAATACTTGAAAGTGCCTTGACAGTAATAAGTTACTGGGATAAATCTATGCTCTAAAACAAAATCACTGAAAGACTAAAACACAAATTCAATATAGATGCTTAAAGAAAAGACTTGTTTTTATATCATGGCTGTTTGAAAACATTAAGGTCACTTAGTGTTTTTATTACTGGAAAACAAATATTCCATTTAAATATAATAATTGTAAAATTGCTACAGCAAAACCAAATTTTTTTCATTAGATAAAGGTTTTTAAAATACCACAGGTCCATCTCATGAGTTAAAAAAAAAAATCAAAACAAACAAACAGAATGAAAGAAAGAGGGAGAGGAGTTGGGTTTCACCCACACAGCATTTTCTACCAACTGACTTGTAACATGAGCTTCTTCCCATCCTCCTCCTTTGATCCTGAAAGTTATAGTAGCTGCTCTAATAACTAGATAAAACACAAACACACACACACACATCTAGTATTATATATATGTATATATATATATATACATATATATATATATACACACATATATATACATACATATATATATATATGTATATATATATATATATAT
>NC_056520.1:11550049-11550641 GCF_014905685.2 Nematolebias whitei | reverse complement strand
TATATATATATATATATATATACATATATATATACATACATACATATTTATATATATACACATATATATATATATATATATATACACAGACATTTTATATATATACACATATATATTATATATATAATTAAATATACATGCATGCATATGCACATACATATACATACACACATACATATATATATACACACATACACACATGCATGCATATGCACATACACACACATACATACATATATATACACACATACATATATATACACACATATATATATATACACACATATATATATATACACACATACATATATATACACACATACATACATATACATACACATACATACATATATACACACACATACATATATATATACACACACATACATATATATATACACATACATACATATATATATACACATACATACATATATACATATATATACACATACATACATATATACATATATATACACATACATACATATATACATATATATACACATACATACATATATACATATATACATACATACATACATACATATATACATACATACATACATATATACACATATATACATACATA
>NC_056520.1:11549742-11550039 GCF_014905685.2 Nematolebias whitei | reverse complement strand
ACATACATACATACATATATACACATATATACATACATACATACATACATATACACATATATACATACATACATACACATATATACATACGCACACACACATATATACATACATACATACATACATACATACATACACACACATACATACACACATATATACATACACATACATACATACATACATATATACATACACACACATACAAACATATATACATACACACACATACAAACATATATACATACACACACATACAAACATATATACATACACACACATACAAACATATATACA
>NC_056520.1:11510373-11544742 GCF_014905685.2 Nematolebias whitei | reverse complement strand
CCCCCCCACATATTAGTTAAAATCTGAAAAGGGATGGAGTATAAAATAAGAGTAAGAGGAGGAGGCAGAAAAGCCAGTCAAGCTTAATTCATTCCCCCTTCTCTAAAGCATAGCCACAGGGGACAGAACTCCACTCTGCCCTCGGGCTCTTTAAAGCTGCTAATTTAATTTAGCTACTCAAATGATTTTTTGCCCTCTTTTCCCCTACTCCACCTTCCTTCTCTGTCACCATTTTTATACACTATTTGGAAGTTATGGGCAAAATACAGTAAAATAAGTTTGACATAAGTGCAGCACCTGAAAACATCTTCATTGCTAAACTAATGATGCAACATTTATGGTATTGGTCCGAAATTTACGTGCACTCACCATAGACACAAATGTCATTTTGTTGTAGGGAATTTTGAAGACTACAACTTGAATGGTTTTTAAAATCAAGAATCAAGTGCTGGTAGTTTCTGCCATTTAAAAAGGATTTGCTCAATGCCACTCATGCTGATATTCCCAACATTATTGAGAAACTCCAACTGTCTACCAACATACAAGCATAGTGTTGGTAGTATCATGCTGTGGTGCTGGTGCAGGGCACAAACTAGATAGAATAATGAAAGACAATCATTTCAAAATTCTTTAACTTCACCTCAAACCAACAGTAAATTAGACACATTTTGGTATCGCAGCAATAAAATGATGCCTTCCACAGAATCGTCACCTTTACATGGTGGAGGGGTTGGAGTACCCCTATGTTCCTGGGGGCATCAGCCCCTGGTAGGGTCTCCCATGGCAAACAGGCCTCAGGGGAGGGATCAGGCCTAAAGTGACTCACAACCCTTGATAAACAAACAACACACACATCAGGAAACCTCGCCTGGAAAAGGGGAACCGGAGCACCTCCCTGGAGCCAGGCTTGCATTAATCAGAAAATTGCCACCTTAACACGGTCAACAGATTAGAATACCCAAATGATCTGGGGCTGTGTTGTTAAGGGTGCCAACCCCAGATTCATTCAACCTTTATTTATACAGATTAGTCTAATTGAGTCACGAGGACTCATTTACAAGAGAGACCTGTTAGACCTTTAGAGATAGCATGGCATACTGACGCCATTGGAGGAGCCAGACAATTCAAACACCCCCAAAAATCTTGGTGGAAATTCACCAGGAGTGGAACAGCACCTTGCCCAGAATGGGTACGTCAGGGCACAACCTTCTTCTCTAAAGACAGGTCTGAAGAGAAGCTCAGCAGTGAGTGCCTAGTCCCAGGTTTTAACCAGGAAACATCCACATGGTGTCACCGCAATGCGAGTCCATCACCTGTAGGGCAGATAGTTCAGGTTTGGTACAGCATTAACTGGACGAAGACAATGATAAACTTGTCATATTATGTTTGTTTCAATTTAAGAGATCTATATTGCTTTATTACAAGATTACCAGTATTGGTTGATTTGTCTGATTGATGACTTAAATCAATATTTGAACCAAGTGTTAACCATCTAAGCTGTCAAAGTATTTGAGTTTTAATGTTTAACTGCTTGATCAAATGTATGGGACAGTGGTTTCCAACCATGGTCCTTGAGGAACATTATGTTTTATTTGTTTCCCTGCTCCAACACACCTGGTTCAGGGATTTATTACTTCCTCAAATTGTGCAAAAGTCTGTTAATCACCTGTTCATTCAAATCATGTGTCAAAGCAGGGAACTAACCAAAACATGCAGGATAATGTTCCTCGAGGACCAGGGTTAAGAACCACTGGTCTAGAGAACTAAGATTAAAAGAAAAGTTAAACTATTCAGTAACTACGTAGCAAACGTGTCTGGGCATCACTTGTATATTTGTGTGTCTACTGTTTGTGTAGTAGATATGACAAGTTCTAGAGACCCTTCACTTCCAATTTTAAAGAGACGATCCAGAGCTCATACACATGAGAAGTTCATAGAGACTTAAATTTGCATTATTCCACACTAGAGTGCATAGAGTGTATATCACAGTTTTTGCTTGAATACGGTAATTTCTGCCCTTTCGTTTGTGTAAACTTGTCCGATAGTCTTTTGAGTTTAAAGACAAAGGAACACAGCTCCATACAGTGCAATCACAGTGTAGTGGAACATCAAAAATAAAATGACAACCACTCTCTCTGTGCCAGCGGCTGTCTGTTTCTGTCCTCCCCTGAGCTGAGGCCACCCTGAGGCCAATGACAGTGGCAAAGCAGGGATCAATACTTCCATCCTCCCCAAACACACACTTTCCACCGGTCGGGAGCTGTGTGTGCCTGAGTGATGGGAGAAGGAATAAAGTGTACGCAAAACCATCATGCTTTTGTTTGAGCTAGTTCAAAACTCATAACTTTAGCATCTCATTCTTGTTCATTTTTTTAATTGAAAACAATATAATCTACTTTTACACTACAATAGAATTGGGAAAAGTCTCAAAGGAAGCTGAACCACCCAGAGCAAACCTTTGCAAGCACGGGGACAAATCGCCAAGCTCCAGCCACACTTGAACCACAAGACCTTGTTGGTATGGCATGACAATACTAACCAAAGAGCAGTTCAATGGTCATCTTTAATTACACTGTTTTATGGCAGTATTTGGGGAGTGGTGGCATAGATGTTAGAGAATGTTAGCCTGTGATCGAGAGATCACTGGTTCAAATCTCTTGACCGTGGGCCACTGAACAAAGACTTTAACCAACAGTACTGGAGGTTATGTTGCTCAAATTTTGAACACATTAAACAAATTTTTGCAACAATTTTTTTCTATAGTCACAGAGTTGTAGGCATTTCAGACCCATTCTAACCTTTCTCAATTAAGTTTCCATAAATCATGCAGCACTAGAGTGGTATTCTGACACCTGTGCTGCAGCGCTCCTATGAAATAAATTTTCAGCTGCTACAGCAGTTCTCAAAGTCATGCTAAGAATAAATATTTATTAAACCATTTGACTATGTCTATTTTTAAAATGTACTCCAGCAGATTAAATCCTAAATGTAGCGGCATGCCGAGGCAGTTACAATTTGTGTTAATGGATGTGGAGTTCCTCAGGGCTCTGTGTTGGGACCAAAGTTGTTCTTTTTGTATGTGAATGATCTGGTTGATGTGTCAGGGCTTTTGAAGTGTGTTTTATTTGCAGATGATACATTTTTTTTGTTCGGGGTTACGATATTGAACGGATGTTAGAGGTGATACAGGCAAAATTCGTAAAAATACAAACTTGGTTCCACCTTAATAAGTTATCATTAAATTTGGAAAAAAACAAACTACATGATATTTAGTAGTAGAAAGAAAATTATCGAAGTGCCATTTAAAATTGACAGTATTTAAATTCATAGTTAATGAAATAAAATTTTTGGGTGTCGTTATTGATGAGAAACTGACATGGAAATCTCATGTAAATTACTTAAGAATAAAAATAGCAAAATCAATTGCATTACTGTATAAAGTAAAAGAGTTTTTGAATGACAAAGCTTTGTATATATTGTATAATGTAGTTCAATTTTTAATCTATTGTATTGAAGTTTGGGGAAAAGCATGCAAAACAATTACAAGTCCTATTTTTATTTCACAAAAAAGAGCTATAAGAATTATTAGTAGGAAGTGCTATGGTCACCCAACAAATATATTATTTCATCAGTTGAAATTATTAAAATTTTATGATTTGGTTGAATATAGTATTTTACAAGTTGTGTATAAAGCTCATAAATAATATTAACACCAAATATTCAATTAAAATGTGTTAAAAAAAAGAGAGTCATTATAACCTTAAGGGAATGGAAATGTTTGTAAAACCTCCATTTAGAACTGGTCTGAAGGAGCTGCGTTGTAATTCAGGGAATAGGATTGTGGAATTGCTTTGATATCTCCATAAAAATTTCGAAAACAATGTATACGTTTTTAAAAAATGATTACGTTAAAATTGTTAGGAAAGTACAATTTGAAGAATACCTGACGTTTTTTTGTTTTCGCTATCAAGCCCGAGTATTAAAACAAAAGGGGGGGTGGGGGCAGATATACGAATCTTTTTATTCTTTCTGCACCCTTTTCATCCAATGTTTTTTTCTTTTTGATTAATTTGTTTTGTTTCATTTTTACTTTTAAATGAATGAATAAAAAAAAGGATAATAATTTTTTTTTAAAAGTCAGCCATGGCCGAAACAAAGTGGGCCAGAACAGGTACAGAGTGGGCAGAGGTGGACAACTGAATAATGTGCATGACTTACAATACAGATTTTCAAACCATGCACACAAAACTAGGCTGAACTCGGGTGTGCTAAAGGCAGACAAACAGCTCGCTGATTGCTTGGCTACAAAACACTCAAAATTCAGTAAAACGACAACTAAAAATGTGCCAATTTTCTTGAAATTTTTCTGCAATGTTGAGTTTTTAATCTCAACAGTCACAATCAAGTGATATAGACCCCATCTAATCCAGTCTGGGAATCTTACCGATGCTTGATTTACCAAACGTTTTATACCTCAGACTTGGGGTCGGCATCAAGTGTTCACTAGCTAAAGCATTTTACTAACTGGTCAAATGATCTTTTATGCCCTTTATTGTTCATCACATTAAGCTATTCTCTTTTTTTACATTAAGTCGTTTAATTTTACAAACATGCTCATTGATTTTTCCTTTCCCCAGAGTTCGGAAAAGTGAACAGCGAGTTTTATTGTTTCTTTAATAATTGAAAAGAGACTAAACGCGTCCAGTAAAGTCGTATTAATGAGTCAGATCAGACACTTCCACATCTCAGTAGGTTTGTAAAATTGATCACTTAAAGAGAGAAGTTAGCAAATGTCTGTAATTAATGAAACCATAAGAAAGCTCACTCCTGTACTTCTACTACACACACACAATATACCGTACAGACACACGCCTCATCCATCATTCATGGATTCTATTGTGTGTATGCAGTTAACTGCCGCTTTAAAGTGATTAATTGATTTTCTGACATATCAGTTAGCAGCAGCACAAAATGACACACAAATGCACACACGGCGCGTTCAGATCAAATATAAACCTGCCGAAGAGCTAAGCATACAAATACACTCATTCATGTATTCTTTTAGTATCATGACAGAAAGAAAAATAGTCTGGATACTCAAGGCTGATGGGATTTTTCGTCTCAGGAGACATATTAGCTATCAGAAAAGATGGAAGCCTCTGAGACTGTGTTTACTGAACAGAAACTGCTAAAAACTGGGCCAGTTCATATTAAGTTGCATGAAATCCAATTCCTTTCAAATACATTGCAATACAGTCAGACTGAGTATGATGTAAAAAGTCAAATTTTAAGACGTGTGTAAGAAACCAGCAGAATCTGTCAAATCTTCACTTTGATGTTGTCCCCTTTCCTTAGAGAGCACGGCAGGTTAATAGTGCAAAAGAATGACTCCCTTTTAACAAGAAGACTTTAGCAGAACAATGATGAGTGTGCATCTAGAGCTGGTTGGTTAGGAGGAAAGTGAAGAAACAGAAGCATTGAGAGAAGCAGCATCAGCTGGCGGTCTTTTGGCTAGGCATTCCCAATTTCAGCAATATTGCTCAGGTGGAAGAATGCTGGTAGCATGCTTATAAATCATAAATCACACCAAGGTTCCTTATGTTAGTACCAGAGAACAGGTTTATGCCATACAGAGCAAGTAAATGGTTGCAAAATTTGTTCCGACAATACCCAGATCCAAAAACTACAACCTCTATCCTAAATGAGTTTAAAAATAAAATAAAGAAATAGAGTTATTCTGGTTTATATAACATGCTTGTAATCCAAATACCTGAAAAGACTGACCATGCTTGATGGATAATTATAGCTGAATATCATCAGCATCAAAGGTAGCTCGGTGGCACAGTAAGTAGATCTGCTGCTTCATTTAGAAGATTGCTGGACTGAATCCCGGCCTGGGAATTTTCTGGGTGGAGTTTGAATGTTCTCTCTCTCTGAATGCATGGGTTTTCTCCGTGTTCTTCGCTTTCCTCTCACAGATAAAAAAAAATATGCATGTTAGGCTAACTTAACTCCAAATTGTGAGTGAGTGTGAATGCTTACTTGTCTCGCTGTACTCCTGTGATGGATTTACGACCTGCTCAGGGTGTACCCTGCTGGAAATGGGCAGCATTGACCTGGAAAGGAAGAAGCAGGTAAAGATGATAAAATGATGAATGGATCATCAGCATCGCAATTTCCATGGTTGTTTTAATAATTTGTCCCAATGGAACCATATGTAAAACAAAAAGTATTAGTCCAAGCACGGAACCTTGGGGTACTCCAAAGGCTTATTCACAACAGAGTTCCATTATATTCCTTTGAGATGAGCACCTCTTTATCCTGCATCTGGTTGTTCATAAATCACCTATTGAGCCATCCACATTTTTCAGGGATGTTCATGGTCATTAATGAATGCAGCATCCAAAATACAAGGAGGTATAGATTGTAACTCAATGGTGCTGATGTGGAGTGCATGTGGAATACTCCTCAGACATGTTGGACATTCAAATTCCTACCATTGTGCTCATGGTTCAGGCATACTGTCACCACCACATCACATCATTGAACTGTAAAGCCTGCTTTTTTAATATCTCAACCATTATAGTGCTGTTACAATCTCGCTTGGTGGCTTAGAGGCGTGACAAAAAAAAACATGACTTCAAACCTCCGTACCACTTGGGTCCTTCCAGAAATCACAATAAGGTTGATGGCAGTGATGGGCACGGTTCTGCTAAAAGTGGAACTAACTTTCCGTTTAGCAGATTAATGTTTTTCCTAAATTTCATAACTTTTAGTGGAATTGGATCCTGCTCAATTTAAAAACAGTAAATTCAAGTCAGTTAAATGTTTTTTTTAAAGACTAAAAGCGAACAGGAGAATGGTGATTTCCACGAAGCGATGCTTTGCTATGCAGAGCTAAGCAAAGCCGAGTGCCACCACTTCCGTAGTGCTTTCCCCCTCATACCTAACTCAAACAGTCTCTGACTCATGTTGTCAATTTAAAGCCAATAACAGAGACTTTAACATTAATGTCAAACCAGAACAGGAAAATAATATGAAAAAAAAAAACATTTTCACACTCAGAAACATTGTAAACAGTCAGAAACATTGCACACATAATTCCCACCCAGCATGCGTTGCAACACTCACGCCGTCTCTGGGACATGACTCTCTCACACATTTCCACATGGTTTATTACTGAGAGAAACTTGATAATGATGCACAGCAACTTTGTAGTTAGTTTATGAAAGTAGTTGACCACAAAAAGGATCGCTAAAGCGAGTTAAGTCATTATAGTAAATGACACGAGGGAGACGTCCGACACACAATGAATGCATCACTCTGCTTCAGCACAGCAGAGTTCTGCTCAACCTCTTTGGTTCAGATGGACCTGATTAATGGGCGGCATGATGGTGCAGTTGGTAGAGCTGTCCCCTCACAGCGAGAAGGTCACCGGATTGAATCCCAGCCGGGGACCTTTCTTGGTGGAGTTTACAAGCTCTCTCCGTGCATGCGTGGGTTTTCTCCAAGTACTCCAGTTTCCTCCCACAGATCAAAAACATGTATGTTATGATTGTAACTCTAAATTGTCCCTAGGTGTGAGTGAGAGACTGAATGGTTGTTTGTCTCGATGTGTCCCTGTGATGGGCTGGAGATCATCCAGGGTGTCCTCTGCCTCTTGCACAGTGACTGCTGGCACCAGTGACCACTAGTGTTTTGTTAAAGAACCTTATGCTTGAAAAAGATTTGTTATTCAAAATGAATAAACAGAAGGTACTGACCTTCTGAAACCAGCTTTGGTATGTTCCTCCTATCCCAATGCAATCCCAGTGCAATGTTAGTGGGTTTGACGTTGGAGCAGTGAATAAAAGAGACTGGTCAATGTGTGATTTTTTTTCCATTTCTGTCACTTTAGAAGCTAAAGTAGGTTTGAAAAGCAGACTTATTTTTGGTTCCATGTTGATCACTGCTTGCCACAACTGTATGAATGCATGTATATTAGCAAACATGGAAAACATGGCATCGTCTTCAGGGTGCTAGGTTTAAAATCTGTACGCACAATAGGAAACAGAGGGAAATTTAAAGAAAATCATATTTCAAATAACTTGAAAAGTACTTTTGTGTTCATAAGAAAATTGCGTATTTGTCTTTCATCTACGTTTGTGTTGAATTATTCAATATGCTTGTGCAATGAGAAAAGCCTGTCTTATTCTTGCTAAACTAAAAATTGATTTTCTGACACAAGAAATGAAGGAGAGATAGAGTGGGGGTGGAGGTCTGGCAGAGGGACATACTTATTAAATCATGCACACGGTCAGAGTTTGTTAAATGTGCTTTCTTTCAATGGGGAAATGGAAATAAAATAGAGGAAGACAGAGAGACGAGAGGCTGCGTTTGACTGGAGTGAGGCGAGGAAACGGAACGAGACGGAGAGAGGTGGATAGAAGTGCCTCGGGCTGCGTTTAGTTTAAAATGAATGAATGAATGAGCAGGTGCATTAGAGCAGAAACTTTTTTCTCTTTCTGTCCGTCTATCTGTCTCTTTCTGTCTGAGCAGAAGAGTGAGGAAGAAATGGTGCTTCAACAGCATTTCTATTATTTTCTTTTTTTTCTTCCTTGCGACCATTGTTAGCACCTGCTGTCTTAGAAGGTGGGCAGTCATGTGTCTGTTTGTGTGTGCTGTTAGCAAAATATCTTGTGAACTCCAGGACAGGTTTTCTTCTTTTTCTTTTGACTTTCCCCTCTTCAGGGGTCTCCACAGTGAGTCATCCTCCTCTGTCTCACTCTGTCCTCACTCCAACTGCCTCCAAGTCCTCTCTAACTGCATCCATATATCTCCTCTTTGTCTTTTTCCTGGCAGCTGCATTTCTAACATGGTGTATGGTGTAACAATTTACCCACTGTCCTTCCTCTGGACATGTCCAAACCATCTCAGTCTGGTCTCTCTAACTTTATCTCCCAGTTGTTCAACCTGTGATGTACCTCTGATGATCTCATTCCTACTCATATACATCCTCATTACTCCTAAGAAGAACCTCAACATCTTAATTTCTGCCACTTCCAGTTCTTTCTCCTGTCTTTTCATCAATGCCATTGTCTCCAGACAATACAGCATACAGTAGCTGGTCTCACCACTGTCTTGTAAATTTTTCCTTCGACCTTTGCTGCCATCTTTTTGTCACAAATCACTCCTGAAACTTTCCTCCATCTACTCCATCCTGTCTGGACTCTCTTTTTCACCTCTTTACCACACTCCTCATTTTCCTGGAGAGTTGACCCCAAGTACTTGAAGTCCTGCACCTTTGTGATCTCTGCTCCTTGTAGCCTCACTGTTCCACCGGCCTCTCTTTCATTCACACACATGTACTCTGTTTTACTATGGCTGATTTTCATTCCTCTTTTTTCAAGTGCATACCTCCACCTCTCTAAGTTCCCTTCCACCTGTTCCCAGTTCTCACCACAGATCACAATGTCATCTGCAAACATCATAGTCCACGGGGATTCCTGCCTGACCTCATCTGTTAGTCAGTCCATCACCAGAGCAAACAAGAGGGGGCTAAGAGCGGATCCTTGATGCACTCCCACCTCCACCTTGAAGCTATCTGTCACTCCTACAGCACATCTCACCACTGTCCTGCTGTCCTCATACATGTCCTGTACCAGTTTAACATACTTCTCTGCCACTCCAGATCTCCTCATGCAATAACACACCTCCTCCCTCGGCACCCTGTCATATGCTTTTACTAAATCCACAAAGACACACTGGAGTTCTTTCTGACCCTCTGTACTTCATCAGCATCTTCAAAGCAAAGATGGCAACTGTGGTGCTCTTTCTTGGCATGAAACCAGACTGCTGTTCACAAATAGTCACCTCTGCTTCCACAACTCTCTCCCAGGTCTTCATTGTGTGACTCATCAACTTAATTCCCCTGTAGTTGCTACAACTCTGCACATCACCTTTGTTCCTAAAAATGGGCACCAGTGCAATTCTCCTCTGTTCCTCAGGCATTTTTTCACCCTCAAATATGCCATTGAATATTTGAGTCAAAAACCTCACTGCCATCTCTCCAAGACATTTCCAAACCTCCACTGGTATGTCATCAGGTCCTATTGCCTTCCCCTTCTAAAATGGCTATCAATCGTAGCAAACAACTAAAAAGTCTATGATTCAGTTTTTCCACTATTCAGCCACTGCCTGGCCAAAAAAAAAAAAGTTGCCACCAAAAATAAGTCACACACTAATATTTTGTTGGACCGCCTTTAGCTTAACTGTGCCATTGTTTCGATAAGCTTCTGCAATGTCACACGATCTATTTCCATCCAGTGTTGCATTAATTTTTCACCAAGATCTTGCATTGATGACTAGGCACTAGGCATGATGGGTGCATCACTTCACCTGCCTCTCTTCTTACCCTGGTGCGCCCATCACTCTGGAACAGGGTAAATCTGGACACATGACCTTCTTCCATTGCTCCAGAGTCCAATCTTTATGCTCCCTAGGAAATTGAAGCCTTTTTTCCAGTTAGCCTCACTGATTAGTGGTTTTCTTAAGGCTACACAGCTGTTCAGTCCCAGTTCCTTGAGTTCCCTTCATATTGTGTGTGTGGAAACGCTCTTACTTTCACTATTAAACATTATCCTGAGTGCTACTGTTGTTTTTATTCCATTTTATTTCACCAAACGTTTAAGTGATCACCGATCACGATCATTCAGGATTTTTTTCCGGCCACATTTCTTCCTTGAAGATGATGGGTCCCCACTATCCTTCCAGTTTTTAATAATGCGTTGGGCAGTTCTTAACCCAATTTCAGTTGTTTCTGCAATCTTCTTAGATGTTTTCTCTGCTTGATGCCAATGATTTGACTCTTCTCAAACAGACTGACATCTTTTCCACGACCACACGATGCGTCTTTCAACATGGTTGTTTAAGAAATGAGAAGAAACTCATTGCACCAGTTGGGGTTAAATAATTTGTTGCTGAAAGATAATCACACGTGCAGTAATTATCCAATAGGAGGCTCGTACCTATTTGCTTAGTTAAATCCAGGTGGCGACTTTTTTTTTTTGGCCAGGCAGTGTATTTAGTGTGGTAGTAGCTAACGGTTATCCCCACGACATACTCTGAGCACTAACAGAGATCTTTAAGTGTTTGACATGCAAGGCAGATATACATTCCTTCAAGAAATGCCAGTTTAATTTCCTTTAGTGAAAAAGATATAACGTGAAAAAAATAGTTGAAACGACCCTGGTTGAAAATGAAATATGTGAAACATTTATTGTCACATCGGTGATAGCTTCATTGGGTTTTGCTTGTGTAGAAGATCGTTTGGTTCGAAAAGCAGATACAGATGAGCCTCTCTCAGTGCTTCACTCTGCTTCTTCGGGTTCCCTCAGTGTAAAACCATCTGTCCTTACTGTTCATTTCCAATAAAGAAATACCTAACTTCTACTTACGTGCCTGCCACTTCATCTACTCTCCTCTGCGCTTCAAACACTTTTATTTTCTTCTCTTCAAACCTGGAAAGGGAGCAGAGACAGGTAAGCTAAAAATCAATCCACATTTGAAACAATGGCATTACTTATCTCCTTTCTAGTGACGCAGACCTGCTTAGTGCCAGTCACTCATCCTGGTTTGTACATGTGAATAACCCTGATTTGAACTTCTTGTTCGTGTTGCGTTTCTGGATTCAGCTTTTAAGGAATAGTCAAGCCATTAATGAAGGAATATTCTATCAAATATCAGCTATCACACGAGTCGTTATGGACGGAGTAAGGAGAAAACGAAAAGTATTTGTCCAGGCTAAGCTAATGGTTAGCAAACGAGTTGGTTTTTAAATAAATTTTCAAGCGTAAGAAATAATTATTTCATTAAAACCACATTTTAGTGCAAAAAAAGGCTACATTAGCTAATTATAAACCACTAAACTTTTGAATTACACCCTTTGTTCTCAAACTGTGGGGTGCAAAAATATCAGGACTACTTCACCTGTACTGTAAACTTATGGTGATGAAGTAATTCAAATAAAATTTCTGAGTATGTCTCTTCTTCATGTTAGTATAGCTTCTTGTCTATGTCCTCCTTCAGAAATGACAAGAATAATGAGTTGTGATGATTAAAATCCTGTTATTTCCTTTTTAAAAAGTTCTTTTTTAGGCCTCCTCCCACCAACAACTGGCGGCCAACTTGCCTCAGAGTTTGAACATCAACAGACGTTAATATCTGATGTTCTACGTAGCATCCTCTCCTCTGACCTTTCATGGGGGAGTTTGGTTCTTCTGTTAAAGTTGAGGATAAAAGACATGTACAAATGGAAAAAAGCTAACGCCCTACAAGTGACCTTCAAGGTTGACTGAAATTTGCTGCAGTCACATGAGCAAACAGAATGACTTACCGAGAAGAGTTTTATGGCCAGAGGAGACGAAGATTGAGCGGTTTGGCCACAATGTCAAGAAGAATTGTTTGTAGGCGTCAAGTTGAGGCTTTCGATCCTAAGGACGTACCAGCTGTAAAGCATGGTGGTTGTAGCATCATGCTGTGGGGGTTCTCTGTCAGTGATACTAAGCAGACAACAGAATAATGAAAAAGAAAATGGACTAACTTCAAAATCTTCAACTTCACCTCTAACTAACAGGTAAAAACTCGGAAACAATTGAATGTTACACAAAACGAGCACACATCAGAACTGGTTTCTGATTGGATAAATCAGACTAAATTACTTCAGTTCAATTCAGTTTATTTCTATAGCGCCAAGACGCAACAAAAGTCGTCTCAGGGCACTGAACAGAAACATTCATGCACATAAAAAGTAACTTGCACATCGTCAATACCTCGCCATCCTCACACATTCAGCTAACATACTAAAAATTGTAAATATAATACTAACTCACTAATACATACACTCCTACATGGGCTTTCTCGTCCATTAAAAATTATCTTTGATTTTCCTTCAGCCAAAATTTAGTCACGTGAATGAACTTTTAAAGTTCAGGTGTAACTTTTACATGTGGGGGCAGTAAGTTCAATAATGTTGTGCTTTTATATGAAAAAGAGGTCTGACCAAACGAGGTTCTACGTAGGGGAGTTATGCAGTTCTGTTCTGATGATCCTCTTGTGACTCTGTAACTGTTTTGCTTATGTATAAATGAACTCAATGGATCAGGTGCCAACTTATTGATACACTTAAAAATTAATTTAAGAAAACACAAATTACAAAAGCTTTCAAAATTCATTAAGTTATTCATTGTCCAGGTTCCACTTCATCGCAGACTCTCATCCTGAGCAAGCTCGAAGGCGACAGTGGACAGGAAAAACTCCCTCATGAGGAAAAAAACTCCAGCAGAACTAGGCTCAGGACAAGCGGCCATCTGCTTCAACTGTTTAGGTTTGAAAGGACAGGAAATAGGAATATATACACAATGGCAGGTCCAGGATGGAGGCCATCAGGTTATTCTCTAGGTGGGAAGACAAAAAGACAGAAATCACACGTTAAAGAAAGAATAATTACAAATACAAACTATTCATTTGCATGTATTTGTAACTGTTCATTTGATGAAATGAGGTCAGTTTGTTCTCCAGTAGTCTTAGGTTACAGCAGCACAGGATAAAGAACAGGTAAGGAAACCATGCTGACTAACTATAGGATTTATCAAAGAGGAAAGTCTTAAGCCCAGTCTTAAAAACTGGACAATGTGTCAGCCTTACCGACAGAAATTGGAAGTTGGTTCCACAAGAGAGGAGCCTGATAACTGAAAGATCTTCCTCCCATTCTGCTTTTGGAAACTCTAGGAACCACAAGTAAACCTGCAGTCTGAGAGCGAAGTGTTCTGTTAGGAAAACATGAAACAATAAAATCTGGAACATTAGATGGCGATTTCCAAAGATTTCCAAATATTAGGCTTCTGGAACAACTTCCCCAAAGCACCGACCTCAGCACTTTTAAATATGTTTAAAAGCGGAGTTGAACTCTACAAACTCTGTCAAAAAATGATCAAATAACCTAATAAAATTATATACTACATGCTTGTTAGATGGTACAAAATGTTTGTGATACAACTTGCTATGGGATATTTAACTAGATAGATAGCCAGATAGTTAGATAGGTAGGTAGGTATGTACTTACTTCCTTACGTACGTACTCATGTACTTACTTACGTACTTACATACTTACGTACTTACTTACGTACTTACTTACTTACTTTATTGTCCCCAAGGGGAAATTTGTCTTGGACATCATTCCCACATACATTCCAGCAAGTAAACGAAACAACAAATCAGACCAGGGTATCAGCAGCATGACAAAGACTATATATATATATATATATATATATATATATGTAATGGGAGTATATGTATATTTTTGAATCTACAATAAATTGTAATGAGCTTCCAAATATTGTTTTTAAAATTCATTGATGTATTCAACCTTGGAAGAAGACCAAATCAAATAAACCTTTAAAAGCCCAAAGTTAATATGACAGTCCTGCTTTTTATGGGTAAACCTCCAACCACATATGAATATACGGTATATTTATAGGAGTACTCACATTTGTTCTGTGTGTTGTGTTGTTTTTGTGGGTGTTTTCATGTGTGGGTGTGTTTGAGGAGAACCAGCCGCCACAGAATCATGACTATGATAAAGTTGAACCTTACCACAGTTTGCCGTCCTTTCTGATAACCCATCCGACAGCTCAGTGTTGGTCAATACATCCGTCTGGATCTTGGAAATTATAGTTTTCTGAAACACTCAAAACAAATATTTTTCATATTAAAACAATATGAATAAAAGCGGAACATGCTCGTGTCTGTTTTTAGTTTTGCACTTAGTTTTGCTACACTTCCCAGCTGACTTTAAGTTGTTCCGAAGTCTAGTTAAACCGCCAACAGCGAAGAGCCATTTGACGATCAATGATCGTTTGGAGCCCTTTCAGTATTTCTAACGCTCTTTTTGTTTTTTTTCACCAAACCACATTGGTTGCTCCTCAGCCTTAATGGGCAAAATGGTGGGTACAAGTCTGTAAATTCTTCCGTGACAGACATCCTTGCAGTGTCCCTTCGGTCCTGTGGTTAACAAAGAAGTCTCGCAACGACTCTCCTCACCCATTTCTCACTCTTCCTCACCCTGCTTCTTCCCTGTTTCACCATTTGTCCCCACATTGTGGTTAACAAGCGAATGCAAAGTGTTGCCTTAATGTGTATGTGGCCTGAGCCCATTAGCAACTTTATGTTCACTATTGTAAATTCCACCCAGCGACTATACCCTCTGATTTATTTATTGCCTCGTTTAGGACCCTGTGTGTTCTCATGTGGTTCAGTTTGTGGCATTTGATTGGCTACTTTTGCTCGTCTCTTCCACTGTAATGAAACATTTGTGTTTTGCAGATTCTTTTGGGTTACTTAGCATGCATGTGCACTTGCAGAGTACTAAAAGCATGGAGTAATCAAGCCTGAGGGGTGTGAATGGCTAATCAGTTGATTGGAAGTGTCCTCCTCAAACTGTCAGAAATCATCCAGGTCTTGGAAGACATTGATTTTTGTGTCTCTCTATAGTGTCAGTTTATTTTAAAAGCAACAGGGGTGTCTTAAAATTTGGTCTTTTGACTGGTTAGAAGTTTCCTTTACCCACTGGCTGGATGTTTTGATATTTGAGACTGGCCTTGTAAAAGTACAACTCACAACTGATTTAGTCTGACTTTCTAAACTTGCTAAAAGTGTCATTGTATAAGCATTGAAGAACCAGTAGTTTAACTGTGTTTCTTCCATTTCAATCATACCTTTTGATTCACTGTTCCTTCCCCAACTTTGGAAAACCCATACAAAAAATACATCAACCATTCAGCTCAAACAAGACTACTTTGCTCTAACCTTTGGTACATTCTTCTTTTAGAGGATGCGTACGATGAACTTCAGATTATATCAGTTCCGTATGATTATAGTTATTTTTACACCCCTAATGCTCAGTCACAGGTGTGGTCTTTTGATGAGTAGGAAAGGTGCGGTTAAGTGGCACGGTGGCGCAATTGGTAGAGCTGCCACCTCTCAGCAAGCAGGTCACTGGTTCAAATCCTGGCCTAGGGCCTTTATGGGTGGAGTTTGCATGTTCTCTCCATGCAATGGTTGATTTTCTTGTTTGTGTCTGCGTGCCCCTGTGATGGACTTGTGACCTGTCCACCTGTACACACATCGACTGCTGAACATCTGCGACCCAGAAAGGAAGAACCATCCATCCATTATCATTTACTTGCTTCTTCCTTTTCAGGTCGCAGGGGTCACTGGTGCTCATATCCAGCATTCACTGTGTGAAACGCAGGGGACACCCTGGACAGGTCTCCATCCCATCACAGGGACACTTTCTCACTCAGATCTGGGGACAATTTAGAGTTACCAATCAGCCTAACATGCATGTTTTGAATCTGTGGGAGGAAACCGGAGTACCCGGAGAAAACCCACGCATGCATGGAAAGAACATGCAAACTCCACCCAGAAAGACCCCCGGACTAGGATTTGATCCGGCAACCTTCTTGCTAAGAGGCAGTAGCTTTACCAACTGCTCCACCGTGCCGCCTGAAAGGAAGAACCGACTAAAGCTAATGGATGTATGTCCTGATAGATAATATTCTAAAACTGAAAGACAACCTTTGTCCCCATAATGAATAATGCCAACAAAAGGCCAATGGTGTAAATATAAATCATAAACAATCAGATTAAGTTTTTATTTACGTTAAAACAGTTGTGATCACACAATCATGATCTTTTGGAGTGATAGCACAATAGTTTACAAGCTAGTATGTAGAATTTCTGCACCAAGACCATTTTAATAAACCAAGAAGCCCCAAAGAACTAGCATTTCAAATCCTTTTGTACAAGATTCATTCAAGTCCCTAGATTTTTTTTATCAGTACAGAGTTTGAAAATGAACAAACAGAGAAGTAGACCTAGCACTTTTAGCTGTCCCAAAACTGGCCGACAAATGCTGTGCTTTGACACCATAAGTTATGTCATCCTACAGAAGTACTACGTGAGAACATTGAAGTGTTTTTGTGATTGTGGCGACATACTCAGATCTAACATGGCCTTTAAACAGTTTCCTCTGCTAAGCATTGCTGAGGCTTGATAACGCTTTGCCTTTCTGTCTCCCTGACCCTCAAACGTATACTTGAAGCAGGTGTACGTTAAAGATAACCAGAATCAGCTGTGGACAGACGTCTACGATGTGACAAGAGACTCCAAGCAATGCCAACGAGGGAACAGTGGCTGATCGGATAGAAAGGTTGACGCCTAATAATTTGACAGGGTGTGTAAATTAAATAAGGGAACGACAAAAAACCTGGAAAAAGAGCCTTCAAAACCCATAAGATATACGAGAAAATGTTTTCAAACAAGTTCAAGTGGCTTTAGGCTTCAGCCAAGTCCTTATAAATGAGAGGAAAAGATGGAGCCATGAGAGGAAATGAAAAAACTGTGGGAAAAGAACAATATTACAAATATGGCTCAGAAAAACTTTTATTTTAAGGAAACCTTTTCCATTTAAGAAAACCATAATGGATAAGCTTCAAAGGCATTGTAGAAGTAAATATCAAAATAATGTTAAAAAATTTAAATTACAGTATTTTCCTGTTTCCATGGGGACCCTGATGGTTTTACTTTGATTACTGAGAGTACAAATACATGATCACCGAAGGATCTTTACTATTTTCATGTTTTCATGTTTTAAATTTCCATCACAGATTTATTTTCACTTCGCCACTTGCAGATTGAAAATAAAAACCTAATCAATTTGTGTAGTTTATTTTAGAATAGTGCATTAGGATTTTTGTTTATGTTTTACATTAGACAAAAAATAGCTCCCCCCCCCCCCAAATAACAATAGGATTTTACACAAATAAGTGAAAAACATATTTGAAGCAGCTAAGTTTGTTCACTTAAAAAAAAAATCAGCACTCAGCCATGCTTGTGTACTTATTCAACTTCCAAGTAGGAAACTTGAGGTACAGCAGCAGCTACAACCAGTTTACTAGTATGTATTTTATTAATTTTGACATATTTGTTTTACAAGAATTCTCTTCTATATATTGTTTTTACCTGTACAAGTACTTCCAAAGTTTATTAAATGTACATCTGTTTAAGTTAAGCGATTGTTGCTATATTTTATTAAATAAAATTATTATTTATTTTTTTCATTTAGCCTTTATTTATCCAGGTTAGTCTCATTGAGCCACGAGAACTCATTTTCAAGAGAGACCTGTTTAGGGAGCACATGGTGGGGTTAAGGACCTTGCTCATGGGCCCAGAGTGGGGCGAATGAGGGTGGGGGCAAGTGTGGGTGTTTCACCTACCCCACCCACACAATTTTTGATGTTGTCGGGGCCGGGGCGTGAACCGGCGATCTTCGGATCACAAGCCCACCTCTCTAACCTCTGTGCCACCACTCCCCAAAATATATTTATGAACCCCAAAATAAATAAGGCTGTGTTGTTTATCAGTTATCAGCCTTGATTTCTAAAAATCCATATTTGTGTCGGCCACAGAAAAACTTCCACACATGTGTTAGTATTTATAAACTTTAGTTGTCAAAAGTTTTAAATGCATACGTGATTTAAATTGTTGATCAATGTTTTCTTTAGCATACATGACAGTAAAAATAGTAAAAACTGTTCAGGCCGTATTTGGTGTAATGGAGTGTTTTTGCTCTAAGACAGTTTTAATTGTTCGTCAATCTTGTTCGTTCATTGACGTAAGACTGGACACAAAAGTTCTGCTGCAGTGGAGACACTGTATTTAACAGAAATGCAAACATGCATTCTGCCATTTTTAGGGTCATAGGTTATATTAGAGGAGGGCTACGACAGCGGTGTTTTCAAAACTTTGCGTCCACACGACAACGTTTTAGTGTGAAATGGTTTTCTCACTCTGGAACCTGGTTTTGAAAAATTGGGGCTCCTGAAACATTATTTCTACGTAGATGCAAGACTGAAACGATGTAAAAATAAATCAACTTTGTAGATTCACAATACACTTCCTGTGTTTAGGGGTCTCTGATGTAGCGGGGTAAAGGAGAGAGGGAAAAGTGCCGTGGAGTTCTCCACACAAAGCAACACATCTGGTTTTTGAAGTTTGGGTGTTTTTCACTAAAATTTGCAATAAAAATGAGCTTAATGCTCCGTCTTCCTAATCCCTTTCAACTGAACCTTGAACAGTAGATGTTTGATTGGATGTCCTGGGAGAACTGAGTGGGAGGCTGCTGACCAGATGACCCCTCGCTGCTTCCAGACACAACAGGGCCACCAGCTGCAACTTCCTACTTTACATTAGGGTCAGAACCTGACACAAGAGCTATAATGGTTTTTGATCAAAAGACTCCCGTTTTCCATGCGGTGATTAAGTCAATGAGCCTTAAAATGTTAGTGCAAGACAACGAAGAAAACAAAAATATATGGTTTGAGAAAAAAATACTGGGATAAATTTAGTGTGAGATATGGTTTAACATTTTAGGAATGGCATTTTTACTTATTCCAAAGATGAACAAAACCTTTGGTAAGGCATATATGGAAGGCTATCGGTTGGTCGAGAACCATTCTGAGACTATGGCATTGTGAGATTCCTTGGTTTCTGTTTTTGGTAAATAACTGACCGAAAGAACAGAACTCCAAGAAAGGAAAAGTTAAGTGTTTATTTACAATTTGTGAATGAACGAAACCACGAGATAACTCAGCAGGAAGAGGCTGTAACCCTGGAGAACAAGGAGCAGAGTTATAAGGAGTATAATGAATGTCAGGGAGAATGTAATGTCCAGTTAAGGCTCTTACTTTACGAGTTAGTAGAAAAAAACATTGAATGAAAAGGGTGCAGAAAGAAGAAAATTCTTATAATATCTGGCCTTTATATTAAAAAAATATAAAATAACTTTAAATAAACAACTCAGGACTGAACAATCTCCAAAGTGAAAACAAAAGACATCAGGCATTCTTCACCTGGCACCATATTTTCCTAACAATTTAAACTTAATCCATTCATCCATCCATCCATTTTCTTCCGCTTATCCGGGGTCGGATCGCGGGGGTAGCAGCCTAAGTAGGGAGGCCCAGACTTCCCTCTCCCCAGCCACTTGGGCCAGCTCTTCCGGGGGAATCCCGAGGCATTCCCAGGTCAGCCGAGAAATATAGTCCCTCCAGCGTGTCCTGGGTCTTCCTCTGGGCCTCCTCCCAGTGGGACGTGTCCGGAACACCTCACCAGGGAGGCGTCCAGAAGGCATCCTAAACAGATGCCCAAGCCACCTCGACTGGCTCCTCTCGATGTGGAGAAGCAGCGGCTCTACTCTGAGTCCCTCCCGGATGATCGAGCTTCTCACCCTATCTCTAAGGGAGAGCCCAGACAACCTGCGGAGAAAACTCATTTCGGCCGATTGTATCCGAGATCTCATTCTTTCGGTCACAACCCAAAGCTCGTGACCATAGATGAGGGTAGGAACATAGATCGATCGGTAAATTGAGAGCTTCGCCTTTTGACTCAGCTCTCTCTTCACCACGACAGACCTGTACAGCGCCAGCTTCACTGTAGACGCTGCACCTATCCGCCTATCGATCTCACGCTCCATTTTCCCCTCATTCGTGAACAAGACCCCAAGATACTTGAACTCCTCCACTTAGGGCAGGACCTCCTCCCTGACCCGGAGAGGGCACTCTACCCTTTTCCGGCTTAAGACCATGGCCTCGGATTTGGAGGAACTGATCTTCATCCCGGTCGCGTTGCATTCGGCTGCGAACCGCTCCAGCGAAAGCTGTAGATCACGATCTGATGAAGCCAATAAGACCACATCATCTGCAAAAAGCAGAGACGCAATCCTAAGGCCACCAAAACGGATCCCCTCAACACCTTGGCTGCAACTTATAACTTAATAACTAACTAACTTAATCATATTTTTAAACATACAAACTGTTTTAGAATTTTTTATGGAGATATCAAAGCAATTCCACAATCTTAGTCCCTGAACTACAACACAGCTCCTTCATCCCAATGGATCTCAGGTGTGGTTATGATGGCACCCACTGGTGTAGTAAAGCTGAGGAGGAAAAACACTGGAACTCCTACAGTTTCCAGTCAGAATCACTTTAGCTGCTAATCATCCACCACTCCACAGCTGCAATTGATTTGGGATACTGCTCTGCTGAGTATTTATACTCCTGCCAGATGTTCTTGCTGGAACATTATGATACCTTATGGTAACTTAGTGGACCGCCGATAAACATGTTCCTTGAGAAACTTTGACTAACCTTGTGATTATTCTTGTGTCTAAGTCCTACTCCTTCATGTCTTCTAAGACTTCCCCGCTCCTTGTGACCTTGCCCAGTCATCATCTTGTTCCTGCAATCGCCCAACAGCAACCTGGATCAAAAACTACCGAGCACCTTCAACCTGTCCCTCTCTCCAATGATACTCACCCCTTCTGGATCATCTTTCATCTTGGAGCTTGTTTTCTCCTTCCTCTCAAACACGACCTGTGGGGAAAAAAAAAAAAAAACCCACAAATAAGAATGATGGCCTATAAACAATATCTATTTTTCAAGAATTCAGAAAGCCACACATACTCATCGTGTCCCTGTTTCCCTTTCAGCCTAGAACATTTCCCTGCACTTGTAAGTAAATTACTTACTTTTAGTTCGCCTGACTCTGTCTTCATCAGTCTGCCAAGTTGGGATCTAAAATATTTAACATTACGTTAGATATAATAAACTGTTGAAAATATAACTAAAACAATGTAAAATATTTCAATGCAACAAAAAACATGGCTAGGCCTATAGTAATCTTAGAAGTACCATAAGGAGTTTAAATGGAAACACCAATGATTTCACCACTTGCTCTTGCCGAGGTTGGACGCTTTTCCCCTCCTCTCCCTCTTGGCTTTGCGGCTCTGTCTTGTCTGTGAAACTGCTTCTGAGCCTCTCTACATATCTTCCGAACCATAATTATGGACTTGATTTGATCAGTTGGTCCCTCAACGCAATTGATAACATTTCTTTGAAGAGAAGACAGGCTTTAGGCGAGCTGATTTGCCCTGTTGGCATGCATGCAGCTGGATATCTCATCGACTTGGAAGATTTGATGACATGTCTATCTCTGCTGCCATTTGTGGATTTTAAGGACACATTTATAATTGGATTTATGGTAACTGGTTCCTGCTTTTTGGATTCAGCTGGTTCTTGGTCTATCAACAATCAAGGAAGTCGTCGGCAGCAAATTTGGACCTGATCATGCTGCTTACCTTATGATGGCTTGGTTTGTGCCTTGAGCACCCAGACTCAGATGCTTTAGGCAGGATAGATCAGATCTCGGGGATTCTCAGGCATGGTCCATTGGTGTGGCCATGTAATTTGGACATTTCGGAACCGAGTGGACCAACACAGACTCAAGGTAGATGTCACTAAAGTTCAGCCTGCTCTGCCCCCCGCCCCACCCATTGAGGAATTCCAACTGATCAACCAGAGGAAACCAGCTGAATACACATTGTGTCATCATTTCAAGTAAGTATCTCTGCAGCCAAATTCGGAAGGCGTATCTGGGCGGTCATATCTGATTGGACTATAGGAAAATGGGCGTATCTGGGCGTTCATATCTGATTGGACTATATGAAAATAGGCGTGTCTGGCCGGCCGCATCTGATTGGACGATAGAAAAATGGGCGTATCTGGCTGGCCATATTTGATTGGACGATAGAAAAATGGGCGTGTCTGGCCGGCCACATCTGATTGGACGTTAGAAAAAAAGGCTGAACGATAAAATGCCGTAACCACAGACACATGATGTCTAAAAACAAGGTGATATTGGCAGATTGTGTTAACCACAGGCATATTATGTCTATGGTGTTAACCGGTTCGACATTAGCGGCGTCTCAGGTTCAACACTGGCGGCATCTCGGTTCGACATTGCTCCAGCATACTGCCGCGGCGTCTCCGTAACTTCTTTTTTCGCCTCTCTTAACACAGAACTTCCGGTTACATTTCAAAATAAGAGCAACATAACTGGGTAATGGGGGAGCTAAATGTTAGTTTTTTTTTTTATACCTAGCCATAACATTAAAAAACAAATTCCATTTTGGTTGTTGAAAAATGTGAACAAAGTTACAATCGATTCATAAAGAAAGAAAAATATTAATGATACTTAAACTGGCCTTGGGACAAAGGATGTTTCCTTTAACTTCACATTGTCTTGTTCAACTTGCAGTCACTGCAGATGAGTGATTCTCAGTTTCTGTCAGATTTCTGCAACTGGAGCAGGTATTTCTGTTTACTGGTTAACTTCCTCAGCTGTCTCACATTTTAAAGGTCAACCCTACTCCATGTTTCAGTAGAAAACAAGCACATTTACGAGTCAGTACATACCCAGACTTTTGGCCCTCACACCTGTACCCAGTTGCTTATGCTGCATGATGAGATCAGATTTATCCATATTTTAGAAATTACATTTAGCTTAGTCGACAAAACAATACAAATGAAGACCGTCTTAAAAAAACTCTTGGTTTTGCAGTAAGCAGCCGGATTTCAAACTGACATCTTGGCCAAAGGTACAATAAAAATCTGTGTTCTCAGAAAAGTTGTTTCAGGACCTCCAATAAACTTATGTACACATCAAAGCACACAAGACAGATTCAGGAATTCTCTTTGTTTTCCAGATTTCACATTTGTTATTACCTTAAAACATACTCAGACAACATTTGATGCATCATTGAATTTTTTTATTGTCTTTATTGGGACATCCATTTTTAGAAGTCATCGTAGCATCTGTTGGAAACACAGAACATAGTACAGTTAGGGTGTTGCTAGTTGTTACTTAATCCTGGATTGGATTTTAAAGTTAATTTTGATATTTTTTTCACAAGGAAAAAAAAAGTTGATTTCCTAAAGTTTAACTATAAATGAAGGAATTTGTACATTCAGGTAATTGAAAATTAAGTAATTTCTCTAACATCCAACCCATTTTAGCCACTGAGCCATACCAAACACCCATAATCTATTCTTGAATGAATTATTGACAAATGACAGACTTATTATTGAATAAGTTATTACTCATTATTGAATCATTGACAATTTACACTCATGTTTGTGTTAACTCACGTTGCAACAAGGTCAGCAACTTTTGACTATTACTATGAACTATGTTAAACTTTGGAGGTGATTTATTTTGAAAGTCAACATCAGATGTTGGTCAACATTGTTGAGCAACATCTTGGGGTCTTCTAGAGTCAGCCTGAAGTGAGAGTGGTCCCTGACATGGCAGAAAGACATAGATATAATTAACAGCTTTTATTTATTTATTTTTCAGCTAATAACAACTTTTATTTATTTGTTTTTCATGTTTTTCAGTTATACACAGCTTTAAAATATTTATTTTTCAAGTATTAAGAACTTTTATTTTCAGCTTTTATTTTGAAAAGCAACACCCAGTTGTTGTACACGTGCACAGTGAGAGCTGCTGGAGCCGAGTGGAGGCTCACTTTACCTCAGTGCGTTACGACAACAACGAGAGAACGGTCGAAACTATCGTGACCTACAATAAACCTACTTCAATAATATGCATAAGTGAAAACATAACATACTTTATAAGTACAATAAATCATATTTCTTTGTCAAACATCGCAAAGAAACGTTACCTCATCAATAATCCTCGTGACTTTGAGGGTTACCCACAGCCAATCAGTGTTCGCCGCCGACAAACGCCTATTAAATACTGTTAGCCAATCAGTGTTCGCGGCCCATAAACGCCTATTCGCCAGAAACGCCCACTTTTGGTCTGCAGAGAACCCCTTCTCCATCATTTCAGGACTCTTGGATTTCCATAGACGTTGTCCTTGACCATGCCCCGACATCCCTTGAGAATGTTTATGGATCTCACCGGAGGGAACTGGTTGATTATTCCATTTTTATCAGAACCCTGACAGTGCCCTCGAGAGCGTCCTTGGACATCTCACCACTCTCATTATCTCCCTCCCTCTGCGGAATGTCTATGTCACTATGTGCTTAAGTTGGCAGAATTTTTTTGATGCCTTAAATCTTGCCCTGTAAGGACAAGGTGTGAAGAGATCTTGTTTGTAATGCCACTACCCTCTCCTCATGGCTTTGTCTCTTTTTCGATCTACAAAGATTGTAAAAAAATGTATTCTGAATAAGGATAAGAAGGCCGCGCTTTATAGCAGCAGCTTTGTGCACTTCGTCCATCTTTCGGACGGCTGTACATGTTCTCATTGTATCGGCGCAATGATAATAAAGCTTATTCTGATTCTGATTCATGTTCCACCAAAGATCATTTATTTGACAGAGGTGGACTTCTGCTATAGCTCTGATATGTACATTCTTTAGCACTCAGACAAATCAGTGAGGCTGAACTGAATTTTTGCAGTTTGTCTATTACAACTGCAGTAAAATAAAAGTCTACGTCCTGAACAGCTGTAATCACTGCACCCTATTTTGCTTCTCTTCTCCTATTGCGATTTTCCACTCCTTTCCTCATGTTTAGTATTTTCCCCCTCATTCTTGCCTCCAGCTGTCTTTACACCCCACAGAGCTCCCACGACATCAAACCCCGTCACATTTGGACCCTGCTCACATCAGTGTGTGTACGACAGGCTGGACAGTTAGCAGTGGGTGGCCGCTGTTTGCTTTCTTTTCAGCTCCTAAAACATAAAACAAAGAAAAAATGGGTAACTTTCTTCCCTAAAAACCGACAACAATTTGAGACTTCCTTTTGTTAAGCTGATAAATGCGTTGCTGTATGAACTGTAATGCGAGAGTAAAGAGAACTTAGGGGTCACCATGGTAACCACGTCACTCCCTGGCAGCACTCTTAATAATCATCAGGCAGACAGAAAGTGTAAAAGTTAAGCCTGTTTCTGTGAAAAAATATGATTTACAAGCATCGGGTTGTCATTTTTTGTGTCCATAAGTGTTTTATATAGAAGATAAAGTCATGGTCAAAATTTTACATACACATTGTAGAAATAATTTCATAATTATTGTGATTATTTTTATTTTTTTGGTGTTTTAGGGTGTTTTTTTTTATTTTTTTTTAAATGAAATCATTGGGTAGTGTTACAGTCAAGCATATATCACTTTTAATTGTATTTATGAAAAATGTTAGATTCTGTTTAGCTGAAATTCTCTTTTGTTGTTTCTTATTGCGGGAATATTTTTCAAAAATAAGGTTACGCTCATGGCATCATCTGTGTTTTTGTTGCGATGCGCAATATTCAGCGTTTTGTTTCTTAAACGTTAGGCAGGGCGTTCTGTTGACTGGACAACAATGTGAAAAATTCAACACACATCACGAAGACAAACCGCATTGTTAACCATGGACACATGAATACAGTCTATGCTTTTCATGACTAATGAGCGGGAGACTATGTGGGAATTTACTGCAACTCCTTTACTGTCAGGCCAGAGATAGGGGGTTGGAATATGGAGCCAAGCAAATGTGATAATTGGTCCCCTGTGTATTTCTGTGTGAGAGAGTTTGGTTGGTAACCTTCTGTTTGTTTGTTTGTTTATAGGTTGCGTCTGGGAGAACTTTTTTGGTGTACTGTACTCAAAACTACATTTAAAGTTACTTTAAACTGAATTATTGAGAGAAACTTAATGGATGATAAACAAAAAAACGGAAGATATTCTCAAAAAACTTGCTAAACTTTCAAGATTTTCCGCAGCTGTTGACGTGATTTCCAACAATTCCATCAACTTTTTTCCTCTAAAGCCTTTTGTAATAATCTGAGCTGAAAAACGGATGAAGCTTTGATGTGTAAACTGTATAAAAAGGTTAAAGAGAACCATGATAAAGAGCAATGGAATAGCTGTTGTCCAGGGCTTAATTTGTAAACCGACCGATGCCGGAATGCAAATAGCGGGTAGGCCAGCGGAGGGTGGGGGAGTCCTTGGGGTCCTCCCCCAGAAAAAATTTGAGTAAAGTAGATGTAATTTCCTGTATTTTGACAGGTTGTTAAACCTATGTTTACCTACATTTGCAAGTGCTTTGCTTCTCTCAAGCATCTTACCCCCAACCCCCGCCCCCCTTAATTGACGGTTCCAAGCCTGACACAGTCCCTGCTCGTTGTTGTCCAACTCCAAGTGAAACCTCCAGGCAAGTGTGGGCTCCTGCCTGCGTACGACGGCCTTGTTAGCTCGGTACTCACCCCCACCATTCTTTTAGGGGCGGAGATTTTTTTTAAGGGTAGAAACAAAAATGTATGTGATATTAAGAAGCTCGTAAGTGGCTGTTGTGTTTAAAATGAGTGTTATACAGTTATATCTCAGTGTGCATCATCAGTGAGCACTTCTAGACACATTGGTATTGTGGATTCATGACATCACTTAAGCCCCACCCACTCACAGAAGAAACAGTCAATTATTGGGCGACTCTTCCCAATACTGTGTAAGAGATAAGACTGAAACTGTGTTCGCTAACTGTTGATTAACACGACATGTTGAAAAGCATAAAGGAAGTGCTCATTAAACATTTGCCACAAAACAGGAAGTCACAATAACTCCTGTCTGGAAGGTCGGATTTCACCTGTACTTGTAAGACCTGCAGCTGGACAAGTACTGACATGGATGGAAGGCGATGTCGAAGATTAATGCGGCCCGTGGTGAACGTGTGCGGGATTGGCACGAAAGTGATCGCGACGGCGACTGGGTGGAGTAGCTGGAGCTCCCGCGGTCGCTGTATGGCCGGAGCGGCGCTTTGCTGCGAGGGCCTTCAATGCTGCTTGCAGCTTTAATTTATACCTAGTGTTGTCCTGCTCAACCAAAGAGCTCATTTAAATGTTCTACAACCAAGGTCCTGGATTTCTCTGAAGGTATATAGTTAATAAAAATTAATTACGCCGTTTTATTTTTGAAAAAAGATGTAATCAGTTCTACTACCTTCATGGTAGTCGGTGAAACATGACAAATTGCTTTTGACAAAAATAAACTCTGTTGACGCAGCACAAAATGATACATAAATTCTTACAATTCAATGAAAACGTTCACAAATTGGAGGCAATTACGTAGCTACCTCTGACCGTTAGCAAAACATCTCAATAACCAATGGATTGAACGATCAGAAAGAAATCCTTGAATCTAAAGCTGAACTTATGAAGTCAATCTGATTTTAGATGGCTGCCACAGTTAATCATCCTCAACAAAGAAAAAAATGGCTATAACTCAGTCTGTTGTACATATATTGAGCAAATATTTGACGTGGTAGTTTGGCCTGTCACAATAACAAATTTTCCTGGGCAATTAATTGTCTCAAAAATTATTGCGATAAACGATATTGTTTGAAATTTGACAAAAATTAGTAATTATTGTCAAATTTAAGAAGAAATGTTTGCCAATTTGTTTTATATGCAGGACCTTTTATTTTACCACCGGATGGCAGTATAAGACTGTTTGAACAGAAGGATGGATAGTGAGGGAGTGAGCAGCATGCCTCTAAGAAAAATGGGAGGGAGGCCCCTTGACATGACATGGGCCGTCTCTCTTCGGTTCTCAAAATGGCGGATGCTCGGAGTGGCTCGAGCTCTTTAGCATAGCATTTTTCACACAAAGCTTTTAAATAAAAAAAATCAGTAAACAAGTTCTCAGCTTCTTTTTTGCAGAGAAAAACTTTTGACACGACGACACGGGTTTCAACTGTGAATTTTGGAGCTTCGACAAGATGGAGGTTATTTTCCGAGCTCGGCCTTCTCAGCTTAGCAGCTTTTAACGATTTTGGACGGTTAAAATGTTTTTTACAGAGAAAGGGAGGGGTCAGTGAAGAGCACCAGAGTTGAGCCTTTTGTCATCCAGTGTCTTCAGAAAGAGAGAGACACGAATAAATGATAAAGCCGATAAATGAAAATGAGGTCGATAATTTTCATTTAACAAGAGATTTATTGATTTATTGTTTATTGCGACAAGTCTAGTGGTAGTAGCGGAGAGTCATTATCAGCACATACTTTGAGCACTAAAAGACTGCCTAACACCTTATGATAGACATCCTAAGTTGCAATGTTGTTCAGATTTTTGCCTAAAACTAATGAGTCAAATAAATCTATAAGCTTGAGATTAAGTGTAATTTGGCCTTTAGCTTATTGTCAATTCAAAGCAGAAAAAAGGAGGGGACAAAACCCAAAACGACAAAAACCGTACTGTACAGAACGACTCTGTGACGACTGAGAGCACTGACAGAGAAATGACGAAGGCTGGAAGTCGAATAGAAACAGAAACAGAAAAGTGTGTATACGTGTGTGTGCGTGTGTGTAAAGACGCATACCTGAGGGTACTCAGCCACAGACAACTCGTCTCCTTGTCTGCTGTTTCATAAATGAATTCAGCTCTTTTTTCCACTAGTACACCTACTGGAACAATCAAATATATTGAACAACACACAAACACACACTCAAACACACACAGATACACCTTGTCGGGCACTTTCGATGTGTATTGGTAAAGGTACCTTGAACAAGACCAATACGCAACATTATCTGATCACGTACAGACTACAGTGTGTAGTTTGGACACACACATACACACTTTTTTTTTTTTTTAAATCGAATCAGGGCTACATCAACAAACAGTTACATATAGACGCTGAGACTCAAACACACATCGTTGTTATAATGCACATGCTCACAAGAATTGTGTCTGGGTCTCAGCCCATTGATTCTATATTTGGTGCCAACCTTTACGTGGATAAAAGTTAAATATATACCTATAGAGCCGGTGAAGTATACTAAAAAAAAATCACGTGATCTGTGTTTATCTCATGTAGTATGGCAAGCTTCTATTGTTTCTTTATATTGTGGTCTGTTGTGACTTGTGTTAAAGTGGAAAAAAATCAATTTAAAATACAACAAAGCCTTTTCCACAAATATGCAATACATGGTTTCTTTGCATCTTCACCACATCCGATTAATTTTCTGGCAACCTCTAACATGAATTTTTGTTTAATGACCCCAAGTTGGCAGACTGAAAGAGACACGGGCATACAAAGACGTGTTTTCATTTACAGTGCAGGAAAGTGCATATTTGGTTGTGGAGGGAAACAGGGAACGAGTATTTTATTGTTCAAGTAATTCAGTTGGAGATGGCTTGCTGTAGAAAAGGTTCTTACGATGATATGTTTGCAGGTCGTGTTGGAGAGGGGAGGTCCGAGGTTCCAGTTTCGCCAAGGATGTAGGAGGTGGAATTTGGAGAGATGAACAATGTTGTAGGGGGAGTTGGATAGTGTGGTCTGGTGTAGGTTTCAGGCTGAGTCGTGATGTCTATGGGAATCAGGTTGAAGTCTGGGGGAGGTCACGAGGCACAAGGAGATCGAGGAGGAGCAGGACTTGGAGACACATGAAGAAATAACAATGAGGTTAGTTACGATTGAAAAAGATTCTGTTCAGGGCTGTCACTTAGATTACCATAGGCGATATAATGCTCCAGCGTCGGATAAACGTCAGGTGCAGGTGTCATTGAATGACAGTCAGCTGTGGGGGGAAATGGTTATGGCAGAAAACTAGGAATCCTACACTAGCTTGTGAGCATCATGTTGAGTGTTTTTAATCAGAAGTGCCGAATTGTGAACCAGGAGAAATAAAAATAAGCATTTTTGGTAAATATGTTAATGGACCATGCCGATATTATATCACCTGAAACTGATAGCCTGGGCTTTATCCACAGCCCTTATGTGGATCTTTAAGCATGGCTCTAAACTGAATTGTCACAGAACTGATTTAGTTGAATCTGAGGGGTTGTGAAGTGTCCCGTATCCTCTCTGGAAATGGCCGCCTAACTAATTGATGTGTTCTTTTGTGTACAGCTGATTGGCTGGCACAGAATTAAAAGGAGCCATCTTTGCCTGCTAGATGAGTGAGAGAGGCCAGACAGGTGAGATGCTGGTCTGGTGTGTTGGTTCTACTCGCCCATCCTAGCACCCGTTTCCTTTTTTGTTGATGTTTGCCTGGCACCTGGTCACCTTTGTTGTTTGGTTTACTGATTGTTAGCTGGAACTGAGAGTTACCAGCTGTACTTGTTTTACAGTTTTTGGTTATCGGGTCAGATTCTGGACCATGGGTGCAAAGAGATCAGCCCAAATCTGATGGCCAACAGTTTTGGCTTTGATGTCACTGGCCTAATCAAAAAGACCCATTCTGTCACAAGGCAGCATGGCTGGATGCTTGTTTTTATACACCTGCAAGAAAAGGTCCAACTGAAATACCAGAATTTAGCAATTAATGGGTGGGGCTTCCTCAAGTGCAGCTCTGCACCTCATGCTAACCACAAGACATTTGTATGCATTGGGGTGTGTACTGATGGGTTTTAAAATGGGGGATTTTAGTGGATATATTTCCATTGGATCTATGTTTTTGGTGAGATTTATAGGTGGGGGTGAGCTGATTTTTATTCTTGTAAGGCACATTATTCTGCACGTGCTGTATAAAAAGTGCTATGTATAAGACAATTTGATTGACAGATTGCCAGTTGTGTCTGCTGATCTCTTAAGCACAATGCTCCATCGGGTTATGAAGAAAACAAGAAAAAATAAGAGATGTGGAGTAATTAGGGATGAGGTGAAAGGTAGATGGATGTGAAAATGAGAAAGCAGACTGACAGTCAGGTGAGCCATTGATCCTCCACTCTGCTCCCTCTATCCCATCTTGTTTTCATTGGCAGAAGACAAATAGTGTTGAGGTGGCCTGTATTGGATTTATGAGTTAATGGCCTTGCCAGGATGAAACAGATGGATAAATAAAAGAGGAAAAAAATCACAGCAAGGTAAGGAATAAGAAAAGGACAGCAAGAAAATGTCTATGGGAAGAGACGTTATCCGTTACATTCCTATTTTAGTGTATTCATTAAAACACCACAAGATACCTAAAGAGATTTTGTCAAGTGGCAAAGTTCAGAATACAAACATGTTGCCATGTGTAAATGTGATGTTAATGTATGCAAACTCCATACTATAAGTGTGTTCATTGACATTTGACTCACTAGCAAGGATAGTTCCACAACTATAAGAATATGCTTCTGTTATTGGTGTTAAAGAGAATGGAGTTTTTTCATTCATTCAACCTTTACTTAGACAGATAAATCACAATGAGCCTCGGAGACTCATTTACAAGTGAGATCTGTTTAGACAGACGGATGGATTCGAGGGTTGAGGCTCATGCGGAGAGTTTTGTCTAGTAGCTAGGAGGAAGAAGCTATAATAGGAGTTTCATTTCAGTACTTAAATATAGGGATGGGGCCGAGCCGATAGCGTATCAGCCTCCGATACCAGCATAGTTTACGTATCAGATTTTTCCGATCCAACCTGCAGAGATTTGTGATCCATGATGCATGTCTGTGTCTGTTGAAACATCTCATGTGATTCCCTGCCAGCTGCTCTGCAAGTTGGCTTCAAACTATGGAATGGATTTCCTGAACGGTTTCATGAAGCCCAGAGTAATAAGACCCGCCTCACATTCAGGAAATCCATTTCATAGTTTGCAGCCAGCTAAAACGTGAGTAAATACGTGTGGACAGAGCAGCACCGTGGCTAACGGCTAACCAACTTTTCATCGTAACATGTCCGCTGTGTGGAAGTATTTTACACTAAACACCGCAAGATAGCAACGTGCAATGTCTGCAGAGCCGCAGTACCGAGAGGAGGAAGCTCCATCGCGACCTACAATACAATGAACTTAATAAACTCTTGAAAAAGCGCCACATTAAAGAACACAAGGATTGTTTGGTCAGGCACCGCGGTAAAGTTGGTTTTACGTTGGACATTCGAGCTCCGTGGCTTCAGCGGTGTGTTCCTCTCGTTCAGTCCGAAGCAGGCAGTCTGGTTTCGGTCAGCCACGCTCAGTCTGCCTGTCTCGGAGGAGCAGAGTGACTGAAATCAGACTACCTGCTTAGCAGCTTGATTGAATATTTGCAGCCAAGATATAAGTTTACGTTTACCCTCCAGGAGATATTTATCAGTACAACAGTAGACAATCATAAAAAAGCATATGAATTGAAAAATAAAAGAAAATTATATTTAAAAAAAAAGAAACAAAAACCGCTACATTATAAAGAGATGTAAATGCACCTGCTCTGTGATAGTCTCAGGGTTCTGTTCAAAGCACAGAGAGCATCATGAAGACCAAGGAACACACCAGGCAGGTCCGAGATACTGTTGTGGAGAAGTTTAAAGCCGGATTTGGATACAAAAAGATTTCCCAAGCTTTAAACATCCCAAGGAGCACTGTGCAAGCAATCATATTGAAATGGAAGGAGTATCAGAACACTGCAAATCTACCAAGACCCGGCCGTCCCTCTAAACTTTCATCTGGAACAAGGAGAAGACTGATCAGAGATGCAGCCAAGATGCCCATGATCACTCTGGATGAACTGCAGAGATCTGCAGCTGAGGTGGGAGAGTCTGTCCATAGGACAACAATCAGTCGTACACTGCACAAATCTGGCCTTTATGGAAGAGTGGCAAGAAGAAAGCCATTTCTCAAAGATATCCATAAAAAGTGTTGTTTAAAGTTTGTTACAAGCACCTGGGAGACACCAAACATGTGGAAGAAGGTGCTCTGGTCAGCTGAAACCAAAATCGAACTGTTTGGCCACAATGCAAAACGATATGTTTGGTGTAAAAGCAACACAGCTCATCACCCTGAACACACCATCCCAAGTGTCAAACACGGTGGTGGCAGCATCATGGTTTGGGGCTGCTTTTCGTCAGCAGGGACAGGGAAGATGGTCAGAATTGATGGGAAGATGGATGGGGCCAAATACAGAAGCATTCTGGAAGAAAACCTGTTTGAGTCTGCAAGAGACCTGAGACTGGGACGGAGATTTATCTTCCAACAAGACAATGATCCAAAACAAAGTCAAATCTACAATGGAATGGTTCACAAATAAACGTATCCAGGTGTTGGAATGGCCAAGTCAAAGTCCAGACCTGAATCCAATCGAGAATCTGTGGAAAGAGCTGAAGACTGCAGTTCACAAACGCTCTCCATCCAACCTCACTGAGCTCGAGCTATTTTCCAAGAAAGAATGGGCAGAATTTCAGTGTCTCCATGTGCAAAACTGATAGAGACAAACCCCAAGAGACTTGCAGCTGGAACTGCAGCAAAAGGCAGCGCTACAAAGTATTAACGCAAGGGGTCGAATAATATTGCACGCCCCAATTTTCAGTTTTTTATTTGTTAAAAAAGTTTGACACATCCAATAAATTTCATTCCACTTCACGATTGTGTCCCACTTGTTGTTGATTCTTCACAAAAAATTAAAATTTTATATCTTTATGTTTGAAGCCGGAAATGTGGCAAAAGGTTGAAAAGTTCAAGGGGGCCAAATACTTTTGCATGGCACTATATATATATATATATATATATATATATATATATATATATATATAT
>NC_056520.1:11505522-11510363 GCF_014905685.2 Nematolebias whitei | reverse complement strand
ATATATATATATATATATATATATATATATATATATATATATATATAAAGTCAAGTAATCCTCTTGGGCTTACATGGTGGAAAAATGCCCTGTGTTCATATATTTCCACAAATTTAAATATTTGGCCATAAAAGAATGAATGAAAGGATTTTTAAAGAGATGAAATAAAACTAAAAAGTCCTTTAATTGTTGTTTGGGCTGAGACAGCTTTTAAAGGATGATTTCTTCGTCATTGACAATAATAAAAAAAATATTGGCAGTTAACTGAAGTGTTGGATTGTTCCCCCTAAGGAAAACTTTTTGTCAAAAAGTAAAAGGACGTTTATGAGGATTAATGATGGGAAAAGTATCGAAACAACTTCCTATGGTCTACACTAGGGATGCACTATAATGGATTTTTGGCCGATATGCCGATATACTAAAAATTATTTGGCCGATAACCGATACCGATATTTTTTCTCTGGACCTACTTACACAGATTACATAGCTTTCTCTGCTGTGGAATTAAAATTCTACATTATTCTGCATGGTCTTTGGTCTGTACTAAAGGCAGATGCCAAAAAGGGGGCTGAAAATGATGAAACACTTCAACTTGGATTATATTTAATGTCAAATTTATTCATGACATTTACTCTAACACAATGACAACACTCGAACAGTGCAAGTTTGTAAATTTTCACAAATCTAAACTCAACCTGTTCACAAGTGACAACGCAGCTGCGTCACATAAGTAGTAGTGCATTTGTACTCGACAGTTTCTTAAATTAAAAATGAACTTAAAACAGAAGCCTTTTATATCGGCGAGTTATTTTGATGGAATGGCCGATGTCCGATATTTAACTTTATAGCCGATATCGGCCGATATCGATACAATGCCGATAATATCGTGCATCCTTAGTCAGCACCCAGTATAAATTTCTCCATGTATCGGATTTTAGTTTCTAGAAATAACTGCAGCGTTGTTTCATGTGCATATGTAAACAACTGGTGAAGTCAAAGTATGCATGACAGAACATGGACACCAGATTTTTAATGACATACAGCTCAAGGTCATGACCGCTATTAGACGTAACAAATGTTGACATATTATATCTGCTGCATGTCCTAGAGTGTACTTAGGCAGCATGTGTGCAAGTTAGTGCCCAAAGACTGTAACGATAATACATATGATTATTAATATTATTATAGGGAGGTATGCGCACTAGAGAAATGATGCAGTGATCCTTCGTTCAGGCCACAGCCATTTTTCTTACCAGTCCCTTCCATGATCAACAGGGCAGACTGTTTCTTCTATGCTCCATTTGTTACTTTAACAGAAACATTTAATTAGGCTTTGTGCCTTACATAAAAAAAGGGAATGTACTGATAAGGAGTCTGCCCTGACCTTCCAGAAGTACACAACACAGACTGAGGTACAGCACATAAAGCGTTTCAATTACGTGCTGGCATTACAGTAGATGTGACGTTAAAATGTCAATTACTGACTTTACCAAGGTGAACACACAACCATACTTCATATGATGGACATACCATACCGTAAGCCAAAAGGAGGGATGGGTAAGTGGTGGCAAAAGTTGCAAAATTACAATTTGGTAGAGGTACAGTTGATCAATTGCAGATCTGAAATGCAAGAATGTTCAAATAAAATAAAGATCTAGCTTGTCTCAAAGGAATACGTCACCTGCTGCCTAAAATCCTTTTAGGACGAGGAATTCGTTAAATTTATTTAACCATTGAGATCACAGATTTATTTCACAAGTGAGGCCAGGCCTACAATGACAGTTGTGGCCATTTTGGACAATTCTTGAAGTGTATTATTATTTTCCTTCTTTTGGCTGCTCCTTTCTTCAGGGGTCACCACAGTGAACTATCTCGCATGGCAAGACATGGCAATTGTTTGTACGCCGGATGCCCTTCCTGACGCAACCACAGAGCACCGAGCTACCACAGCTCTTTGTGTGGAGCGGGGAGCTGCCTTCTAGGGCGCCCAGAGGAGCAGATGGTGGTGGTTAAGGGCCTTGCTCAAGGGCACAGATTGGGGCAAAGGAGGGTGGAGTTAAATGTCAGTGTTTCACATTTCCCTCCTACATTTTGATGTTGTCGGTACAGGGAATCAAACCAGCAACCTTACGATCACATGCCCACCTTCTCGAACCTCTGCGCCACCACTCCCCCATAAATCTTGAAATTTAACGTGCAAAACCTTGATTTGTACTGCAAAATGTCACGCTCAGAATACGCGTTATGAATTACTCTCAGATACTACCACGTCAAAGTTTAGCTCAATTACAGTAAAATTTACTATCGTAGTTGTGTTAGCTAATTTCATTTAGCTGAGCAGCCATCTTGGATTGGATTGACTCCAGAAGATTTTCCATTTAATTTACATCTTAATGCTACTTTCTGAAAGTTTCAAGTTTTTTACCTTAAAGTTTCATGAAATTTTACCGACACAGAGTTGACGCTGGTCTGTTAGTTCAGTCAGGTCATCTGGACGGTTTCTTTTATTGTTGAGACGTTTTGTCCTTCGTCCAAAGGACGTCATCCATCCGAGGAGCCACAAACGAACTTCTCACAAGCAGCGCACTCGCATAGTGAACCAACCAGCTTGCTGGTGATAAGATGGTTTCTGGGGTCCGCCCTCTCCTCAGTCAACTCCTTTGAGGCAGCCATAGCCAAAGTGATTCAAAACATCAAAGTCCAGATGACCTGACTGAACATTGTTTTTTTTTTTACCTGGATTATTGAGCATGAACTTTGATGTTTTGAACCACTTTATGGCTGCCTCAGAGGAATCGACGAGGGAGAGGGTGGGTCCCAGAAACCATCTTATCACCAGCAAACTGGTTGGTCCACTATGTGAATGTATTGCTTGTGGGACTGAGTTTCTATGTTGGTCCTCGGACTGACGAAATCCTTTGGATGAAGGACAAAATGTCTCAACAAAAAATAAAAAAAAGAAACCATCCAGATGACCTGAGTGAACTTTGCTGGATTTTTTTGTTAACCTGGATTATTGAGCATGAACTTTGATCCAATCTGTTAGCACTCGGAATATGTGTTGGGGCTTAGTCTTGGCTACTAACACACCACATGTTGGGTCTTATATCTGTAAAATTGTCTAAAAAGTTACAGCCATGCATGTACACCCAATATACAACAGGGTGGTAAATAAAGGGAACGGCAGTACAAGATACTGATGAAGATGATCCACAATTATATACTTATTCGTTATCGTTTCTTGATGGTTAAAAAAAAAAAAAAAAAAAGTAATTTGTAGTTCATGAGATTAAACATTTAAGTTTTCCAACATGGAGATTTTAGGTCAATGACCACCAGCCATAGAAGATATTAAAGACAGCTGTCCATCGAAGCTGCTTAAATTTCTCCACCTCTCCCTTTTTTGACCCCCCACTCCATTTTCCTTTACTCATCCGCATGTAGGACCCTGCTCTCGTTCCTCCATTTCTCCATCCTCTGAGCCCATCATTTTTGTCATCCAAAGAGAAAATTAAAAATGCAGATCTAATTGGAGGGGGTTGTAATGTGATCAGGATGACAGGGGATCAATGGAGACTGTCACGCACATACATACACATCACGGCCATTGATGCATGTTGTGTAAGGAAAGTACAGATGGATGGAAAGAAGAGGAGAAAAGGAGGGAAGAACAAAAAATGGCAAAAACGGTTAAAGAATTCATGTTAAAATGCAGTATACCTACTGGTGAGCTCAAATTTGGGTATTACTACTACTACTACTACTACTACTATTATCATTTTCATTCTAGAGTTTGTTGTAACTATAGGAAATAGATTAATTGATAACTGGTTTGAAGTTGGGCACGATAGAATAAAATCTTGCATCTGCACACGTTAACTTTTGTTTTTTCTCCTACAGTCATTAGCTTTGCTATTTAATATTGAAAAAGATCAGATTAAACAAGAATAGACTATAGAAATGTTTATAATATACATAAAGGGCCACAAACCTAAGATTTGCACACATATTACCTTCCGATTGTCATTTTGGGTAGCAATATAATAACCCAGGGATCAGAGTGCCAAGAGCTGGAAAAATTCCACAACAGACCAAGTAAAAGTGGAGGATTCCAAGACTTGCGGTCCAAGCAGGTGGTGGTTGGATGGGTAAAAGATCAGCCAGGTGGCAAGATGACGGCTTAATCGTCAATGATGTTCAGGTTCTTGTTTTTCTTAGAGCTTTGAAGAGAGTCTCACACTGGAGAATGTCTTGAAGTATGACAAGGTTCCAGTAGAGACACACAAGGATAGGACAAAAACACAGGTAATACATTTAATTTGAAGAACTCAAGGTTGGCTCAGGGGGTTGCCAACTGATCATCATGTGGTAATTAACGGTCCAACAAAGACTCATGGTTCAACTCATTGGTAACAGCTGTGAGGCGCGAGCACCGTCCTCTCCCCAGAGCCTGCAGAAGGTGGTAAATGGGGGAAAAGGACAACCAGACAATCGTGATTAAATTAGTTGTAATGGAAAAGGACCACCATGTTACCAGAATCTATCTGGATTGATAAATTATGCTATTCAAAACAAGAAATTGTATACAATCACCTTTATTTATGAAAACTTTTCAAAGCCCTTATAAAACTTGTGTTTTTATCTAAAAAAAACTTAAATCTGGTCCTCTGGACATTCAAAAAACAAAACAAAGCAAAACAACAACAAAAATGTAGAAACGTTTCGTCTCTCATCCGAAAGACTTCCTCAGTCTGAGGCGCTGTATTCAGCTCAGTCTTATAAATAGCACCTTCTCAGAGTGGATCAACCAGTTTTGCTGCTCACAGGATCAAGAAGGACCA
>NC_056520.1:11439153-11500522 GCF_014905685.2 Nematolebias whitei | reverse complement strand
ATAATATACTGGCAAGGACTCATTCCTGTGTGCGTGTGTGTGTGTGTTCTGTGTCCATTTGTGGTTGTCATTACTCAGAGAGATTATATGAAGAGAACAATTCTTTAAAAAAATGTTGGTTGACTCTGATGCAAACTTTCACTGAAAAGAAAAACAAGCAGTTTGGAGAGATAAACAAGTGAAGTACAGTAACACTTCAGTACAGCGGTGTTCAATTATTGGCATAGCCCAACCCCCCCAAAAAAAATCTTTTAAAAATATGTATAGGTTTTGCGCTTGCCTTTTTCCACATGTGCGTTGCACTTTTACCTCAACTCAGCTTCAACCAGAGGACAGGGAGCTTGAAGATTGTGTACGACATTCTTAGTGTTATTTCACCGGGTTGCAAATGTTGGAGACTAGTTAAGAGATTCAAAATTGCAAGAACGTTTCCAGCACGCAACCATGCTGGAGATCCCGTGGACACGTAGATGTGGACCATGTACACATATTTTGGTCATGTCAAAAAATTAAAGGATACTGGGATAAAATATGGCTTAGCTTGAGAAAAATAATAGGATATGATATACCCAAAACATGTAAAACACTATTTGGGAAATTTTACACACTAATACAGACAGAGGATGTATATCTGATTAAAATATTGTTAACAGCAAGTAGTGTGTGAAGCGGCTGGGATGAGAATCAGCATCTGAGGCCATGGTCTTCAACCGGAAAAGGGTGGATTGCTCTCTTTAGGTCGAGGGTGAGGTTCTGCCTCAAGTGGAGAAGTTCAAGTATTTTGGGGTTTTGTTCATGAGTGAGGGAAGAATGGAGCGTGAGACTGACAGACGGATTGGTGCAGCATCTGCAGTATTGCGGACTCTGTACCGGTCCATTGGGGTGAAGAGGGAGCTGAGCTGTAAAGCAAAGCTCTCTAATTACCTGTCGTTCCACGTTCCTACCCTCGCCTATGGTCACAAGCTCTGGGTAGTGACCGAAAGAATGAGATTATTGATATAGGTGGTTGAAACAAGTTTCTTCCGCAGGATAGCTGGTCTCTCCCTTAGAGATAGGGAGAAAAGTTCAGTCATTCGGGAGAGACTCCAAGTAGAACCGCTCCTCTTCCACGTCAAGAGGAGCCAGTTGAGGTGGTTTGGGCATCTGGTAAGGATGCTCCCTGGGCACCTCCCTAGGGATGTACTTTGGGCATGTCCAACTGGGAGGAGACCCCGGAGAAAACCCAGGACATGCTGGACAGACTAGGTCTCTCGGTTGGCCTGGGAATGCCTTGGAATTCTTCCAGAAGAGCTGGAAGAGGTAGCTGTAGAAAGAGATGACTGGGCCTCCCTGCTCAAGCTGCTATCCCCGCAAACCGACTTCGGAATAAGCGGAAGATAATGGATGGATGGACAACAGCAAGTAAAAAAGTCATCAAAAGAATGTGGTATAAAGTGGATCCACCGACTACAGAGCGTTGGCTGCGCACTGTGGAAGAGATATTTGCAATGGAAAAACTCACTCATAAATTAAGACTGCAAGAAGTGCAGTTTAATGTAAAATAGGAAAAATGGATTTATTATTGAAAGTAGGGATGCACAATATTGTATTTTTGGCTGATATCCGATATGCTGATATTTTAAAACATATTTGGCCGATAACGGATATCGATATTTTTATATACTTTCCTTTGTCAGAACATATTCCTCTTATTTAGGCTTATTTGCTACAAAAATTGTGTAACAGCTGTAAGAGCTGGTGACATATATTCAGTAACAGCCATATGCATAGCACTTTAACTTATATTAAATGAAAAGTGTTATTTATTAGCATTAGTCACCTGCGATGCTGTTTCACTTGTGGAGGCTTGTTCCAGGTTCCTATAGCTGCAGTGTGGGATCCTCTGCACCCTTGTGCATGAAGGACAGCCTTTTTAAGATCAAAGTTTTTGTCTATCCATGGTGCCATTAGACTAATCACGCTAACGGGGCTAACACAACGTCCAAATGTTCGTGGTAAAACTCAACCAAGTGCTATCGACTATTAGCTTCTTAGTGACGTCGGAAATGATGGCTTATAACTCAGATAATGTCGGAAAAATATCTCTGACGGGGGACAATGTAACGAGGCTCAACGTAGTCCAAAAATCTTCGGAATCCAATATCCTCAACATCAAAAAAAAAAAAAACCTTCCACACCGCCGACATTTTGACTTCTTCCTCTCCGCCGTGATCAGATTAGCTAGGCGTGCGTGACGTCATCACGTTGTGCTGGCACTGCAGACATCCTTGCCACTGGGTTGTCATACAAAAACAGAGTCTTTTATATCGGTGAGTTATTTTGATGGAATGGCCGATGTCCGATATTGAACTTTAACTCTAATATTGGTCGATATCGATACCATGCCGATAATATTGTGCATCCCTAATAGAAAGAATACACCACCTTCACAACTGGACAATGAGGACTCTGGAAAATTAACCATTGTTTAAGAATGTACAGTATGTATATTGCACTTCTACACTGTAACTGTTTTAAGAAAATTTCAAAAAAATATGTGGATAAAAATATGTAGCATTTTTTCCACCTATCCGGTGAGTGATAATCATGCTGGTGTGACCTGCTCTGGAGACAATGGCAGGTGAAGGGTGTGACACGTTGCCATCTGAATACATGTTAAAAAATGTGTAATTCACAAAAAATATAGCTGTCTGGCTCTTGAGTGCATATAACAACTTTGCAACTATTTCAAGAGAAAATTTGTTTTGGGAGTACTTCAAACCTATTCAAAATCCAAGCAACAAAATGTAGAAACCCCTAACCAGAGGAATATGAGCCCTCACTGTGAGCCCCTTTAAGCAAGGCCCTTCACACCAGTGGCAGTGAAATGTACAACATTACAGAAGTTGTATCAACCACAGGAGCACCAGCATTGGGTTGGCAGGGATGGTAGCAGCCGACATCCAAGGATGAGACACCAGACTCCTTCCGAAAACTGACCCAAACACACATTTTCTCTCTTTTTTGATGTTCTTCTATCTCACACACTCTCCATCTAAATTATGTTTACTCTCCTGCTGTCTCTTTTGTTCCCCCTCCCCTCTCCTCTCTTCTCCTCCGCATGTCACCCTCTTGCCAATGCATAATGACTTTGAGCCGAGCAGGCTGTGGCCCCCTCACCAGTAAAAGAAATTCAATTGGATTGGAAGCCAATCAGTCATAGAAAGTATCGAGCTGTGATTGGATTTGGCCCGGCCTGACGGGGTGAAGTGGCTGGGCACGGGGATCGGGTTTGATTTTAGCTCTACTCCCATGAAGGTAAATCTGATGTATTATTGCTGTGGACGTAAAGGACGGACGGACTCTAAATGCGCGTTTGGGTAGAAGGGTGGATGGCATGTGTGATTGCGGTTGACATGTGTCATGTGTTGAGGTTTTAAAGCAGCGCCAGCTCTGAGTGATGGATACAGAAGTTCAGCGCTGACAATCCAGCATATTGAGAAGCACTGCAGTCTCTGTGTCCCGAGTTATCTTCCATGTATAGAGAAAGGACGATAGGACCAGGACAGGGTGGGACAACAGAACAGTCTGGATTTTATGCAGCATAAACATTAGTGGAAGTCAGAATACGTCACTGTCATATTAAATGCCAACATTAAATAAAGCTCTAGTGCAATTAACTCTTTGGAGCATGTGTTGGTAATTACTATCAGCTATAAAACTTTATCTTAATATACTTAAAACTAGTCATTTTTGTGTTTGTTAAAGTCAACGAGCTGTAGCAACCAAATTAGTCTAACAAAGTTAAGTCAGATCCTCTGGATGGTTTCCTCTTGTTGAAACAATTCGTCTTTTATCCAAAAGACTTCTTCAGTCTGAGGAGCTGCAACAAACTCGGTCTCATAAATAGCGCCTTCTCATAGTGGATGGCCAATGTTTGGCCATGATGGCCTCAAATTAGTTTGAGAGTTTGAGCAGACAGCAGGGGAAAGGGTGGACTACAGGAACCACCTGAGCACCGTCAAACTGGTTGATCCACTATGAGAAGGTGCTATTCAAAAAAAACAAAAAACTGGGTTTGTTGAGCTCCTCAGACTGAAGAAGTCTTTTGGACAAAAGACGAAATGTTTCAACAAGAAGAAACTGTCCAGAGGACCTGACTTAACTTAGTTTGATTTTTCTTGCTGGATTATTGAGCATGCATCAGGACATTTAAATTAGTTTGGCTCCAAAAGTTAATCAGTTGTATACATACAGTAGTCCGACTATTGCGGAGGTTGCGTTCCACACACACCTGCGATAGGTGAAAAAACGCGAAGTCGGAACGTTATATTTATTTTAGTATTTATATTTTAAGGCTTTACAAACCCTTCCCACACTCTTTACAATGTTCTAAACTCTTAAACCTACGTAATTTTAACAACATACTTATATGTACTGTACAGTAGCTACTGCAACATTTTACTCACCAGCTCTGCAGAACAGCAGCTCCGTTCTGGTCGGACTCGGTTCCAGTTCGGACTCAGTTCCTGTTCGGACTCAGTTCCAGTTCGGCAGACCTACCCCGCAGCGATGAACCGCCCTGTCCAGGTTGATGTGCACGTGGATAACTGAGCTTCAGGATTATTTGTGACTTTTCTGCCAGTTCTGTGAGCTTCAGAGAGAGTGTAGATTTGCGTTGCAAAACTTTCCCTCCATTTTGGCAGAAAGCAGCAGCGGGAAGCACTGTTGGCTTCTGGGTAGTGTAGTTCTTTTGACTGGACTTACAGTATAGGCTTACTAAAAGAAAACTACAAAATGGCGGCACGTGTCCAAAGTTTTTTTTGTTTAACATTTTATCTCCTACCATCCCAATCATGTGAGTCATATTAAAGTTGACAATCGTTGAAAAACCTCGAAAGAACGAGTGCGCAAAAGTCGAACCGCAGTTTCATTAAAATCGAATTGATGCTTCAGGAGATATTTTGCTAACAGACAACAAGACTGATTTAGCAGTTGACTGATTTACAACCATTTTGTTCTTGTCAGTATCAAGTTAGCCGTGAGCGGCCATCTTGAATTAACTCCAAAAGTTAATTAGTTGCAGACGTACAACCAATTATTATTTTGAGAGTTTTATTACAGTTACTTTAGTGGGTAATTAAGTATTTTGCTAACAAACACACATGCAATTACATGATTACAGGTCTTTTATGGAGGCAGGTGATAACAGTTTATTTATATGGCCCCAGAAAAATATTTTCCCCCCATGCAAGCATAAATGTGCTCATTTAATCATTTGTAATCTGAAATTGATTTGTTATCAGAAGGCTGCAGAAAGCTCCTGGAACATCCAAAGTCCATCTCTCAGGGAGATTAAATGTATAATAATATGCCCGTTATTGTTGAGGTTTGCTGAGGTTTAAGCCATGAATACCAGTAGGGATTTAAGAGGGTTTGATCAATAAACTTTTGACAAATTGGTTTTAAGCGTATGGATTTTAATGAGAGAAATTCTGCATATTCTGTTGGCAGCATGTGGAATTATACACAAATTACTTTTTTGGGGGGGTGGATATTACACAATCTTTTTAATTGTATCTGTAAAATGTATTTCTATATCACATTACATCCCAGGATAAGCCTGTGGTATGCAAAACAGACACAAAAAGAGAAAACAATACGTTGATAATGAGGCGCAGTTGACGTTACCCTCCTCGGGATGTGGTGTTTATTTCTCTGCCTCTTCCCACAATCGCCTCAAACCACAACTCCCTGTGTCCTGACAAACCAAGGAAGACAGACAGAAAAAGAGAGGGAGTGGCAAAAAAACATGAAGTGGAGAAAGAGAGCATCCCACACAGACCACATAATGGTTGTGGGATCAGGTATGTGGGCAACGCCGAGTGAGGAGAGGTGGTCATTTGTCAGCCACTTTCTCATTTCAAACTGTTCACCTTCATTATTTTAACAGTTTTCATTTGTGTTTCTGGAGCACATCTTTGACGCTACGGATTCCTCTAATATTTAAGAGATTTGTCTTAATGACAGACATCTGGAACAGAGTTAGTCCCTGATGTAGTACTCCCTACTACCTTTTGCATATGTCTTTTTCAAATTTGTGTATTCTGCTTCTTTTTGATTATTTCATACGTATTTTTATAATTCTGTCTGTCTATCTACACAACCACCTCTTTCAAGGAAAAGTTATACAGTACTCAAATGCTGATCTTAGCACAGAGTTTATGTCAACATAGCTGTTTTTATTTGCTTTCTCTCTTCAGCAGGGGTACTACTGACGGGGGGGGGGGGGGGGGGTCAGGGAGCACAATAACTACCTCTAAAAGGTTGATGGGCCTCCCACTGGCTCCTCTTGTTCAAAAAGAGTTGCGTTCTAAGCTCAATGTGCATTTATTTTCCGTAGCTATTTAGAATTAGTTCTGTATTTTTTGCTGTATAAGTTGCCTTTTTAAAATTTTTTTAACATAATTTGCATGCCCTGCGACTTATAGACCTGATCTTAGACGCAAAGAAAAGTAATAGAAATACAGATTATGATGATAGTAACATGAACCTAGTTTATGAGTGGGCTTTTTTGTACTCTAAATCACTTCATATTCACTTAAGGTAACTTTGTACGTACTTTTGTGGGAGTTCAGTTTTCTCAGTGTCCTGCAATCACAAGATGGCGCCAACAAGCCACACGTGAACCATCTCCTTCATGAGTTGCAGGAGTACAAAAGGCTGCAGAAGACCTCCCTTCGCCGCTGAAGCATTACATGCCTACCGGTAGTTGTGCTTCTAGCCACTGTTGCATTTTCCTGTGTTTAATAAGGTTACCCTGGATTCTTATATGTTGCGTTGACTTCTGCTACCTACCTGGTCCTGGACTCCCCTGTGTGGCCTTGAGGTTCCTTGCTGCCTCCTTACCTTCTAACCAGTTGCCTACCTCAACCTGAGACCTACCTCAGACGTCTTCCTTTGTTTACTGGAACCATTGGATTCCCTGTTCCTTCTACAATCCATAACTCCACCTGTAAGAAAGAACTTATCATTACTCACGTACCTTGAGTTAACCATACTGAACCATCTTCTTGGTCCCCAGGGTTCCACTCCCTCTCCGTGCACATTACTGAATATTTCCATTATAAATAAAACACTATTAATTCTACCCAGTCTTGAAGTCTGCTCATTTCAGTCCAAGTTCTTTGGGTATTCCATTAAAACAATACAACTTTGGGTAACTTCGTACTCCATTTAGGTCATTTTATACTCAGCGTTGTTCGTATTCCCACTTAGTAGCTACAGTACTCGCTTTAGGTCACTTTGCACTCTTTTTAATTTGCTTAATCTTCTTCTTGGCCCAGCTTCATCCTCACTCTAGTTCACTTTGCACTCACTTTGGCCATTCTTCATAACTTCAGTTCTTTATACTCACCGTGGCCTCTGTTTGTAGTAAATCCTGCAACCTCCTTGCTGTGAGGCAATAACTCTAACTACTGTTCTGCTGTGCCACCTCCTAAAATATGACACTTTAAATGTTTGCCTCTAAAACACAAGCAAAGTTGTGTTTCTCTGTATTTCATACAAGCAGCACCTGCTTTGTAGATCAGCACTGTTGAGTTTTTAGGCATTGCTATTACAAAACATTGCTAAATAAAATGGATGGCTCGTTGTAGACTCTGTCCTGTTGCTCTTCCTGTTGGACAATACACTCGTGCAGCAAGTTACAAAGATCATGTACACTATCAGATGAAATGACAAACTCCATACCCAACCTCCTGCCTCACGGAAACACACATGCCTGGCACTGTGACATCAATTTTGGAATAAGATGTAAGTCCAAAAGTGGCAAATATAAACTAAGTGTAATCCAATCATATAACTAAATATATATATATAACTCATGTCTATACATGTTCAGAGCACCACAAGCAGGTTGGATGTGTATGGTGCCAAGGTTTATCTGTATCCTTAAGTTCTTACAACACCTTCTCATATCTCTGAACTTGTCTCAGCAAGGACCTCAGTCATAAAGATTAAAAGTCCTAAGGTTGGGCTAAAGTCCAGGGGTTAGTTCTGCCTGCTTAAAAAGGTTTGCTGAAAACACCAGTCCATCTCACGCAAGAGAAGACGGGTGCACGAAGGTAAGTGATTCCAGAAACTTTTCCCAATTTCTGATTTCTTCCATAAAACAAGGCCAGTTTATTTCATATCCAAGTCGTATGGCAGGGAATTAAACATAATTAGTCTTTAAATAATGTTTTGCAAGTTTGGAAATAACAATGAGCAAATAAGATTTTCATTTGATGCTAAGAAATGGAAAATTAGCGCGTAATTTTGTTTTCTACACATTCACAACCTATTTATCTTTTACCAGTAGGTTCTTTCCATTGTATTCATTTGTGCTATGTTTATGTCGCCACCCACCAAACGTTGTTTCCAATGCTCTTTTTTGTTTATGTTAACAACAAATTCTTGTATTTTTATGTTTAAAAGCAAAGTTTTGGTTGAGCTTTTGCCACAGACATTAGGCAGGAATTGTAAATTAAAACATATCATACCAAAAAAGCAAATGTTAAAGTATTGCAAACAGGAACCACTGAAACTTATTAATGCAACTTTGTTGACCAAGAGTTATGTGTTTGTATATTTGACATCATTAAACAATGGGACATTTAATCTAAATATTCAATGAAGAATCTATGGAATGACTAATTGTGAGGAAATCTGAGGTTCTTCATCAGACTGTGTTGCTCTTTAAAAGTTGCTAGACCGAAAGTCTTGAGTCTCACTAGTCTGCAGCTGTTGGAGACTAGTTGTCTACTTGAAGTTTGAGAGAAAAGTCCAAGAAAATAGGCAGATCTTCAGTTCCTGAATTCAGTTTGCGACCAAGCCACTGGCGAGCTGTGCGATCTTCTACCACTTATCTGTAGTCAGGTCGCAAAGGCAGCAGGTCCAGGAGTAAAACCTGAAAATCCCTTTTATCGACACTCCCTAGCTCCTCCTAGAGGACACCAAGGCGTTCCCAGGCCAGAGAGAATTTATAATCTCTACAGATAGCTCTGGGTCTGCCACTGGACTTCCCAATGGGGAATCCTAATCCCAATCAGATGCTGGAACTATCTCAACTGACTTTTGATGCAAAGGAGCAGCAGCTCTACTCCAGTCTTCCCCAGAAGAAAGAGCCTGTCACCCTATCTCTAAGGCTGTGAAGCAAAATGAAAACTTTAATGCGACAGTCACAAGTTTCTGCCACGGTTGTTTTGGGTTAGGTCAGAAATTAAACAGTTTGGAAACTACTGATGTCGATAAAAGGGACAACATACAAGTAAATATCATCCAAATTCTTGACAAGGGGCAGCACGGTGGTGCAGTTGGTCAAGCTGTTGCCTCTCAGTGAGAAGGTCGCCAATTCAAATCCTGGCTGGGAACCTTTCTGGGTGGAGTTTGCATGTTCTCTCCGTGCACGCGTGGGTTTTCGCCGGGTACTCCAGTGTCCTCTCACAGACCAGAAACATGCATGTTAGACTGATGGGTAACTCTAGATTGTTCCTAGGTGTGAGTGAGAGAGTGAATGGTTGTCTCCTTTGTCTCAATGTGTCCCTGTGATGGACTGGAGACCTGTCCAGGGCGTCCCCCGCCTCTCGCACAGTGATAGCAGGACATGGGCACCAGTGACCCCCACAACCCAAACAGGAAGAAGCGTATAATGATAATGGATGGATGGTCAATGACCAGAATTAACATAAACTAATTTAAGGGTTCAAGATGCCTGCGACAACTCTCACACTCTTAAGAGAATTTGTCACACAATTTTATTCAAACGTGTTCAAAAGTCACGTGGAAAGAATGCGAACCACTGCAACTCACGCTAAGAAATTGAGAAACTTCGCAAACCTTTTGTAGACATTTCATATCTTCCTTGTGAACGTCGTTTGCCTGCTAGTCGCTAGCAGTCACAGCCCAGGGAGACACTGGTTACAGGAAGACTCAGTTTAATAATCGCTGTGAACTGGGAAACCAAACTGGCCTTTTTATCTCTCTTGGTTTGGGGTGGCTTTGAAACAAATGATACATGTGAAATATTACAAATACCACTGTGCTTTTTTCCCCCTTTCTCATGTAATTTTCATTCTTCAGTAGAACTGCTGATGGGGACCACCACCACACCCCTACACGTGCCAGAGGACTCCCCATTGAAGGCCAGAAGTGGCTTGTGGGCCGCCTGTTGATAACCATTACTCAACAGTATTTTTCCAAAATCCAAGATTTCTACACTCAAGTATTTTAGGTAAATATTTGTACTTCAATAGACAATTTTATTTACTTTAAGGGAAATTTAAGTAAAGTAAGTAAAACTTTATTTCTATAGCACCTTTCACAGACAAATGGATCACAAAGTGATCCAGGCAAGACAATTAAAACAAAACAAACAAACAAACAAAAATAAGATTAAGTAAAAGCCTGTCTGAAAAAAAAAAAAGTCTTGTTTTTTTCTTAAAAAAAAAAAAAAGAGTCTGTAGAGTCTGTGCAGCGTAGGAACAGAGGGAGGGCGGTCCAGAGCCTCGGAGCCACCGCCCGAAAAGCGCGGTCTCCACGGGTTTTAAAATGGGTTCAGGGTACAGACAACAACATTTGACTCAAAGACCTCAGAGTCCTAGATGGAGTTAAAGGATCCAAAAGGTCAAGAATGTATTTAGGAGCCTGGCCGTGGATAGCCTTGAAAGTTAAAAACAAAATGTTAAAGTTAATCCTCAAGTGCACAGGAAGCCAGTGCAGGGAGGCAAGAACAGGAGTTCTGTGTGCTCTTCGGTCACTTTTAGTCAGCAGCCTTGCTGCAGCATTCTGCACAGACTGAAAGACGAGCCAGGGAGGGTTTATTAAAACAAATTAAAAGACTATTACAATAGTCTAAGCGGGGGGAAATAAAAGCATGAATAACCATCTCTAGCTCAGTCTGTGACACAAAAGATCTCAACTTAAAGATGTTCCTTAAATGATGAAAACAGTTCCGAACAAGAATTTTACATTTGTCAAAAGACAAGAAACTGTCAAAGATGACACTAGTTTTCACAGTAGGAGATAAAGACATGAGATGCTGTTTAATTAAAGGAATCTTATTATCAGGGGGAAAAAACAAGAGTTTCCATTTTATTTGCATTTAACTGCAGATAATTGTTTTCCAGCCATGATTTGATTTCAGACAGACCGTTGAGATTAGACAGTTTGTGCATCTCGGAAGGTTGAAAAGAGCAATACCACTGAATGTCATCCGCATACAGATGATAAGTTAAATTTTTATAGCGTTTTAGGATAACCCCCAAAGGATAAACATACAATAAAAAGAGGATTGGCCCCAAAACTGAACCTTGGGGTACTCCACAAGACAATGGTGCACTAACTGAGTAAACCTGGCTCATAAAAACTGAAAAAGACCTTTCAGATAAGTAAAAGGTGAACCAGTCTAACACAGTGCCAGAGATGCCAAACAAGTCTCTCAGTCTGTTAATAAGAACAGTATGATCCACAGTGTCGAAGTGTGTTTAGACAGTGTTTAGACAACCCCCCCCCCTCCCCCAACATATTTGATCATATCCCAAAGTTTAAAAACCACAAATATAGCTTAAGGATCTTGTAGTTTTATGGTTCACGGTGCAGTTTCTTTAGTTTTAGAACAAGAACTGAGTAGTGGTTGCAAAATAAATTATTTTTCCAGTCACAAGAGATACAAAAGAAAGACCTTCGTAAATCTGCGAGTTTACAGCGACTGTCTGATGTGCTGAAATGTGAACTGATATTCAGCCCTCCACACACAGTTCTTTAGACGCAGACCGTCTGATAGCGTTTTGTTGCATAGAGATGTTAACAAGTGTCACTGCACTCAATATGATCTAAATTCAATACTGACTGGATTCTGTACAGCTTGCAGACCCAGTGCTAGCGCACACCCACTCTGATTGTAATGCAATTAACAAGCCTCTATCTGTGCAACGTGATACGTACTAAGTGGGAAAGGAAGAGCTCAAAGGCATTTGGCTTTTTTCTCATTCGTTTTTGTAGCACTGTTGGAATACAGAGTTTTATTTTATTCAAATCTCAAATTTAATCTGTCAGGGTCAATAGACAAAATGTTGTGTACTGTTTAACCCATCTGTAATCAAACCAGAATAGTTGATGTGCACAAACTGTAGCTAGTTTGTAGCTTTAAGGGAATTTCTCTTAGTTGCATTCCTCAGCATGGTGTTACTGGAAAAGTTAATGGGATAGTCCAGTCAAGTTTGAGGTGATGTTCTGACAAATAGTTGTCAATAGTTAGCACTTTACCAGTCGTGACATCAGTTATAGAGTGTGGAATTTGGAAAAAGAGGCAACAGTATTTGTCCAGGCTAGGCTAATTACAAGTTTCAGTTTTTTACCTTTAAAACAACTCTCTCAAAAGCAAGACAATGGTGTGAAAGGATGCTGCATTAGATAATAATAAACCTTTATACATCTTCTTGACACCATTTATTTAGTTCAATGCTGTATTCTCAACTGTTAGTACAAGAACATATGAATTTGTACGCTAATAGCACCAGCTGAATGTAGTATGTAAGTATGTATCTTTATGTAATGTATGTATTTATATAATGTGTCCGTCAACCTGATCAGTGCTTCCAGTCAAATACACCCCTGATATCTCCAGCCAGACTGTAGTGTTCTTTCACACCAGTACGGTATGTTGTTTTTGAGAAAGAGTTATGTATGCCTAAAAATAAAAATTTTAATCAGACCCTTGTTTGGCTAGATGTTACCCTAGTGTTTATAAGGACTTTACCCCATTTCTCCATACTTTATGCTCCATGGCTGATGTTATGGCTGATAAGGTACTATTACCAACTCTTTATGACAAACGGTCAAAACTGACTAGAATACAGCTTTAACATTAGTGTCCTTCACTAGTTTATATCCATCCATCCATCCATCATCTATCCATCCATCCAACTACCTAGCCATTTCCTTTTGTAAACAATCCTTCTTTTGGCTGTTCTGTCTTCAGGGGTCACCACAGCGAGTCACCCTCCTCCATCTCTCTGTCCTCCGCATCCTCTGTCCTCGCTCCAACTACCTCCATGTCTTCTCTAACTGCATCCATATATCTCCTTTTTAGACCTCCCTCTGTCTTTTTCCTGGCGTGGCATTTCTAACATCCTATCAATAGGCCGTATTTTCCGCCGTAAACGTCGCATCAGTCAAAATGTGTCTAATAAATTGGAAAAATACATAAATACGTCACTTTGCCATATACGTCGCATCTATTATGCATCACCGCTAACAACCCGGAAATGTGGGCTGGTGTTATGTGAAAAATAGATTGGCTGCCAAATGGCAGCTGCTGGAACATGCACGGGAGGACTTTAACAAGAATTTGACAAAATTAACACTTAAAAACAATTATTTGTTTGTTCGAAATTATAGCAAAGGTGTGTCTCAGTTGAACTTTTACTTCATAAATGCACTTAATGGTCAAATCAGCTTCATTTCGCCGGGGCGGCGCAGCGAAATGCAGCTCATTTGACGGTTGCTCCAGGCGAGCTGGACGAAGGTGACATTCTAAGGCAAGCCGATCGTGTCATTAATAGCCACTTTTACCTATTAAATAACAACGGCATGCCATACTACTAGAGTGCCATCTAGCGGCTGAATATGGTAGTGTTCAATATTTTTAGTCAGAATTAATGAAAACGGTCATATCTCAGTCAAAAACTGGTTTATAAAATGTGGGGAAAAATCCATAAATAAGTTGCATTGGCGTATGTCGCAGGGCATGCAAATTATGCAAAAAAACGTGACTTATAGGGCAAAAAATATGGTACCCATTGTCTCCCCTCTGACCATGTCCAAAACTTGTAAGTCTTACAGCAACAGAGACACAATGTATAAAATAAGACAGAAATGCCTACACTTTGATGTTCAAACCAAAAGTTTAGATAATCTAAAAAAAAAAAAAAAAAAATCACAAAGCTTAAACTGTAATTTTGTACAAATTATATACAGTATATATAAAAAAAATGCCAGTTAAAACATAAAGTCAAACTTTATGTGACTCATTTAAGCATTATGTAATATTTCCATTGCATGTCTGCAGCATGGAGCTCAAAAGAAGGCGGACTTTTCTTTGCTAAAAACAAAAAAAAAAGACGTATGTGAAAACATTTTGTAGGTTTTTTTTGCTCATCGACTGCTTTCAATAATCACAGCAGAAAAACAAACACCTGCGAGTAAAGAAAATGTCCATGTATGCAAGAGTGGGATTTGGATCAAACAATATCCAGCCATCTTTTGGAACTGCAGCTCAGGAATAATTAACAATAGAAACATCATTTGAAGTTTGAACGGGCCAAAGAAAGTTGGGCTTTACATGATCAAACTGTTAAAAATTGGACCTTTTGAGAAGGAATTTGATACACGTTGGAATTGTTGACCAGTACCTTCATCTCACATTCATTTCTTTGTACCATTTTCTCCCTTTTTTTCTACTTTCAAGCATTTTTCCTATGCAGTCCTTTCCCTCTTTAGCTTTATTCTACCCATTCGTCCATTTATCTCAATTTATCTTCAGGTGTTATCTGTCCATTTAAAGTGGAGGGCAATTAGGCCGTCAGTCTCATTAATAATCCATTGTTAAGCTCATTAATTATTTACCTTAATTGCTGATTTAAGTTTCGCATCCCCTGACACAAAGAGCCTTGGGAAGCCAAACACACTCACTCACACATACAGAGGTCACTGGTTCTGAGGTGATAGACGAATCGAGTTTCACTTGTTCTCATTCAGCTCTTTTCCTTTCTTTGTCCTTTTTGCGTTCTCTCTCTCTCTTTCTCTCTCTCTCTCTTTCTGTGGGGGTGTGTGCAAACATGCAGGAGCTGTGATCCTGTAGTAGTAGATGTGAGGTTTCACGGATCAATACAGCTGATTGGGTGTAAATGAAAAGAGAGCAGCAGGTATTAAAACTGTGTCACCATCGCACTAATGAGGCCGCGGGCAACAGGGAATACAAAGGTTTTTATTTGGAGGACAGAGTAAGGTTTATATACTGAGTAAGAGCAGTAGATGTGTCAGTTTAATTACCTAAACGTGTTCGTTTGAATAAAAAATATTAGCATTTTGTATAAAATGTCCGTTCTACTACCAATAAAGCCATAACTCAAAACTATATATTGTTTGTTTTCCAGTTTTGTGCTTACAATTTAAATTCTGAGAGAAAAAACTAAAATTGTTGAGGGAAATATAGTCAAACTAGTCATAGACTTTAATGGAAAATTACCGTCTTTTCCAGCGTATAAGTCACCGTTTTCTTTTTTCTCACAAATTTTTCAGTCGGGCGACTTATATGCCAGAAAATGTGGTACTCCTAACGCTCGTTAATTTGGCATACCACTCCAATTTTGTTTAATCTTTAAGCATATAACAGGAGTCAGGGTTGTACAGTCTGTAGCTGGTTCAAATCTCTGATGCTAGAACCCTAACTGGTACCGGGAAAATAGACAGAATTACTCCTGTGCCCGTGTCTCTTCTCTGGCTTCCTGGTTAATACAGGATTGATTTTAAAACTGCTTATTTTTGGCATTTGGTCTGACATTTAAATACTATACTAATACTACTAAAATTTTAACTTTTCTACCCTTATTATGAATTGAAGGTCTCAGATCTTCCGAACAGCGTTTTTTTGTTCCAGGTTTTGGAATGGTCAGTAAGGAAAATTAAAAATACATTTATTTGGCTTTTAATTGCAATTAATAGTTTTGTGTTTTCAAGTATTGTATTTTCTGGCGTATAAGTCGAAGGACGGATAAAGCTATGCAAAAAAACCTGTGACTTATACTCCAGAAAATACGGTAAAAATAGCTATCCCAGACTTACTATCATAAATCTGAGTATCGTCTGCATAACAGCGAATAAAAGTTTCACAAAAAACATAACTTAAGGGAAGCATCTATAATATAATTTTTTTTAGTTTTAATTAGGGTGTTAACCTGTAATTGATAAAAAAACATATATATCGGTTTTCTAGGGAAGGATGTTGACAGACAAATGTTTCATTCACCAGATTCTGTGTCTATCAAATGTTTCTGCGGCTGACCTCAGGGATGCTTCTGTGTACCTTACTATTTAGCTAACTAATCACAGAAAAGAATGTAAAATAAATCAATTTGTACAGATTACACCCCTGGGTCCTTCACTGTTCCATCTGTCTCCTATCATAGTCCACTGGGACTCCTTTCAGCTTTCAACCTGTCGTATACCGTTTCAAACAAGAAGGTGCTCAGAGCTGATCCCTGATGTACACCAACAGATATTAACAGTTTTTTTTTATGCCCCTTTGCCTGTTTATTTGCATGCATGTAAATCCATCAACACAGCACATTAGATTAGCAACAGTTAGCTAACAAATATTGAATAAAATCAACATATTTGATCCGACAAAAGAATGTTCTGTTTACCTGGTGAAAAACGTTGTGTGTTTATTTCTCCTTATCGTTCATTTTTCTTTCCAAGCTTATCTTAACACCTTTGAACCTGATCTTAACTTTGAGATCAATGAGTGTAGAAGCATTTATCAGTGACGAACTGAACTCATGTCTGTTGCTTTCTTTCTGTTTTTCTGCAGGTTTGCGGTCATGAAAAGTCTGGCTGGACTACGTTTGAATGAACGGAGAGGTGACATTATGCTGTCAGTAACAAGGATTCATCCTGTTGTGATGCTGACAGGAAATCATTGTTACTGGGAGTGTATGTCACACGCACAAACACAAAGATCTACTGTAGGAAGTAGTAACTGTTTTAGTTGTTTGTTTGACTTTAGACACTTTTTGTTCTTCTGAGTTAAAGGTCCCATGTGCTACAGAATGTTTCAATGTATGTAACAAAACTGACTACTAAGGTAATAATAAAATGATACATAAAGTCTCTGCGGTTCTAATTTCCGTGGGTTTGCAATGTTACAACAGATATGTTTACCAAACGTCACCTTGATACAGAGGTATGCATTGACCCTTGGCATAAATGTTCAGTGCTACTTATCTGTGTTTCCTGTTATATAGAAACTAAATCGAGTCACTTAGTTACCAGACAAAAAAATCTCGGTCACTTTCTAGTATGTCATTCAACCAATTTTTTTATATTTATTATTACCCATTATAAATCCATCTGACAAGTATTTTTAATTTAGTGATAAAGTTCCCAGTCAATCAGGATCTTTGATCAAGACAATTAAAAAGGGCAATGCTCAGACTTGTAATACATATACATACATTGTTTTACTTAGACATTTGTATTTAGACATTTGTAAAAGCTCTGATAAACTTGTAGGTACCTGGTGCTGACCAATTTATACTTCTGCCAAGTTGTACAACCACCTCACTCCTTGCTGTTGCATTATTGTATCAATGGTACTAATGCTGTTACCATGTGTATACATCATTATAAACACCAACTCCCTGCTACCCTGCAGAGTACAACTGAAGCTCAGCCAGCGCGACCATGAGTTTCTTGGTCACGTCTCCTACTAAGACCCTTTTCCCTCACTTGTTCGGCTTGGCTGGAGGACCAATTCTTGGAAAGGTTTGAACCAAACTTCTTCCATTTGAGAGTGAAGAACCTCACTGAGCTCTTGGGAACCTTCAGGGGACGTAGTCGCCTAACCCACAAATGCACATTTAATAACCCTTCCATAAAGAAATTGGACCAACAAAGCCTTTGTCTTCTCATTGTTGTGAGGTGAACAAATAGGACCTGAATATAATTACCTTGAAATGTACAACTGTATTTATAGTGCATACGTGTGTGTGTGTGTTGTATTCATCATATTAGCCTTTGAAATCTACCAACAAAAACACACATCCTCCTCCTTGCTTACCCCAGCTTGGTTTCACCTGGTTAGTTCTGTAGACAGGGACAGTATGTTTGTGTATTTATTTACCTGCTATGATGTATTTTTACCCTTCATTCTGACCCTGGGGAATTTGCGCTCTAACACACATGCACTATTTATTTTTCTTTCACAATACATAAACCACATTCACAGTGTTAAACGGATACAAAAACCTTGAGCTCAAACGCACTCGCATATATACACTCACAGACCCCGCGAGGCCCCCCATTGCTGTTGGTTCGACATTTGGTTGTGACACGCCGGAGAAAAGGCAGCACAGCGGAACAGACTACCAGTAAACACAAACAAAAAAACAGAATCCAAATGCCAAAACAGAAACAACAGACCTGAAGGGAAGAACAAAACACTGAAAGAAGCACTGGTATGCCGGTGCAATGAAAATGCTGAGGCAACTGAAAACATTAATAACATCACCAATCTAGGAAAGATAAGATACTGGGATCATGTTGGCACATAATAATAATAATAACAATATGTTATGTATTGTCATCATTGTATGTTCCCATGCAATGGCAAAATTGGCTCTCTGCTTTTAACCCATCCACCACCAGGTGGAGCAGTGGGCAGCTATGGAAGGCACCTGGGGAGCAACTGGGGATAAGGTGTCCTGCTCAGAGACACCACGAGATGTGCAATGACTGGGAATCGAACCCAGGACCTTCGAGTCCCGTCGGCTGCCCTGCCCCATACCATACATTATCAAGACTTACGGTAAAGTCCTGGTTTAAAAGGTTTTATGGAAATCAATCGTGATTGTGAGTTCAAAGGAATGGACCCTGCTCTGACATGTCTGCTGGGATCTCACCTGTTTGGGTCGTCGGCAGCGCGCGTCCGCCGAGTGTTGTGCATCTCTGGTCACGAGAACTCATTTTCAAGAGAGACCTGTGTTTGGGAGCAAATGATGGGGATTAGGGGACTTGCTCAGGGGCCCAGAGTATGGCAAATGAGGATGGAGGCAGGTGTGGGTGTTTCACATTTTCCACCCACATTTTGATGTTGATGGTACCAGGAGTTGAATCTGGGACTTTCCGATCACATGCCCATCCTCTCTAACCTCTGCACCACCCCTCCCCCGCAAACATAGACATAGACTTCACTTCCTATCGCAACATAGAAATGGTTTTAGCTCAATCATTTTTACAGATATTGGAGCTAAACTCTGGTTCAATAGTAGCTGAGAGTAATCCTTAGCACATATTCATTCATTCCACCTTTATTAAACAAATAAGTCACATTGAGCCTCGAAGACTCATTTACAAGTGAGACCTGTTTGGACAGAAAATAAAAGTGGTGAAATACGACACAGTGTTTGGAGAAAAAAATCCTAACACGCTTTTAACCACTGTTTGAAGGTCAACAGAGTGATAATGAAAACAAATCTTGCACACGAGCACATAATGACGGCAACATTACACGCGAGGGGGAACGCAAGGGCGGTGAGCAGCCAGAGACAACACACAGAGGCACTATATCCTAAATGCTAACAGATCTTGTGTTTTAAACTGCCTTCCATCCATCCATCCATCCATCCATCCATCCATCCATCCATCCATCATCTTTACCCACTTCTTCCTTTCTGGTTTGTGGGAGTCTTTGACGCACATATCCAGCAGTCACTGTAAAAGAGATGAGGTACACTCTTGACTAGAGCTGTTATTTCTTACCTGGGCCCGAAGCCCGGCCCAGCCTGACCTGAATCTGGGCTGGGCCGGGCCGGGCCGGGCCATAATAATGTGCTGGATGGGCTGGCTGGGTCAATGTCGGGCTTTTGATTGCGTCAGCGGATGCACACAGGTAAAATTCCTATTATATGGCAACATGGCTTGCCATAACAATCCAATTATATGGTAACATGGTTTGCCGTAAAATCCAATTACATGGCAACATGGCTTGCCACACAATCACAAGCGGCATGCGGCCATTTAACCATGAGCTGACCGGCCTTGATCGAGGTAAAATAAAGTTCAGTTAAGCTTCAGATGGGATTATTGCCAGGAAGCGATCCATCACCTAAAAAGACGTTCAGCCACTGCACTCAGCAGAGGTGCGCTGCCGACGACCCAAACCGGTGCGATCCCAGCAGACATGTCAGAGCAGGGTCCATGTCTGAATAATGCAGAATGCAGGCAGAAGCAGGGATTTAATGCACTTTGATGGCCATGAAAGTACAAGCACCCCCTCAGCTACGATCTTCAACCATTTTTATTCAGCCACGCATGTCCGCCGACAGTTAATAACTGCTTAAACCACATTCTATATAAGCAGTCAAACTATATAACTATATAAGCAGTCAAAGCTCAATTAAAAATGTTGGGGGTGGGGTTTCAGGTTCGGACCTGTAATTACTGTCAATTCGTTGGGTCGGGTGGGGTTCGGAAATGATGTCTACGGGCTAGAGTTGGGTCGAGCCATAATTTTTGGCCCAAATGCAACTTTATCCTGGACAGGTCGTAACAAGTCCATCACAGGAACACAGAGAGACAAATGAGACAAACAACCATTCACACTTTCCCTCACAATTAGGGACAGTTACCAATCAGCCTAATGCACGTTTTTGGTCTTTGGGAGGAAACTGGAGTACCCGGAGAAAACCCATGCATGCATGGAGAGAACATAAACTCCACCCAGAATTGACATACATTTCAATCCAAAACACTCTCTGAAGCAGTTATAGGTTCCTTGCCTAAGTTGCCACAGTGACAAACTTTGGTATTAAGTGAACCAGTTTAGTGAAAATGAAAATCCTAAACTTAGTCAGAAATTAGCTTGCTAAGCCACTAATTGTGCCCCAAAGGTCCAGGAGTTGCTGTTGTCAGCACACCCACACATATTGTAATACAGTTTAACTGCAATACTCACTAGGGATTGGTTGGATAAACAAGGCATGTGGGGCAAAGCCAAGTGCATCACAGTCCACCCTGATATGGTTGAGAAGTGCCTCTGGAGATCTATGTGGACCCTTTCTGTCTCTTAAAGATTTCTGCTCATGTTTCCCTACAGTAGAAACTGATATTATTCTACAGCAGTCAGTTCTTCTGCTCCCCACTGAGCCCATTCCCTTAAATAATCCTCAATAAATATAGTTCCTGAACAAAAAATACACTTGCTTCCCACAAACAGATATGCAGAGTCAATATACCAAACAACAAAAATACCTTTTTGTTTCATGATTTTTTCATTTGGTTTAGCTATAAAGAGGTTTGTTTTGCTTTCTTCTTTGATTTTGTGTACCTGAGACCTTGACCTCACCTGTTTGACGTAATTAGAAATGGTTTATTAATAGGTAATATTTATTATATACAGTTATTTTAAGACTAATCCACAGGTATAGTTGTTTGGTTGTTGGTTTCAGACGTCTGGCCTGAGTGTTTTGGACATTGCTATCTATTTGGATTTTCACACGCAACTATCTCCAGGGTACAAAAAGACTCACTAGACCAGGAAAATTATTCTAGAGTTTTATTGTCTAGTTTTGTTGAGCTTGTGTGAACCTGTTGTTGTCTTCAAGGTCATCTGCTTCAAGACAGTGCTACATGTTCAGAGACAGAATTCTACCGAATTTGGTTGTCTATACTGTTGCATTTCTATCGGCTTGAAGCTGTCTGCCCACCCTTTTCTGACTGCTGACATCATCAAGACAAATGGCTCAGGGGACACATAACAGGATCTAGAAAATTGTAACAAAACAAAAAAAGTTTTAAACACAATGGGGTTAAGAACCCAACTAAAAGAAACAAGGAAATGAAGCCTTTTCTATAAAGTCATGAAATTGACTGTCAGATTTGGGCCACTTCCCTATTTAACCCCCAAAATTAAACTCAAACAATCAATACAAAAAACAGGACTTCTGGAAATTTGCAAAACTAACTAATAATTAATGAAAAAAGATTAACATGTTGCAACAAGGCTGGTGACAGTAGTAATAAGAGGGAGGGTCTAATGGACAAATTACTTTCTAAGGAGACTAAAGAAGTTTGGTACGAACTCTAGCATCCTCACCAACTTTCATAGGTGCACCATTGAGAGCCTGCTGACAGGTTGCATCACAGGGTGGTATGGGAACTGCACCAGTCAGAGCCAGAAAGAACTATAGAGGGTGTTGCAAACAGCAGAGAACATCACTGGTAGCAGTCTCCACACCATCCAGGACATCTACCACAGCCAATGTCTGTGTAAAGCATGCAGCATCATTAAGGACCACACCCACCCAGCACAAGGACTCTTAAATAAATAAAGAAATAAATAAAGAAGAAAAATAAAGATGACTTCCGTCTACTACCCAGGCAGAAGATACATGCAGTCTGTCATTGTGTACAAAAAGACTAAAAGACAGCTATTATCCACAAGCTGTCAGATTACTGAACTCTGAATAAATAACAATGAACAACTGGCAATGACATTGCACCAAGCCACATCTGACTAATAGTAGCTTGTGACAGCTAATAGTATGTTTATTAGTTATTGCTGCTGCACTATGTAAGCAACATAGTATTGTTTATTTACAAGTATTTTTTTTTCAACTAAGCTCAGACTCTTTGAAACATGTTTGCTGTCAAACTCACTGCAGGAACTTTCTGGACCGCAGCTTTGGCCTTCTTTTTCGTTTCTTGGCCTCAACCATGGCCTTAAAAGCCTAAAGGGAAGCAATAAAATGGTTATTTCAACACTACTCATACTTTATCCATGTCACCACACCTTTCTGATTGGGAGAACATGAGTTGGATCCAGTTTTGCAACCGCTGAAGCCTTTGTCTTTGACTATGCCAGTTGTTTGTCTCTAACAATCATGGAGACCAAAGCCTCATCCAGTTCCTCCTTTCTGCTCTCTGGGATTACATTAGATGAGATTATAATTTATTATAATTAAAAGGCACAAAACTCAAATCAACATGTCCAGTGATTGTTCTTGTTTTGTGATGTGTACAGTATGTGCCGATGAATGGTCTTTCCAATTCCCTCTTTTCATTCCACGATGAGGGAAAAAAAACAGCGGCACACCACCAGTCAAAAAAGTTACAAATGACACATCCCATTCTAATACTGTTTAGATGAACACAGAGTTGATATCCTAGCAAGAAATCCCACATGAACTCTCCCTTTACAACTAAGCTACTCTTTGTTCAAAGATTTTATGGTAGTCATCATAGAAATGACTCATTCCCTCTTGTTTGAAAAACTCAGCTCACACAAATATGTTGTGGAAAAGGAGAGCAATTTTGAAATAGCTCAGTTTGTAAGAATGGTAAACTCTTTGGCATCAGTGAACCACAAACTGTAGAGCAGCAAAGCTTAGCTTGAAACCACCGGTCTTCCCCCGGTTTGGTTTGTTCCTCCTGTTCCTGCAAAGTCTTGTCCTTTCTAAAGACTGATACTGAGCTATACATGTCAACCAATAATTTTGTCCATGGTCCAGTTCACCACCACCTTCTTCTTATTGTCCTACCTACTTGGGGCAGCTGTGGCTGAGTGGTTAGAGCAGTTGTCTTCCAATGGGAGAGTTGGGGGTTCAATTCCACCAGAAGTTACAAGTTGGTGTCCCTGGGCAAGACACTGAACCTCTCATTGCCTCCAGTGAGTATCCAATTGGTGTATGAATGTGATAAAGCTGTCACAACCAGGTTTTGGATTCAAATAAGCCAGACACAGAAGTACAAAAGAACAGTTGTTATTATTTTTGCTGCTGGATGGAGAAGTCAGGATCAGTTGTTACCAGGTGCACATAGGCTGGAGGGAGAGAGTCACCTACAGTATCAGCATGCCAGTGATGACATCACTGGCAGAGCAGCTGCTGAGCAAAACTGGTGCTGTACATGGTCCGTGGGGGGCAAGTTCAAGAGCGAGGTCCAGATATCGAAGCAGGGGTCATTCGCAGGGAAGCAGAGAGCAGAAACCAGAGCCAAGTCATGATCCGTAGATGTAGTCATAGAAGGAGGAAAGCAGAGTCGTTACCGTGGTCTGAGAGCAAAGACAAAATCCGTAGAGGGGCAGGCAAGGTGAAGAATCCGTGGTACAGGAGTGAGGTCGAAACATGGCAAGGTAATCCAGGCTATGATTTGAAACAGGAAACTATGAAGGCTTGATATTAGGGACCATGGAAGGTATAATAATATGGCACTGGTTGGTGTGGACGTGGAGCTTGTAAAAACAGGTGAACAGGTGCAAGGAATAAAGGCTGACTGCTGTGCTTAGGCTGAGGCGTCATGGTGAATGGTTGTCTGACAGGAGCAGATGTGAGCAATGATAGATGGGTGATAAGCAAAACACAGCAGGGAAACAGAAACAATGGCATGAGGGGCTGAAACTGTGGCAGGTGACATGGGCAGGAGAACACAGAGCATGAGCAGATGAGGGGTCAGTGGGGTCCACTAACCATTACAAAAACACTGATTAGTCTTTGTAAAGTTATAGTAGAGTGCTGTATGAATGGGTAAATGAGGGCACAGAGTGTAGTGTAAAGCGCTTTAAGTGTCTTAATAAGATAGAAAGGTACTATATAAGTATAAGTACAGTCCATTTAGTTCCGCCTGCTAGCAAGGAACAGCGTATACAGTAGAGTAGTCCCTCGTTTTTTACAGGGGTTCGGTTCTAGACCCCTCTGCAGTAAGTGAAATTCCATGAAGTAGTTATTTTAGTGTATGTGTATTTTATATATATATATATATATATATATATATATATATATATATTACAGCTTTAGAAACCCTTCCCACACTCTTGCAAAGTTCAAACATCTTAAACCTATGTAATTTTAACAACATAAGTACAGTACAGTATATGTAGCTACTAAATTTTACTTACCAGGCTCTGCAAAACAGCTGCGGCTTGATTTGTTTCCGGTCCGACTCGGTTCCATTTCTGCAGCCATACCCTGCAGCAATGAAGCCCACAGTCAATGTTCTAAACTCTTAAACCTACTAATTTTAACAACATATTTAAATGTAGCTACTAAATTTTACTTACCAGCGTGTCCCTGTTCAGAGGTCCTCGGAGGCTGGTTGAAAGATGTGAAAAATGATGCAGGTGAGCTTCAGATGGACCACTGGACCTTCGGCCGCAGGAGACCGCTGAGGGCTCTTTGTCGACCAGTTGAAAGACATGAAAAAAGTCCTGGTAAGCGCCGGATGGCGCGCCGGATGGAGTGTCTGACCTTTGGCCATGCACGTCCGCTGAGGGCTCTTTGTCGGCCGGTTAAAAGACATGAAAAAATTCCCAGTGAGCTCTGGATGGAGCACCGGATGGAGCGCTGGACCTTTGGCCGTGCACGTCTGCTGCGGGCTCTTCGTCGGCCGGTTGAAAGACATGAAAAAAGTCCTGGTGAGTGCAGGATGGAGTTCCAGCTGGAGCGCCTGCTGGAGTGCTGGAGTTCCTCTGCTGAGGGCTCTTCGTCGGCCAGTTGAAAGACATGAAAAACATGGCCGTGAGCTCCAGATGAACCACCGGACCTTTGGCGCCCATCCTCGCTTGGAGGTCCACATGGGCAGGCTACCATCTCTTAAGATTCACCAATGGGTCTGGAGGTCTGGTTATTCTCCAGCTCTGGTCTGGTTTGTTGGGTTCCATGTGGCTTCTCTGCATCCGCTCAGATCAGATCAAAAGTTTCTCTCTAGCTTTTCAGCAGAAGCATACAGGGCTTTTGGGCAGGGCCCTGTTGACTTCTGGGAAATGTGGTTGTTATGAGCAGGGATACAGTGTAGGCTTATAGAGAGCAAACTACAAAATGGCAGCTCCTCTCCAAAGTATTTTATTTTTTCATTAACTTTTTACTGTACAATACTGTATCCGGCAGCACGGTGGCGCAACTGGTAGAGCTGCTGCCTCTCAGCGAGCAGGTCCCTGGTTCAAACCCCGGTCCAGGGGCTTTTCTGGGTGGAGTTTGCATGTTCTCTCCGTGCATGCGTGGGTTTTCTCCGGGTGCTCCGGTTTCCTCCCACAGTCCAAAAACATGCATGTTAGGCTGATTGGTAACTCTAAATTGTCCTTAGGTGTGAGTGAGAGAGTGAATGGTTGTTTGTCTCGTTTGTCTCTATGTGGCCCTGTGATGGACTTGCGACCTGTCCAGGGTGTACCCCGCCCCTCGCACAGTGATTGCTGGACATGGGCACCGACGACCCCCGTGACCCAAAATGGAATAAACGGGTAAAGATAATGGATGGATGGATGAATGAATACTGTATCCAGCACTGTCCCAATCACGTAAGTAATAATAAAGTTAACATTCATGTGTCCTGTACAATTATTTTTGTATGCTATTATGAACTGGTCCATAAACCGCGATAGAGTGAATCCGCGAAAGTCGAACCGCGAAGTAGCGAGGGACTATTGTAAATTACTTAGCCAATACATTGAAGGCACATGCCCAACAATCCTAAATGATTTGCAGTACTTTTAATTTTTTTTTTACCAATTAAGTGGACAATTTCCCCACAGCACACCGGTGTGCAACGGCACAGTGGTTGAAAATCACGGGTGTAAGTCCAAGAGAACGTTTTCGTTTTCTCTTAATTTTGTTTTTATGTTCCAAATTCACACGTTTCCACTCGGAGGTGTGTGATCACCCTCTCAGTGCATAAAGTCTCAGCATGAATCACTAATTTTAGTTCCTTGGATGTGATTTTGGGTTCTTTGTCAGGTTTTGAGCTCAACTTTTTGGAAAACTTCCATGCAGTGGTATGCCATTCATTTTAAAATTAAAGTCCTGCAAACGTCTACAGCAGATTCCATACATACAGCAATATCTCTTGTGACCAAAAGAAAAAAAAAAAATGCTACAATAAACCTAATTTCTTTCCGACAGAAGAGTCGGAGTGTTTTGAGGAAACATCCTTTAGTAGTTGAAAAAAAAAAAACTAATATAAACATACAGCAAGAGAGAGAGAGAGAGAGAGAGAGAGAGAAAGAGAGAGAGCAATTTCCAGTATGTTTCCTTGATAAAAGCTTACTGTAAGTTCTAATTGTATAAAAGATGTTTGCAGACTGGAGGACTCTGTCACTTTCATCGTCTCTGTCCTTCGCTTGCTTTTCTTCATTCTTTTACACACCATCTCTTTCTGCGAGTGTGTGCAGTCTTGATCTCTTTAAAGTGACATTAAGGCAAAGCAATGTCTCCTCTTGCGATTCAGACCGACTGAGACTTTAAGTGTATTGTTTATTAATAGAAAAATGGAGCGGGATGGAGAGCATTGTTTTCTGGAAATGAACACACACACACACACAATCAATCAGTGATTACATTCTGATGAGACTTTGGTAACACTTTAATGTGGCATTAAAGCATCAGACACCTGCTAAAAACACACAAAAGCAAACGACAAATACACAGTTAAAGCCAAATGTTTGCATACGTTTTAAAATGAATTTGGAAAGCCAAGATGATGATGTCATATTGGAAGCTTTTGATTGGTTAATTGAAAATATTTGAATTAATTGCAGGCACACCTGTGCTTCCATTTTAATTTACACCTCAAACCTTGTGTGGCTGAGTTTTGATGAAAGATTTTTTTTATTTATTATCATTTTCTTAATAATATGGGAAGAAATGCAAATTAATCATTGCAACAAACAGAAACATAATGGCTGGAAAATAATAGGGGGTGCCCAAGTGCTAATGTGGACACATTTTATAACAGTGCGAAAAAACACAGGAAGTCGGATTCCTAAAGAACCTTTTATTTAGCAAAAGTCCATAATATATCATAAAAAAATTTTTTTTACCTACAGCCTCGCTAAGTTTCTTCACCAATCATATTATCTTTTTAAGCCTTTCCTACATGTATTTGATCATCCTCTCCATTGGGAGGAGGCAACAGAAATTGCTGTCCCTTCGTCAGGGCAAACGTACTGTAGAAGAACAGTCAATCCACTTTCTACATGGCAGAGGAGACGCGCTGGAATAAGGAAGCCCTGGAATGTATATTTGTAAATCCTCTAACTGAAGATCTATAGGACCAACTGGCAACTCGTGAAGAACTGGAACCTTAGGTTTAATTATTTAATCTAGCTATCTGCATCGATAGTTGAGTTGCGAAAATGACAACAACAGAGGAACTACAAGTCCCTCACTAAGCTCACATCCATTCTCAGATCATTCTCCTGGTCCTCTGAAGCTAACGCGGTATTTTGCTAACTAAAATTGTTTACCTTTGCTTCCATTCTCTCTTATCCAGATCCTTATCCAGACCCTGTGTACATAATTTTGTTCCACCTCATGTATCACGTGTTGGAAACTACAATAAAGTTGATTTGAACTTGAACTCAAAAAGCAGTTTGTTTTGAAGGTGGACAAGAGAGGAGCCTGATAACTTAAAGATCTTCCTCCCATTCTGCTTTTGGAAACTCTAGGAACTGCAAGTAAGCCTGCAGTCTGAGAGCGAAGTGCTCTCACCTTTGGAACAACCTTTCATAATCTGGACTGACCATAAGAGCCTAGCTTATATGCAGAATGCTAGATGGTTGCACGCTCTTCAGGCTTGATGGTCTTTGTTTTTTGCTCTGCTCAAAATCACCATAATCGATCGGCCAGGCTCATGCATTGTCGCTGGAGTCGCTGGAGAGGCTGATCCTTAAGCACGTCAACTCAGTGGTGGAACCATACCTGGACCCCCAACAGTTTCCATACCTACCATGCATTGGAGTTGATGATGCCATCATCTACCTGCTGCACAAAGCCTACATGCGCCTGAACAGAGTAGGCAGCACTGTAAGAGTCATATTCTTCAACATTTCCAGTGCTTTTAACACCATAAGACTCTACTCTGCAGTAAACTCCTGGACATGCAAGTGAATGACTCACTGGTCACCTGGACCAGAGACTACCTCCCAGGTCGGCCACAGTATGTGAGGCAGAACACCACCTTGGACACCATACATATACAGATGATTGTTCCACCTGTGCCAGGACAACCCATGGCAACCAACCACCCACCAGCCTCCTTTAACCGCTTCCAACTCCTAGTCAGCATTGGTCCCATATCACCCTGGTCTTTGTCACTGGTCTTCCTCCCTTTGATGGTAACACCACCATTTTAACTGTGTGGGTCATTTATGTCTATGCGTACATCTTGTCAAACTTCCCATGACCCTTGAGAACACTCAACTTCTGATTCATGCCTTCCACATTTCATTACATCCTCATCAACATTGTTTCAGATTGAGGTCCTCAATACATTTCTCAGATCTAAAAGGCATTCTGCAGTGCCTTTGGAGGTTCAGTAAACTTAACATCTGGTTACAACCCCCAGTCTAATGGTCAGACAGAGATATGTAACCAGGAACTGGAGGCTGCTCTGAGGTGTGTCATATAAAATAACCCATCCTTTTTGAGTCAACACTTTGTGTGGATTGAATATGCTCATAATACACTCACTTAATCTGCAACTGGACTTTCCCCTTTTAAGCCCTCCTTAGGATACTCACCACTGTTTTTCCCTAGCCAGGAGTCTGACATTTGCAGTTCCTTCTGTGCAGCACCATCTCTGCTGTTGTCACAGGATGGCAACAGGCCAAAGAGGCTCTCCTTCATAGGACAGAGCAAAATAAGAGATTTGCAGACAGACACCGTTCCCCAGTTCCTGTGTATCAACCAGGTCTAAAGGTATGGTTCTCCACTTGTGACATGAACATCAAGGACACACCAAGAAAACTAATCCCAAGGTTCATCAGTCCTTTCCCTATTGAAAGTATCAACCCATCAGCCGTCAAACTTGTTATCATTGTCTACGAAGATACTCCCCACTTTTCATGCATCTAAAATCAAGTCAGTCTCTGAGAGTCCATTATGCTCTCCTCCTATCATCCCTCCACCTACCCGGTTAATCGATAACCATCAATAATCACTGTCTGTCACATCCTAGGTGTACACCTCAGATGGTGCGATTTCAAATACCTGGTCAACTGGGGAGGTTACAGTTCAGAGATCCTGGATTTCCACTCATTCATCTTAGACCCCAGTCTCTTCTTATCTTTCTACAAGGCCCACCTGGAAAAATGTTTGAGATTACCAAGAGACAATTTTTTGAGATGGTAGTACTGTTTGGATTCTGGGGATTTTCCATTCACTACACTCTCAGTTTCTGAGTGGCAGGTCACAGCAAATTACCACCAGCTGCCTTCTATGTCCTGATGAGGGGTTGCAGTACTTTAGGCTGTTCGGATCCATCAGTCTTCGCTGGAATGTTGTCCATTCCATATTTGATTTAAACCTTTATTTTACCAGGAAGAAATCCATTGAGATTATTAATCTCTTTTACAAGGGCACAATAGTACCATGTTCAGCCCTGGTGTATCCTAGTCTCCTTGTGTTTACACTAACCTGTGTTCTTTGTGTACTCCTCATAGCTCCGGTTACCAGTTCCTCGCCTCCTTGATCTACTTCAAGTCCACTCCTTCTCTCTGTACTCTGTGTCCTCCGTGAATCAATTCCCTGGAAGAGCCATCTACAACAAAACCATAATCAACACCCAAACGTGTCTTCAACCAGCCCTAAGGTCCATCCTGTCACTCTCATGTATCCTTCTCCTCTTACCTGATCATCTGGTTCTGCTCCATTGCCCTGGAATCTTCTGGTATTCTCCTCCAAGCCTGTAAAGAGAAAAGACATCAAGTAAGCAATACCATTTTCTCTGGACAAAACCCATCATATTTTCATGCGACCAAATATTCACCATACCCTACCTTCACAGCTTCCTTCTGTGCTCCTCTGATCTATACTTTTAAATAAAGCACTTGCCTTTAACAAACTATTTGGTGGTCTCTTGTGTGTAAACATTCTGGGTATTGAAAACGCTGAACGTGATAAAAAAAATAACTCCTTAGATGTAATTGAACTTAGATTATAAAAGTAAACTATTTTTAAAATTGCTGAATGTCATGTAATTAGAACCTGATTATCGATCTCTCTACTTTAGGTGAAGCCAGATTATGTGAGGAGCTCAGTGTAGGATGGTGAGGAACAATACTTCCTGGTTATCGTTTTACCACAGAGACAATTCGGAAAAAAACCCAAAGTATTTGCCAGAATAGTTCTATATTGTTAACTATCATTTTTTAAAATCAGTTTACACCAAAGGGTTAACTGTAAAGATCTCAAATAAAAAAGCTATTAAACAAACACGTAATATAAGAAAAACAAACAAAAAAATGTTTTTACATTTGTGGCTGGATCTCACTATTATATGTCCTGAGGTGAAATCTCATGGACAGGTATTACAGTTCACATTAGCAATCTTGACTTTTCTAGTGCCCTGTGATGGACTTGCAACCTGTCCGGGGTGTACCCTGCTCCTCACACAGTGATGGCTGGACATGGGCACCGGCAACCCCCGTGACCCAAAATGGAAGAAGCAGGTAAAAGATAATGGATGGATGGACTTTTCCAGCTGGTGACTTCACACTTCCAGGGCTAGCTTGACCATTAGCTGTTCCTCAATCCCCAAAGCAGTCTTTTCACTCTGCAGGGAAAAGTCTTTGTTAAAAGAAACCATATGGGAGAAATTTGAATCTGCGACTGAGCAATGAGAAAAACAGCAATAGAACTCCAAGCTTCAGCCCCTTGAAGATGGCGTTATACGTGGTAAAGAGCGCCAGGTTTAAAAACAACTTAAAGAAATCATTGTACCATCGCTCCCAAATGCCATTGTTGGTTCCATAAGCAATAACAATCACAGCAGTTACAAAAGTGATTAAAATTTCCAGCACAAAGCTCATTTCCAATTATATTTATGCTTCTAATTGAGATCATCAAGAATTGGCAAAAATAATATACCAGTATAAGAAATTAACTAAAGCTTCAGTATAGTTCTTTTTTTTTTTTTTGCCATTTATGGCTGAACATCAATTTTAAATGCCTAATTTGAATCTTATTGGCCCACGTACCAACAAATTGCTTATTCTTTACAAAATTATCTTTCTTAAGGACAGTGGTGCCCAATCCCAAAGCCCTGGAGGGACAGTACCCCAAATGTTTTAATTGTTCCTTTGTTGTATATTATTTCTCTGCTATGACACACCTGATTTCAATGAATGAGTGATTAATTAGCTTCTACGAAAATTTAAGAGCTGCTTAACTAAAAAGTGCAGGATAGTGGCCCTCGAGGACCAGGATTGGACACCACTGATTTAGGAGCTCTGTCTTTATCAGTCTAATAAGTCAAATCTGAGAAAATGATCTCAGTTTTCAAGGTTCTCATCCTGTCATAACAGGGAGATCTTCTAAAATTCGATGTTTACTTGGATCAATTGAAATTCAGACTTCAATGTCTTGTTTGAGAATTAACGTATTTCAACCATTCCAACTTCTTGAAAACTGTATCCCACCCATATACTGTATATGTATAACAATAGCACTTCAGTATGTCATACAGACTACCATATTGGTTATTCATATGTTAAACTGCAAGCATCTCAAGGATAATAAAGTGTTCCAGAAAAAAAAAAAAGCCTACTAAAGCTTCCTCTCATCTGTCTCTATTACCTATCTCAATCTCTCACCTTCCTCTTCTCTCCCTGTGTTTGTGTCCTTTCTCCATTGCGGTGGTCTCCGGTTACCTTAATGGTTCCCAAGATGCCCTGTGGCTTTGTGGGAGCAGTAAGGCAAAAGAGGTGTAAGTGTGTGTGTGTGTGTGTGTATTTGTGAGAGTGTTTATATGTAAGTGTGTTTAAAATGGCCAGCTCTGGCTCTAGCTGCTTGGGGAAAACCTCTCGTATGTCAAAATGACCGCATCAGCTCTTGGTATATCTCCCTCTCTTTCTTTTACACATGCACACGCACAAACGCACATACACCTCCACACACACTTCCATCACAAACTGAAGAATTTTACAAATTGCACACATTAGAAGTTAATATGCTGCCAAAAAACAAACATTTTCTTCTAGTTTATTTAGCAAAACAGGTAAGTTTCAATACGTTTCACATGGTAATGTACAAGATGTTTTTTGACTCCAAAATTGCACAGCATAAATTCAATTCAATTCAGTTTATTTAAATAGTGTCAAGTCACAACAGAAGTTGTCTCAGGGCATTGAACAAATACATTTCTATACATAAAAATTAAATTAGTAACATTATTCATCTAAAGTAGGGTAGGGGGCGTGGTGTCGCAGAAGTTAGAGAAGGTGGGCCTGTGATCGGAAGATCGCCGGTTCAAGCCCCGATACCGACAACATCAAAAATGTGGGTGGGGTAGGTGAAGCACCCACACCTGCCCCTACCCACATTTGCCCCACTCTGGGCCCTTGAGCAAGGTCCTTAACCCCCACCATCTGCTCCTCCGGGTGTCCTAGATAGCAGCTCTCTGCTCCACACAGAGGGCTGTGGTAGTTTGGTGGTCTGTGGTTGCATCAGGAAGAGTAGCGGCCCTCCAAGGAAAAACATTCAGCGGGGCTGCAGCTAACATCGACTTTTTTGAGGAAATCATTTGATTACCGCGAGGAAAAACGTTAGAAAAGGCGATGGCGTCGTCCAGCGGGTAGTGGCCCGCCATGGAAAAGCACTCCTCCGCGCTTACCTTGAACAAGACTGCTCACCTCTGCTTCTCCTCGGGGAGGAAGAGCTCACCGGGACGGCAGGAGGTTGGCGTGGCGGAAACCCAGGCATCCTTAGTAAAGGTTGTGCTGGTCAAAGCTGGACAACTTTTCCTTCTTCGTTCTTTTGACAGTGCTAGCTAGCTGGCTGAAGAAAAAATGGGAGCCGATTACCTGGTCTCACTGTAATTTATACGGACCGGGGATGAGGCCCACACTGTAGGTGGGCGTGGACTAAAGTTTTCAGTGCTGAGCTGCGCACGTAGGGATAAATCCACTAGCGATAGCCTTAAAGGGAGAAGCCTATACGAAATAGAACAGCAGTTTTGCCTTGCTAGCAAAAGCACTGACAAGTTTTTAAAGGAACGTTTTAGCAAATGTAAGGCAATGTTATAGTCAATAACCCAACCTGCAGGAAAATCACTCTGTAGAGGGAAAATGACCACTTCTTTTCATGAATGGAAGGATTTAAGTTAGTATACACTTTTTAGTTAGTTAACTTCAATATACAGCTATCCATACTGTAGATGGTGGCATGCAAGGATGCTGTGATCAAGATTTGTTGCTGGACATTAACTAGCCCAACCCCCTCAATGACAGGAACAAGACCATGCAGAAAGGTATCTGGCAGGACCCTCTTCTGGTGAAACAGATTGGACTTGACTCCCTCAGGGACAGGACCTAGTGGAGAAGTCTCATGGGACATTTTCAGTTAGGAGCAAGACCTGGAATTCCTATTGAAATCCATTATAAATCCATTTTAACCCCATTTTTATCATATAAAATAATGCATTCATTTCAGTAATGTTTTTTAATTGATTTTTAAAAAAAATCTCTTTGATTTTTATTTTAGTTTATGTCATATTATGCAATGCTCAGTTTTTACTTTTGAGGGACAGTGTAAAAATTGTCAATAGAGGGCTGGGACTTACCTGGAAATTATGCCTCCATCACTGGCTCCCCTCAGGGCTGTGTGTTGAGCCCCCTCCTGTTCACTCTCCTTACACGTGACTGCGCACCTACCCATCCAGGCTGTCATATTGTAAAGTTTGCAGACGATACAGCGGTGATGGGATGCATCACAAGCAATGATGAGTCCAGCTACAGGCAGGAGGTGGTACACTTGGAGAGCTGGAGCAGGAATTACAACCTTCACATCAATGTGAAGCAGACAAATTAGATAGTCATGGATTTCAGACACAAACCCCGGTCCAGGGGCCTTCTGGGTGGAGTTTGCATGTTCTCTCCGTGCATGCGTGGGTTTTCTCCGGGTACTCCGGTTTCCTCCCACAGACCAAAAACATGCATGTTAGGCTAATTGGTAACTCTAAAATGTTTGTCTCGTTTGTCTCTATGTGGCCCTGTGATGGACTTGCGACCTGTCCAGGGTGTACCCCGCCCCTCGCACAGTGATTGCTGGACATGGGCACCAGCGACCCCCGTGACCCAAAATGGAATAAGCGGGTAAAGATAATGGATGGATGGATTTCAGACAGAACACATATACCCCCACACCCCTGAATATAGAAGGATCTGTGGTGGAAGTGGTCTCCAGCTACAAATACTTGGGTGTGCACCTGAATGACAACCTCAGCCTGATCAAGAAAGCTCATCAGCGACTACTTCCTCGGGTGGCTGAGGCGAGCTGGTCTGGGAAGCTCAGTCCTCACCTCCTTCTACAGGTGTGCTGTGGAGAGCATCCTGTGCTTCAGCAGCAACATGTGGCATGGAGGCTGAACAGCTGCAGAAAGAAAAGCTCTGCAGAGAGTGGTGAAGGCTGCACAGAAGACTGTTGGAGATGGTCTCCCCACCATCAGACATTTACACCTCTAGATGCAGGAAGAGGTCCACCTGCATCATTAAGGACCCCACTCACCCAGCGCACACACACTTTTTGCCTTGCTCCCCTCAGGCAGAAGATTGTGGAACATTAAGTGTAGAACCACTAGACTGAGGAACAGCTTCTACCCTGAAGCTGTTACTCATAAATCCCTAATCAGGATTATCACTGAAAAAACCCCACTAATTCCCCATTGATTGGTGATACGTGCTCTATCCATGCTACTGATCTATTACTCATTTGTTCTCATCTACTAACTGACCAATATTCGTGCTGCTGTTATTCAGTGTATTGTTTTGCACTATTAGTGTTTAGCATATTACTTAGTTTATATTTTAGATCCTTATTACTGTTTCTTTTTAAAATTTATATTTTTACTATTGTTGGATGTAACTAGGACTCTGCGTATACAATATTGTTCCACCTCATGTACCACATGTGATGCGAATGACAATAAATGCTACTTTCCTTCCTGCCTTCCTCTTGTCTTTTTCCTGGCAGCTGCATTTCTAACATCCTTCTACCAATATACCCACAGTTCGTCCTCTGGACATGTCCAAACATCTCAGTCTGGCTTCTAACTTTATCTCCCAGTTGTTCAACCTGTGCTGTACCTCTGATGATCTCATTCCTAATCGTATCCATCTTTGTCACTCCTAAAGAGAATCTCAACATCTTAATTTCCACCACTTCCAGTTCTTTCTCCTGTTTTTGTGTCAATGCCACTGTCTAGAATACTGACAAAACCATAAAACCTAATAGATCAAGGTCAAGGTTCTTTATTGTCATTCGCATCGCATGTGGTACATGTGGTGGAATGAAACTGTGCACACAGCGTCCCAGTTACATTCAACAAAAGTATAAATTGTAAAAGCAAAACAGTAATAAGATCTAAGATATGAACCAAGAAACACGCCAAACACTCAATAGCGCAAAATCAATACGACGAACAACAGCAGCATGAACATGAGTCTATAGCATGAGTCTAATAGAAACCTAAGAATATACCTAAGACTTTGGGGTTTTGTTTGCAGTTATTCAGACTTTTACAAATATTTATGTTCCATAGATAATGCAAGAACACACAAAAAAATCTCATATGATGTCACAGTTATGGAATTCTACATCCCCTAAGCAAATGGAAAGCTATAGATCACATCATAGATCTAAATAATGTTTAGTTTAAGCAATGCAACATTGAGATGAGAGGACAAAAAAGCCTTCAACAATTGACCCCTGCAGATCCATAGGCAGGCGAAGAAAATGTATAGAACAAATTATGTGATTCAATGGACGTAAAGCGCAAATAGGGACTGAAACCTGTATAAATAAAGGTTCAATGTATGAAAGCCATAATGACCTATAAAGTATCATTAAAAGGAAAAAATAATTGATTCCTCTCAGGAAGACCATATGAAATTCTATAGAAGAAACCTATCAAATCAAAAGGGGATCAAATAATGGGAGGTCGGAAATGGAAAAACACACTGGGGAAGAAAAATCAAGATGAGCTAGTGCTAAAACTGTACCGTGGATGTAAGGACACAGGAGTATTTACATTTGATAATAGTCATTTGATTGTTTTAAATAGGTACAACTTGGCAATGTCTTGAGTCTTACAATAAAAAGATGAAAGAAAGAAAATAATGAGATAATGTTGCGTGTAAAATATTTGTGCCATTGTGTTAAAATTTCTATTTCAACCCCAAAACATTGGTTGTTATATTGGAAACTTTCTTAGAGACAATAGCCAAATATTAAACCTTACTTTAGCAAATACGTATAACATTTACTGTAGAGTTGAAGAAGCAAGTACCAACATACATTTACTTAAATTAAATCACGCAAAAAATCAACCTGAAGATTTCAAATTAAGAGTCTTTGAAGGTAATCTCAGTTTAACTGTTGATCAAGGTGGAACCTTGCATACACATTTTTTATTTACTCCTCAAGAGGTGCAGATTGAAACATACATTAGCTTGCTGTCAATTTCAGTCCTGCCACATAGCAGTTTTTCAGCTTGGATGTTTTTATGAAATTTATACCAATTCAGCAATTTTTGAGTCCACACACTTGAATATGTTAGTGTGTGTGTGGGTGTGTTGGAGACACTGTTCAATATGTTTGTTGAAACTAATTAAAGGCAAGTCAGTGGTGGTGGCATCGATGGATTTGCTTTTAATGATGTGAGCAATGGTGAATATGCAAAATGCCTCTGATGCAGGGATTTGATAGCGACAACTTGATTACCTCATTGATTTCTATCTGACTTCACATCAAATATGGATAAATATTCACATATTAGTATGTGAGGGAGAAAATATGTTATATACCGTGGAAGTCAGGGAGATGCTAAGGTGTGCCATGATCCGTGTACTGGTAGGTGACATTCTTGAATTTATACATGCACGCGCACACACAGTGTCGCACAAGTTCAAAGAACACATAGTAAACTGATGTACTGCCCAAGTCTCGACTCATACAACTATAGTCCATTCTTATGAACGTTTGTAGCACCCTTTCAAATACAGTCCACAAGATCCACAGCACATATCTTCAGTGAATGGGTTTTCCAATGTTCATGCTGGTGACTGTCAGGTGGCTACATTTGGTGTTAGACATTCCCAGTGTTCCCTGGTCTGTGTGAAAGAAAAAACGTAGGTCCTTCTAATTGTTCTTTAGAGAGATTGATAGGGGTGATGCTTCTTAGAAAGTATTCAGAAATTCATCCATCCATCATCTCCGCTTGTTCCGAAGTTATATCGGGGGGCAGCAGCTTGAGCAGGAAGGCCCAGGCATCTCTTTCCACAGCCACCTCTTCCAGCTCTTAGGTTGTTTTCACACCAGATAGTCCGGTAGACTCGGTTCGGGACCAATATTCATGACCGTTTGTTTACATTTGAGCTGGTGCGTTTGCATTCACACTGCACTGTGCAGTCGAGTCAACCTGTTGAACCAATCTATTCCCCCGCTCGCCTGTGGGGGGCGCTGCACCAAGAACTACTGAAAGAAACGACACAAAAACCTCTGAAGACGCGTCTTCTTCTTCTGTAAATAAAAACAAAAACGAAGTGGCATAAAGTTTTAGCAGTTTTAGGAGTTATATTTTGTCATTTTTCAAAAATGGACTTAGCATGAGCAGAAGATGAGACAGAAGACCATGGAGAATATTGTTTTCCACACAAGGCAGCTGACGGCTCCATATAAGGTCAGAGAAATGCGTGTTTGTTTGTCCTGTGGAGCGGGGCCGGTCTGTTTACATTCACACTGCACTCGAACCGTGCTGGAGTTCGCTTCTACCGGACCGAGACCTAGGTTTTAGCCTGGGCCAGAGTTCGCCTTTTTGTTCCGTGACAGAGTTCGATGGCGCGTTCACACCTCCCTAAACGAACCGGACTTTCTGGGAAAACGTGCTAGAGTTTGATTAAAGCGGACTAAACAGGGCTAGTGTGAATGCACCCTTAGATGTCAAGACGGCAGTGCTCTCGGGAGCCACAGCTTCACAGGCTCCCGGTGCGATCCCAGTTTTTAGGAGTTTTGAAATGGACTCCGAGCCTGACTCCGCAAGATTTATGTGTGTGAATTATAGCCGAACCGAACTGATGAGAATAAGGGCGAAGTTCTGGAATTGCGCCGCTCGGGGTGGCTGCATGTTGGAGTAGGTCTGTTAACATTCATTCTGAGTTATTGCTTTTGAAAACTTTAATTCCTCTTTTTTCTGGATGTAAATTGCTTTTTTTGGATGATTATTTACTCTGGTGTCGGACGCTGTGCAGCTTGAAGGATTTTTACTGAAACCTTTTAACTTTTGGGCATTTGTTATGATGCGTAACCATGGCAACAAGGTGTTTTTTTTTTTTTTTAACAAACCAGGAGCAGCTGATTAATATCTCAAAAGCTCAAACACCTCAGCTACAGCCCCAAATCCCAAATGAGTGGAAAAGGAGGTGCCATGGATGAATTCCCGTCAACCTGGTGGCAGTACTTGAGTACCTGACCACTGAGATCCTGGAGCTGGTGGGAAACTTAGCTCATGACAACGGAAGGACTGGGATCATTCCCCAGCACCTTCAGCTGTATGTCCGTGGCGACGAGGAGCTTTCAGACAGTCCTGCTGCTCAGGAGGACTGAGAGACCCACTGGATCTGACAACAAGCTGGATCCAGGTGGACGGATCGGTATCTGTGGCTAGATTCTTTGGATTCGCTGCGGGTGATCCTTCCTGCCCACAGTATTCAGCAGCCAACAACTCTTGAATGGAACCAGGATGATAAACTACAACACTTAATTTCCCTTTGGGATTAATAAAGTATTTTTGAACTGAACTGAACTGAATTTGCCACGGAACATAGCAGCAATCAGCAACAAACTCAAATCTACGCTTGGCAGAATGCAGATCTTAAAGTCATCTACCTGGAACGCTCCAACGGGCAGAGGAGGAAACGCTGCCCCCGGCTTAAGAAGCGAGGTTGCCGGGCAGGGGTTCTAGTAACAATAAGATGGATTTGCTTCATCTGAGAGTGGGTGCCTCAGAGAAGATGAGGAAATGTGCGGTGCTTTGTCTCACGGAATCATGGTTTAACAGCGACATGCCGGACTCAGCCTTCCAGCTGGACAACAGACTTTATTTGAGCGGACCACTGCAGCGAGGTATTTGTATGTGTACATCCTAACTGGGTCTTCCTAAAAGCACAGAAGAAACCCAAATAGGACTCCAGTCAGCCATCAGGTGAAAAGGAGAAACCCAGACCCAGACCAGTGGTCATTCCATATGTTGTGGATGTTTCAGAGAAACTGAGATGTTTATCTTTCAAATATGACGTCCCAGTAGCTTTCAAACCCCAAAATACATTATGGCAAAGACTGGTCCATCCCAAAGATCCAATCCCGAGAAGCCCGTCTCAGAGGAGCTCACAAGGGAGAGGGCGGGCCCCGGATCAGAGGGTGGGCCCCAGGGGCCATCTTAGCACCAGCAAGCTGTTTTTTTCCATTTGCTGTTAGTGGCAATCAGTTTTGTTTGGTGGCTTCTCGGATTGAAGAAGTCCTTTGAATGAAGGACGAAACGTCTCAGCAAAAGAAGAAATCGTCCAGATGACCTGACTGAACATTGTTGGATAATGGATGGACAGACGGACGGATGGATAGATGGTTTGCTAAAGGTTTTCTAAGGTCAATTAACTGCGGTGGCCATTTTGAAGAGCATTAACTCCAAGTGGAATTTAGCTGTGTGTGTTTATTAAATTGTTTTCTACGAAACAAAAAAACAGTCAGTGGTTCGTGAGACATTTTTCTAACAGAAAAACGAACACACACACACACACACACACACACACAGAGTCAGGTCATGCCCTTCTCGTGTTTCTTTTGACACATGGTAATAGATTCCGCTATAGCTCTACGCCTCGGCTAAGTGGCCTCACCTTTCACTGAAAACAAATCACTCCCTCTCTTGGTCTCTCTCTCGCTCTCTCTCTCATACCCCCCCCCCCCCCCACACACACACACACACAATTTTTCCGTCACCAGCTCCACATTTTCTCTTTCATTCACTTTTTCTTCTTTCTCTCATTTTTGACCTTCCTTCCATCTCTCTCTCGCTCATCTTTCTCCCAGGGGTGTTCTCGTCTTCCTCTTCGTCAAGCCCACCATCTCTTTATTCCTGATCCATCTCTTCTGTTCTACACCCTCCTTTTCTCTCACATTCTGCCACTCTCATTTAATTTTACCTTTTTTTTTTTAATGTCAGGATGTTCTGATTATTGTCGGCGTATATTTGATTAATTTGACATAAATGAAAACGGTCTACAATTATTTTATTCTGAAATCCACATTTTATTAAAGATTTAAAAAATAAACCGAGTAACAATTACTTTTATAAACGTTGGTAAATATGTTTTCAATATACAATTAAAACCTTTTTTTAAATTCATGAACAATTTTGAAAAAAACAAAACAAACTACTGTGTTACTCATTTAAAAATTCCAATTTCTTGCTTTTTGCACACTAAACTTTGAAATGGTTCATCTTAGATTGCAGTTTAACAGGTTTATTTTAATTAATCAAAAAGAAAGAAGAAAAATAATTCATGTTTGTTCATATTTGAGAATGTGCAAAGTTGTGGGATTCTAGAAACTTCAGCACCATTTATTAAATGACTTAGGTTTGTGTATGTAAATATTTGAGCCTGTATGTATTATTTTTATCCAATGCGTAGAGGAAAGCATTAATAAATTAATGATGAATTTCATTTAAGAATAACAAGAAACAAAATCTTGGTATAAAAGCGAAGATAAAAAAAAAACAATGAAATAAGAGTTGATGTGAATTTAAATAAAGCTACATTAGATCACTTAATGTAAGCTCGATAAGTGTTAATGGAATATTTAATGATATAATTGTATATTTAATGATTTTATTATGTATTTAATTATTTATACAGGTTAGTCTCATTAAGCCTCAAGGACTCATACAAGAGACCTGTTTTAAACAAAGGACAGAAGAAGTACAAACAACAATAGACAATCATATAAAACAATATAAAATGAAAAGTAAATGGAAGAAGTGATATAAAAACAAAACAAAAATAGCTACATTATAAAGTGAGTACTGCTATTGACTACTGCTGTTAATCCAAATTTTACTGATCTTAATACTAATGCTAGTTCTAACAATGTTAATGCTAAAAAAAAAAAATCAATGTTAATGCTAATATTTCTAATGCTAGTTCTAACAATGTTAATGCTAAAAAAAATCAATGTTAATGCTAATATTTCTAATGCTAGTTCTACCAATGTTAATGCTAATATTTCTAATGCTAGTTCCAACGATGTTAATGCTAAAAAAAACAATGTTAATGCTAATGCTAGTTCTACCAATGTTAATGCTAATATTGCTAATGCTAGTTCTACCAATGTTAATGCTAATATTGCTAATGCTAGTTCTACCAATGTTAATGCTAATATTGCTAATGCTAGTTCTATTACTGTTAATACAATTGCACGTTGTACATCAACAATTCAATTGGAGCTAATTATATATGGCTGCCAAAGTCATGTGACCTTAGAAAACACAAACTGCTAAAACTACCGTAATTTCCAGTCTATAAGCCGCTACTTTTTCACAGGCTTTAAACATCACGGCTTATATAATGCTACGGTTAATTTATGGATTTTTTTTGGACAGGCTAACAAGCTTCAAGCCACCAAAACATTTAGCCTTGTTGCACCCGGGCACTCGCATAGCTGCCCAATACACGTCTCTCTTGGGGGGTGGGTCCTTGTGACTCAATGAGACTACCGGTAAAAAAAAAATCTGACCAATTTACAATCCGTGTTACAGACACTGTTCCGAAAAAAACATTTACTGTACAAATTTGTGTATGTTACGGGTACGTATTTAATTAAAAGTTGAAAAAAGTCTTTCCGTCTAAATATCTCATGTTACTATGTGGACACCTGCAGCTTTTACACAAGTGTGGCCTATATATGTACAACTTTATATGTATTTTAAATTTAGTGGGCGGGACTTATTTTCGGGTGCGCTCAATAGTCTGGAAATTACGGTAATTAAAATTTACAGATATTGAGCTGAACATAAAATATGCACAGTGAGGACTAACCGATCATCTGGGATCTCTTAATTTTGTGTGCATAGGTTTATTTTTGGAGGTTTGACCTAAAAGGTCAGTTTTATTTGTTTCTAACTCTGTTTCTTTCAGCATGTGAAGAACGACCAGTCAAACAATCAATATAAGAACTGGCCGGAGCTGGTCCAAACGGAGGGCTGCATCCCAAAATTCATGGAGCAACCTCCTGCTTGGTCCTGTAGAATTATGTATTTAATAATTAAATGATACATTTAATTGTTATGTATGTATTATGTGTTTATTTCATTTTGTTACAGTCCATCCTCCATAGTAACTCAGCAGTTACCATTATTGTTTTTTTTTAATTCAATATTGCAATGGACTAAAAATGTTTAATTTTATATCTATTTGTTTAAATTTTCCAAGTTCTCTTTTGTATCCAACTCATTGCTCCAAAGACTTGAAGTTCTGTAAGACAGCTTGTCTCAATTATTTTGTGATAAATACTTTTCAAACTTAAACTCAGTTCAACGACAACAACAATGAATCCATCCTGGGAACTTTCTGCTGCTGTTAATAATCCCTGCTTAAACAGAAAGTGTTGTCACCTAATAAACTTGTTGTGTTTTGACTTCATGTAATGTGCATAAAAGAAGTTTCCAGTAACGGACCAGCTCAGTTCTGGACCAGCTCAGTTCTGGACCAGTCTGAAGAGATGGACTGCCCTCTAGTTGTGACTGGCTGAAAAATGTACCCCGGTTCCAAAGATAGAATCACCTCCTTTCAGCGATTACCTGGTCCTTCAGCTTTATGATCAAATAAATAAATGAATAAAGATTTAAAAATATATATTTTACATTTTTGTCCACAATAAACAATTCAACATTTTAGCCCTATATTAAGCTGATTTTTTTTTTACATTTTAGAAGGGCCTTTAGTAATAATAATAATAAATAATAAAAATAAAAAAATCACAATTTATAATTGTTTTTTCCAATAAAATAAGTCCTTATTTTATATATATTTTTTAACCCAAAAAACGACATTTTTCTCAAGTATGCTCAAAACCAAAAATCAATAACCGAGATGAAAAGAAATGTTAAAGTTGCTGCCGGTTGCTCATTAGGGTCACCATAGGAACAAGACCCGTTTCTCTTACTCCCTGGCAGCACTCTTCATGACAGAACCACAGAGTAGAAAGTAAGGCTAAAACATAAAAGTTCATGCTCAATAATCCAGATAAAAAAATCCAACAAAGTTAAGTCAGGTCCTTTGGACGGTTTCTTTCTTCTTTTTGTTGTTGTTGAAACGTTTCATCCTTCATCCAAAGGACTTCATCAGTCTGAGGAACCACAACAAACTCAATCCCATAAGTAGAACATGCATCTGGTGGGCCAACCAGTTTGACGGTGATAAGATGGTTTCTGGAGTCCGCCCTCTTCCCCCATCGACTCATCAGAGGCAGCCATAGCCAAAGTGGTTCAAAACATCAAAGTTCATGCTCAATAATCCTCAGACGAGTTGGCAGGGGAGAGGGCGGACTCCAGAAACCATCTTATCACCATCAAACTGGTTGGCCCACTATGTGAGTGTGCTACTTATGGGACCGAGTTTGTTGTGGCTACTCGGACTGATGAAGTCCTTTGGATGAAAGATGAAACGTTTCAACACAAAGAAACCATCCAAGCAACTAGGTCTACAAAAACAAACCCAATAAAAGTGACCAACACCCTTCCAGCAATAATATCAAGCATAGAGAGGGCATTTAATTTACGCATACCAATTAATTTGTTAGGTATTTTATACCAAACAATTTTAGGAACAGTGTTATTTTACTTGTTGAACATGCATCAGGATGTTATTTTACTTGTTTAGACTTGGCAACACTGGTTCATTCACCCATCGATTCGAGAATCAATGTCATTTAGCGGTGTTACCTGTGTTTACAGGTGGGTGGGAGAGTGGAGGGAGCACAGTCGATTTTTTCAAAGAAACTTAAAACAAAGAAACTGATAAATTCAACCAACATAAGCAATGAGTACTAGCTGATCAGAGGCAGAGTGGGGCGGGTCAAGGATCCTGCAATCGGACAAACTTGTGAACAAACAGGAATAAACCTAAATAAACAACATCACTTCCTAAACAAGTCCCCAAATCACAAGCTAAGGCTATAAGTATTTTCAAGAAAATCCCTCCATCTATCATCCATTATCTTTACCTGTTTCTTCCTTTTCTGGTCACGGGAGTCACTGGTGCCCATGTCCAGCCGTCACTGTGCAAGAGACGAGGGACACCATGGACAGATCACAGGGACACAGAGATAAACAACCATTCACTCTCTCACTCACACCTAGAGATAATTTAGTGTTACCAACCAGCCCAACATACATATTTTTGGTCTGTGGGAGGAAACTGGAGTACCAAGACGAAACCCACGCATGCAGAGAGAGAACATGCAAACTCCACCCAGAAAGACCCATGGCTGGGATTTGAACCGGCAACCTGCTCACTGAGAGGCGGCTGCTCTACCAACAGCACCACCATGACGCCCTGTATTTTCCAGAAAAACAAGCTCAGTGTTGTATAAAGTGAAGACTTAGCAAATGTCCTTGGCCAATGGAAACTGCCATGGCCCATTTTTGGAACCAGAGTCTGCTCAGTAGTGATGTGAGAACTTCAAACTCCACTGTTAGATCATTTTCAATCAAAGGTTATGATTGTATTGCGTTTTATTATTGTGGCTGAGAACATTTTCCCCCTCTGCCCTGAGAACAAGCAACTCAATTGTCTCCCAAAACACTCTCTTATCTCAGACTGAAGGCTTATTCGCGATATTGCTTTGATGCCCATTTGTGAAGATAAAGAACATATACTATAAACTATAGCACATGAGCCTCCTTGTATGGACAAAACTGTCATGTCATCTAAACATATTGGAAAAACAAAAATTTTCTTTTTCTTTTTTAATTTACCAACAGCTATGTTTAATTTGTTTACATGAAGGAGGGACTATAAGCTTGTAAAAGAACCAGCTATCTGGGCATCTTCTGAGTTCACGTCATTTATCGTGTCATAGTCTTTGATTCACACGCTTAAAAAACATGCAAGGGTTAAACTGTGAATGATAGAGAAAGTTGTGGCACAGCACTTCATCACCAGTCCAAACAAACCACTCTTTATAAAACCCTTTTGTCAATGCAAGTATTTATTTATGGCGGACTTCAGTTGTTAAAGTGCATTTCATAGTGTGGCTGGCCACAAAACATTTGATGGAGTTTGGTTTCTCCGTGTTTAAATTAGGGTAGTTAAAAAGGCACTGCGATATATAAGCTGCTGTGGGTAGAGTGGAATCCCTACCACTTCTAACCCAACCACATGGACCTGTTGTCTTTTTATTCTACTTATTCAGAAAAAAAAATCCAATTTTGACCAGTTTTCTTGCTCGTCTTTTTTTGGCAGGAAAGGTCAGACGCTCTGTTTCATTGTGCAAAGACTCAAAGAGACAGGACATTTTCAGAGTATACTTCATCTAAGCCAACGACGAATATAGTCTTTTTCTGTCAACCCAACCTATTCCTGCCTTCTGACGCTTGGACACTCGGTAACTCCCAGTGCATTAGCGTCAAAGCCCAGGACACAAATAAGAAGTGGGGATGAATGAATGGATGTTCTTCGGCTGACTTCTGTTCACCCAGCAACTGACAAACACACAATTATCTTTATTACGTTTCTACACATCAACTCCCAAAATTGCTCATTTTGATCTCGTCTCTTTGTCGAAAGAATGGTAGGAAGGTGTATATTTGTAGTAGCTCTGCCAATTTCACATTTGAAGGATTTAGATGTCACTGAACAGCAACCGAAAAGGGGAAAAAAAACTGTTTGGACGTATCTTCCAAAGTGCAATGCAGGATAGCGTGAGTTTATGTATACAGGTTTAGCGTAGTGTTTTTGTGTGTATTAATGTTTAAAGAGCTCTGTGTGAGGGTTGGTGTGTAGTCGCTGTGTCTCCACGCTCTCCTGCGTCAGAGGTCCTTTCTCTTTCTGTGGCCCCTGAGCAAACATATTAAGAACTACCTTATCACCGCTTACACAGCCTGGGCCACACATACAACACACAAACATTAAGCTCAGGCCTAAACACACATACCACACTCACAAAACGATATCTTTGACACCAAACACACAAAGCTTGCCGCCAGACACCCCAAATGTCACCAGTTGACTCAGTAGGAAAGGGCGGGACTGTAGACGTTTCCAGGTCTATCACTGGCAATCGGTCAGACATTCCAGGCCAAGCTCAGGTTTATAAAGGCAAGACTAGCCAACTGTCTTAGAAAGAGGAACCCCTACCCCTGACAAGCCTTCATCAAGAGGCGCATCCATTCAATACGATTCCAATGAGTTAAGGATATTCAGCTGCAAATGCGTTGAAGACTTGGAATGAATACCAACAAATACCAGCGTAGTGGTTGAAGAAAAAAGGAAATTTTCAAGCTTCTTGACCTATCACTGCTGAAGAGCATTCTTGTAACTAGCGTCCAGAGTAACATAAGATTACCAGGTCTTCAAAGAACGAGTCAGCATCAGTAGTTCTCTAACTGGCAAGTAGGTATTTAAATTATATATATATATATGATTTTATGTCTATACAATCTATACGCCAGCCAAAGGACTGGAAAGTTGGATGTGGAGCACCAGAAAAAGCAAAATGGGTTTAGAACTTGAATGACAGAAGAGCTTGTGGAATAAAATTCTGCCACCATATTTGGAACATCAGACTTCACCGTACCTGCCAACAGGCTGAGACCGCAAACGCCTTCTGAACACCAGTCACAATGCTCACCAAAGCAGCAGTTCGGTTGGGAATGACAGTAGCTTTGACGACGCTGATTCTTGGAATGCAAGTTGAAACGGCTCCCAGTGAGAGATTCAGAGAAACTTCTGCAGTACCAGGTGAGAGCAGCCACACCATAAGATAGTCTATTGTAGCTAATGAGAAACACTGTTTTCATTACGATTATTGGTGGAATGAATTACTTATCATAAAAAAGTTTGGTGTACGATTACAGTTGTGGTTAGACATGTACGTATCCATCATGATGCCTCCCTGATTCAAAAGCAACATCTTCAGTTTGGACTGAAATTTGCAGTTAACATAATAGACAAACACAATGTCTTTTGGAGAAAGGTTTGATGGTACGACAAGACAAAGACTGAACCGTTTGTCCACGTTAATAAGAAGTATATGTACTGCACTTATATAGCACCTTTCTATCTTATCAAGACACTCAAAGCACTTTACACTACAATCTGTGCCCTCATTTACCCATTCATACAGCACTCTACTATATCTATACAAAGAATAATCAGTGCTTTATCACATTCATACACTGATGGGACACACATCAAAGGCAATGAGAGGTTCAGTGTCTTGCCCAGGGACACTTCAGCCACAACCGCCCACGACTGGAGGAGTCAGCAAGACTCTCAAACCTAAGAACACTGTCCCAAAGGTCGTGGAGGTAGCATCAGGCTGTGGTACTGGTCTGTTGCACAAAGTGGATGGAATAATTTAAGGTCTACCTCCAAATTCTTCAACTTCACCTTAAATCAACAGCTTCAATTTGGACACAGTTGCGTGTTTCAACAAGACAACGAAGCCAAACATATTTCTGATTGGGTAAAGCTGGCTACCACGAAGATTCTGGATTCTTCACAAAGCCCTGACCTCAGTTTCATTGAAAAATTTGGCGTCTATGCTTAAAAATTGGGTTTGTGCTATCAAACCATCCAATTTACCATGCAGTACTTGAACTCAGTGGCGTAGTCTACGTGATACGAGGGGAATACGGAGTATACCCACTAGAAAAGCTTAAGAATTTCAGTATACGCACTTAAAAGTGCCCATTGTTACATGACATATTAGGCACATGTCATTGATATGTTAAATTGCAGTTAAACGCTTCCGTAACAATCTATTGGTGTGCAGCGCTTGTTTATTACAGTCACTTATCCAGCGAATTATTGTATAATTAATACTTCTGTACTTACTACTTAATACTTGAACATGTTGCTGTTATTCACTGTCGTCATCGCTCTTTGTTAAGAAATCAGGTCACTCTTGTAAATGAGTCCCCGAGGCTCAATGGGATTAACCTGTCTAAATAAAGGTTGAATGAGTTTTGATACTGTTTTATAAATTCTATAATATATTTCTAATGCAAAGCCAACTGTTGTACAAAGTTTGTTGCTCATTTATTCAAATATAAGCATCAGAGAAATTTAGAAATGTTCAATATGCTTAAAAATACATTGACGATTACATTGTACTAACCAGTGTACTTTGGTCTCTCGAAGCACAGTATACGAACCAACCGCGGTAATGTTAACTTTATGTTGGACGTTGGACATTCGCGTTCCGTGGCTTCAGTGGTGTCCAACGTCCAATGTAAAACTAGCTTTGCCACGGTATACCCACTACAAAAATGTAGACTACACCACTGCTTGAACTCATCCAGTACTGAGAACAATGGTCGAAAATCGGAGTTCTACCAGAAGCGCTTTGATGGATACAGGCGCAACTTTCCAAGGGACGTTTACCTAAATATTAGTCAGGTGTATGTATAGATTTGAGCTTTGATGTATATTTTTGACCCTGTGTGCATTAGACATTTTTTTTATATAGATTCAAGCAAGAAAAACATCTTCCCATATCTAGACATCTACTTTATGATAACTTATCCAAATTAACAAGTAAAACCACTAAATATTTACTAGAATTAATTTACCTCTACCATTTTTACAAGTCAAGTTTTCTTTTTTAGGTTTTGGGAAACCATCAGACAGTCTCCAGGTTCCCTCTCGTGCATCCGCTATCCCACCAAAGCTGCCACGGCTACATTTCAGTCAAAATGTAAAACCTTATCCTTTGGGTACAGCTGGACTTGATAGAACAAAAAGCACAGCCAAGATGACTACAAGGACCATCACTGCTGGCACCAGGACTGAGAGGTCACCGGTCCACACACACACCGCCGGCCCGGATAAATGGACCAAGATCCAGAAAATGATCTTGGCCTTGGAGGAGCTACACAAGACATTTAACAGCACGCTGAGCTCCCAACTCACCATCGCTTCACGAGGTAACAACACTTTTGTTTTGCAGCTAGATTGTTTTTTTCTACAATTAATATATTTTTATTCACTTTATCGGGAACCTCGGGTAATTCTTTTCCCCTAAACTTGCTTTTGTTTTGAATTTCTTAGCAAACGGAAGGAATCCAGCAAGGAAAATTAAAGTGGTAAGTACCTAAAAATATGAGTTTTTCTTCAACGATTCAAATGAGCACATTTTAAGTTCACAGTTTTGGTTGTTAGATAGCGCACAGAACAACCTCATTTCTGAAAATGTTGGGATTTTTAAAATGTTAATAGAAACAGAACGCAGCTTTTTTCCAAATTTCGTAAACTCGTATTTTTTTCAAACCTTTATTTTACCAGGAACTAAATCCACTGAGATTATTAATCTATTTTAAGGATGTCCTGGTTGTCCTATTTTAGCTACAGTGGAGCATAGTAAACATTACTGATGTTTATACTAAATGAATTGTACCGTTTTTAGGAGAAACAAAATAATTTTGAATTTGATGGCAGTAAACCATCTCCAAAAGTTCAGACGGGACCATGTTTCCTGCTACGAGACGTCCCCTCTTCTTTTAACTTTCTGTAAACGTCTAGAAACCGAGACCAGGAAGTTTTGGAGGGAAGGTTGTCCCATTTTCATGTGATGGAGAACTTTACCTATTCTAAAACCTGTACAGGGCAGCACGGTGGCGCAGTTGGTAGAGCTGCCGCCTCTCAGCGAGAAAGTTGCTGGATCAAATCCCGGCCAGGGGCCTTTCTGGGTGGAGTTTGCATGTTTGCGCTGTACATGCATGGGTAACATGCACGTTAAGGCTGATTGGTAACTCTAAATTGTCTCTAGGTGAGTGAGAGTGAATGGATGTGAATTGTCTCTATGTGTCCCTGTGATGGACATGCGACCTGTCCAAGGTGTCCCCCCCCTCGCAACCTGAAAAGGAAGAAGCGGGTAAAGATGGATGGATAAAACCTGTATATATTGTTCTGTGCTTATGATGCCTTTCCAGATCTGTGGACTGCCCATGTCAGTCACTAATGCACCCCCACACCATCAGAGAGGCCGGCTTCTGCTCATAAACTGAATGGTCCAAAAAGAATTTGAAATTTGAGTCCGACCTTGGAACTTGTTGCCTTGGTCCTCAAACGGCGTTGTTTCTGGATGACATGAGTCCACGCAGTGATGTCCGGAAAAGATGGAGACCTGTTTTTAATGCAGCACGCATGACGGCCATACGAATTCAGTGTCGACTTCCAGCCTCATCCGTTGAGCTTCAGAGATTATTTTAGATTGTTGCTATGTTTTGATCAATTTATGAACTCTAGAGTAAGGGATACTCCGTGTCAACAAAAAAGGTTGAATCATGTCATCTGGACTTCGTTTTTTGTTAAAAAGTCATCAAGTCCAGATGACATGATTCAACCTTTTTTGTTGTTATATACCTGGATGACTGAGAAAACAAACTTTGTGATACTCCGTGTCTTTCAAATTTTCGGTTAAGAAATTATTAATCCAGACGTTAAACATAGTTTTTAAACAGACTGGTAAACCTCTGTCCATCTTTACTTCTGATAAATTTATCCTTTCTAAAAATGCTTTTTTTTTTAATATCCAGTCACTGTTTCTACACAACCCATTTAAAATATTCTCCTCCAGATGTTTCTTTTTCTATTCATACCACTTACTTTCACAGCATTTTGCTGTTCCCGTATCCTCTTTTTGAGACGTGTTGCCGCCATCAAATTGGAAATTACCTCATATTTTTATTTATGCTTCAAAAAAATTGTACAATTTCTCATTTTAAACATTTGGCAGACGTCCTGTATTGCGCAATAAAAATGTACTTTTCTGCTGTTTTCACTTACATTTTAAACCACATCCCCATTTCTTTAAATAATAATAATAAAATACTGTAAGCTGTTTTAAAATGTTAGTGTTTTGATAGTATTTTATAGTCAGCAATAGATATATATACGTTTAAAACTAAAATTTTCAAGGCTTTCTCAGGATGAAACGTAATCGGGTTATTTCTTGTGGTACCGTATTTTTCGGACTATAAGGCGCACCGGATTATAAGGTGCAATATCAATGAACGGGTCTGTTTTCATACATAAGGTGCATTAAGCAAAACAAAACAGTTAAGATAAGTCAAACTTTATTTAACTCATTCACAATAACCACATAAAATTGGTTCGAGGTCAGTAAGCACAACCAGAAATAATACATAAGGCGCACTGTTGCTTTTTGAGAAGATTAAAGGATTTTAAGTGTAGTCTGAAAAACATGGTATTTTGACTTAATTTTTTAATTTGTCTTATTAATCTTAACACAGCTACTTTAATCTGATATTTCAATTTTATTCTTGACATGTCAACATTATGTCAACAACAAAAACAAAGTCAACACAAACCTTATAACCTCAACAATTCCACTTTTTTATGTTGACGTTCTTTTTGAGACAGTGACACTATTCATGACGTAACCTAGACGTAAAAATTACTTAAATTTTAATAGTAAGAATTTATTCACAATATTTAAAATATATTTTTGACATAACTTCGTACTCTAATCTCAACATTTTGACTTTACTTCCAACATTTAGTTTATTCTTCTGGTAATGACTTTGTTTTTTTGTAATAATTTTATTCCTGATAACTTTAATATTGACATAATATATAATTTTGACATTTTAGCTTTATTATTTTTTTTTTAATATTTTCACCTTAATATACACATTTTGACTATTCTCAACATAGACTCTAATCTAGGAACTGGGAAGCAAAAAATGGTTGCCTCCACCATTGTTTTACTTGTAAAAGACGCTAACGTAACGTTAGCAAGGGTAGAAATTGTGTGTTTACATAATTGAACGTGTGCAGTTTAATTACTCAGCCAATTCATGTTTTCTGTTGTTCTTGTAGCAGAAGGTTCCACCTGCAGAGGAAGGAGTTAAACCGACCCCCACCACCACATCAGCGGTTAACAGCACAGACTCCAGAGCCAGCTCAGGTGGTCTTCTCCCAAGTCTGACGGGTCAAAATGCCAGGAAGTCCCTTTCACCGCCGAACAAAAAGAGCAACAAAAGAGGTGACGTCTAACAAATCTCTGTTGGTCTGCACTGTTCGAGTTGATAGAATAAAGAGCCATTCTGGGCTGAAAAGCTCTAGCATGGAATGAACCATGACTTAAAAGCTCTGAGCCCCTTCTCGTTTGCTCTGATGGACTGACTAATAGATGAGGTCAGGCAGGAATCCCCGTGGACTATGATGTTTGCAGACAACATTGTGATCTGTGAGAACAGGGAGCAGGTGGAAGAGAACTTGGAGAGGTGCAGGTATGCACTTGAAAGAAGAGGAATGAAAGTCAGCTGTAGAAAGATAGAGTACATATGTGTGAATGAGAGGGAGGCCGGTGGAACAGTGAGGCTACAAGGAGCAGAGGTCACAAAGGTCCAGGACCTCAAGTACTTGGAGTCCACTGGCTAAGAAACTGGGGAGTGTGGGTGAAGAAGAGAGTCCTGGCAGGATGGAGTGGATGGGGAAAAGTTTTGAGAGTGATTTGTGACAAAAAAGTGGCAGTAAAGTTAAAGGAAAGGTTTGCAAGATAGTGGTTAGACCAGCCATGTTGTATGGTCTAGAGACAGTGGCGTTGAAAAAAAGACAGGAAAAAGAACTGCAAGTGGCAGAAATGAAGATGTTGAGGTTCTCCTTAAGAGTGACAAGGATGGATAAGATTAGGAATGAGATCATCAGAGGTACAGCACAGGTTGAAATGGGAGATAAAGTTATAGAGGCCAGACTGAGATGGTTTGGACATGTCCAGAGGAGGGACAATGGATATATTGGTAGAAGGATGTTAGAAATGCTGCTGCCAGGAAAAAGACAAAGTGAGGAAATATACTGTAGATGCAGTTAGAGAAGACGTGGAGGTAGTTGGAGTGAGGACAGAGATGGTGATCCCTGAAGAGGGAACAGCAGAAAGAAAACATCTAATGCTTAGTTTGTTTCCTCTTATAAACCACTGGTAATGACCCTTAACTAAATTACGTCTAACCGAAGTGACTCGTTTGATTTGAGCACCTTTCTGTTCAGTCCATCTTAGTAGGTTAGGGACAGTAAGGATAGTCATTCAATGCAATACATCTTCAACTGTTCAGTCTTGAACCAGTTAACTAACCATGGCCTGTTTTTGTTTTACCAGTGTGCTTTTGGAAGTACTGTTCTCAGAACTGACTGCCGTCCAGAACAACGCCGGCGTTCCTTTCCTGCTGGTACTTTCTCATCCATCATCATGGCACCGCCAACCACCGCAAACTTCCTCATTAAGACCCATCTAGTTTAAAGTTTCAAGTCCTTTTGGCTTGTTAGTAAAATTCAAGTATGCATCGAGGTAGCGGCTAGATTTATCCTCCAGTGATGTACTCAAGACACAAGTGTTTCTACTGTTGCAAGCAGAATATTTTCTAAACCGATTTGTTGACATAAATCAGTGGTTTGAGTATATTATCCATCCATCTGTCCCCAGTCTCCATTCCTCTCATGTGTGTCTGACTCCTGAATGCTAGGAGACTGTTGCTGTGGAACCACGGGGGCACCGCACCGTCCCCCGCGACTGGCGCCAGCATTGAATCGGACCTTTTCATTCACTTAGTAATTAACAAGACTGAGCAATCAAAGATGACGATGTGTGCTTGTGGCCCGAGCGCATGAACAAACACTTCTGGTAACCTTCTTTTTGTCTCCATCAGAAGACAGGACTTCAGTTTTGGACAAGTGCAAACTCCTAAATAAAGTTCATTGTCTTGATAAAGAGCAGCTGTTGCAAGAGCGTCTGATTTTTTTCTTCTTCTGCGCTTTCACTGAATTGTAGTCGTTCATCGAGGGAACTTTTTGCCCTGTGATAAGATTAAAACTAAACGTAGTCTATAATACTCTAAAAATCGACTTTCGAACGAGCTTACTTCTTTCCTCCACAAAGTGAAAAATAAACATTTATTGTCACCTGCCACAGAAAGGCAATGTTTTTGCCTGGGAGTGTGTCCGTCTATTAGCAAAATATCCCTTGAACCACGGTTCAGATTTCAATAAAACTCTCCGACTGTAAGTACTGGATGTATATTTACAACTGATTACATTTTAGTTAGTCCAATTCAAAACGGCTGTAGCATTTAACGGACCTTAGCAAGCACAAAAATGGTTATAACAGTCAATTTTACAGATACTGTGTGGTAGTAGCCGAGAGTCATTCATAGCCCATACTTTAAGCGTGAGGTAACATGTGAAATTGTCAATTATTTTCAATGTTTGACTATAATGGCTACAATGTCATGAATCAGTTCATCTTATTTATATAGCGCCAAGTCACAACAATTATTATGAACCTTTATTTAACCAGACAAATCTCACTGAGATCACAGATTTCTTTTGAAAGGGAGGCCTGGGCCTGAAGGCAGCCTAACAGATATTGATTTAATTGATTTTGAGATATCGAGATATCGTAACAAATAAATTAGGGATGCATGATATTATCGGCATAGTATCGGTCGATATTAGCGTTAAAGATCAATATCGGACATTCCATCAAAATAACTCACCGATATAAAAGGCGCTGTTTTTGTATGACAACCCAGTGGCAAGGATGTCGGCAGTGGCAGCACAACGTGATGACGTCACGCGCGCGCCTACCTGATCTCACGGCGGAGAGGAAAATTCAAAATGTCGGCGGTGTGGAAGTTTTTTTTTCGCTGAGGATGTCAGATTTAAAAGATTTCTGGACTACGTTGAGCCTCGCTACATCGTCCCCAGTCGGAGATAATTTTCCGATGTAGCCTTACCTGAGTTACAAGTCGTCATTTCCGACGTCATTGAGAAACTAATAGCTGATAGCACATGGGCGAGTTTTACCACAGACGTTTGGACGTCGTGTTAGCCCCGTTAGCATGATTAGTCTTACAGCGCCATGGATAGACAAAAACTTGGATCTTAAAAAGGCTGTCCTTCATGCACAAGAGTGCAGAGGATCCCACACTGCAGCTAAGAACCTGGAACAAGCTCCACAAGAGAGACAGCATCGCAGGTGATTAATGCTAATAAATAACATTTAACACTTTTCATTTAATATAAGTTAAAGTGCTATGCATTTGGCTATTACTGAATATATGTCACCAGCTTTTACAGCTGTTACGCAATTTTTGTAGCAAATAAGCTGGGCTATGTTCTGACAAAGGAATAAAATATCGGTATTGGTTATCGGATAAATACGTTTCAACATATCTGATATCAGCCAAAAATCCAATATCGTGCATCCCAACATATCTGATATCAGCCAAAAATCCAATATCGTGCATCCCTAAAATAAATATATGATATTGGTTTAAGACTGTCGAGAGCAATATGTATTTATAAATCCATTTTTTGTGTTTTTGTTGACTTGAATTTGAAGCTTCTTCTATAACAGGAACCTATTTTGTACACATCCACTGTCACCCTGTATGGGAGGCCTGGTAAGACAGAGGTTTTTCTGAATTATGTCTTACCCGGCCTCCCGTAACGTCGTGTCCAACAAGCATGAAGATTTTAAACCAGTTTTCTTTCTGTTTACATCTGCTTATTTTCATTTATTCTTTTGTTTAAAACAGGTCTCTCTTGTAAATGAGTGCCCGTGGCTCAGTGAGATTAACCTGTATAAATAAAGGTTGAACGAAGAAAAAAAAGTTTTTCAATACAATGCAGCGTAGGCGCCACACCTTAAAATTTTACTGAACCACGCTGCCATCTTTTGGGCGATTAAAAGAAGTACAACTTTGATCTGAATAATCTAAGAAAAACCTTTTAAACCAAACTAGAATTAAACCTTTTCAACTTGTACAAAGTTTTGCAAACTGCAAATGTGTCTTTAAATTCATTTATAAAAGTGACAGTTTTATGATTTCACACGTTTTTATGAAGCCGTATGCTCCAAATGGGATGTTAGCTGTAACCATAAGCGGTAAGAATACTAAACAGCTTGAGGAACATTTTGCAACAAATTAATTAGTAGCAAGTCAGTAAGAGGACAGGACTTTTAGAGGGGTCGGATCTCTCAGAAGTAAAGAAGAGCAGAGGTTCACTAGTTTCTAAAAACCATCTTAAGTAGTGGAACAACTAGAAAAAGTTCCTCAAGGAAGAAAGACTTTGCTGTCCATGAATGCTGGTTAAAGCTCTATCGTGCAGAAAAAAATAAATTTTTGAAAAACATCAAGAGATCTTCTCTGGGCTAAAATTCAGGTCAAGTGGACAGAGGTAAAGTGAAGAACTGTTCTGTCTACTAAAACTGTTATCAACTCACCACCAGGGCTTAATTTGAGCAGGATCCTGCCGGAACAGGATTCGGGATCTCTCTTATTTTGACAGGGTGCATTCCGGTAACTGTTTGATTGGATCCGGTAACTCAGGCTTGACAAATAAAACCTAAATTGGATATGTAATTTGAAAATAATTACATAAACACTCATTTTAAACAAAACAGCCACTTACCTAATATCACATAAGAGCTGCTCCTTCAAGTAAGCAGTTCCGCTTCTACCCTTAAAAAAAGTCTCTGTCCCTAAAAGTACAATCATGGGCAATATAATTAAAAACAAAACAACATCATTGAACAGCACAACTAATTTGCAGATCAGTTTTACAGTTTAAGTGGGTCCTTAGTAAAATGTTGATAATTTGTTAAAAACACGAGAAATGTTTGATGGGTAATCAGTGACAATGGCGCCCATTTGTCAAAATAACAGTGATCAAAATGTTCAAAGTTTTCTCATTGTACAACTAAACAACCGAGAATTGAAGCACATGAAGTTAGAGCCAATGGAGATAGTCCTGGAGCAGGTGCAAGGATGCTTGAAAGAAGCAGAGCATAACGTAGATGTTTAACAACCCGTTAAAATACACCAGAATGTAGGAAATGACATTTACAGGGGCTGGTCATAAAATTAGAATATCATGAAAAAGTTGATTTATTTCAGTAATTCCATTCAAAAAGTGAAACTTTTATATTATATTCATTCATTACACACAGACTAATATATTTCAATATATATAATATATATATTGTTTATTTATTTTAATGTTGATTATTATAACTGACAATAATGAAAACCCCAAATATAGTATTTCGGAAAATTAGATTATTACTTAAGACCAATAAAAAAAGGATTTTTAGAAATGTTGGCCAACTGAAAAGTATGAACATGAAAAGTATGAGCATGTACAGCACTCAGTACTTAGTTGGGGCTCCTTTCACCTGGATTACTGCATCAATGCGGCGTGGCATGGAGTCCATCAGTCTGTGGCACTACTCAGGTGTTTTGAGAGCCCAGGTTGCTCTGACAGTGGTCTTCAGCTCTTCTGAATTGTTGGGTCTGGTGTATCACATCTTCCTCTTCACAATATCTCAGATTTTCTATGGGGTTAAGGTCAGGCGAGTTTGCTGGCCATTTAAGAACAGAGATACCATGGTCCTTAAACTGGATACCGGTAGCTTTGTCACAGTGTTCAGGTGCCAAGTCCTTTTGGAAAATGAAATCTGTATCTCCACAAAGTTGGTCAGCAGCAGGAAGCATTAAGTTTTCTAAGACTTCCTGGTAGACGGCTGTGTTGACCTTGGACCTCAGAAAATACAGTGGACCAACACCAGCAGATGACATAGTCCCCCAAACCATCACCGACTGTGGAAACTTGACACTGGACCTCAAGCAACATGGATTCTGTGCCTCTCCTCTCTTCCTCCAGACTCTGGGACCCTGATTTCCAAAAGGAAATGCAAAATTTACTTTCATCAAAGAACATAACTTTGAACCACTCAGCAGCAGTCCCAGGCGAGACGCTTCTGATGCTGTCTCTTGTTCAAGAGTGGCTTGACAAAAGGAATACGACAGCTGAAACCCATGTCTTGCATATGTCTGTGCGTGGTGGTTCTTGAAGCACTGACTCCAGCTGCAGTCCATTCTTTGTGAATCTCCCTCTCATTTTGGAATGGGTTTCGTTTCACCATCCTTTCTAGGGTGCGGTTATCCCTATTGCTTGTACACTTTTTTCTACCATATCGTTTCCTTCCCTTTGCCTCTCTATTCATGTGCTTGGACACAGAGCTCTGTGAACAGCCAGCCTCTTTAGGTTTTGTGTCTTGCCCTCCTTGTGCAAGGTGTCAATGGTCGTCTTTAGGACAACTGTCAAGTCAGAAGTCTTCCTGATGATTGTGTAACCTACAGAACTAGACTGAGACCATTTAAAGGCCTTTGCTGGTGTTTTGAGTTAATTAGCTGATTAGAGTGTGGCACCAGGTGTCTTCAATATTGAACCTTTTCACAATATTCTAATGATCTGATACTGAATTTGTGGTTTTCATTACTTGTCAGTTATAAACATCAACATTAAAATAAACAAAAAATATATCAGTCTGTGTAATGAATGAATATAATATACAAGTTGAAGTTTCACTTTTTGAAGGGAATTACTGAGATAAATCAACATTTTCACATTATTTTATGACCAGCAACTGTACTTTAATCAAAATTTTCTGGGGAGGACCCCTACACCAGCACCCCCCACAATGCTATTTGCATTCCAGCATCGTTTGGTTTACAAATTAAGCCCTGCGCACAACTCAACCCGTCTGCCTCTCTGATGGTATGGGGGTCCATTAGTGCCTACGGCATGGGCAGCTTAGATTTTTGGAAAGGTCTGATCAAAGCAGAATTATTTAAAGAAGGTTTAGAATATATGGTTCCATACAGAGAATGTCTTTTTCAGGGAAGGCCTTGCTTATTTCAGCAAAACAAGACTAACCTTTACACTGCAACTAACTAATGGCTAAAAGCTGTAAAACTTCTTAAGTTTACTACGTTTCATTGTGAATAAATATGGGCTCACGAGATTTACAAACCTTTACTTTTGTTTTTATTTTACACAACACCTCAACTTTTCCAGAATTTGAGTTCACATCCATGATCTTAGCGAAGGCTTACCTAAATCAAACGATGAAAACATCAACATTGCATGCTTTATTGATATACAGTAAAGCATTTTATAATACAGTAGTAAGGCATACATTTGATGATCTGATATGTCGTGAAATACACGTTTTTTGAAAAACAAAAGGGCAAAATATTAGCGTTCAAACCAAACAAATTAAATCCGGTAATGATCAAAAGCGAAAACTGACTGGATCACGTTGCGATGGCCAAAAGCTGATCCGTATTCTGTATAATTTATTATAAATTAAGATGGTTTTCATGTCAGCACACGTTAATATACGGCAGCACCTCACACTGAACCAAACCAAGCTGCTTTGAACCAAGAATGGAACACTAGAATAAACATTTCTTCCACACAGACACACAGGCAAAGATGCGTTCCAGATTTAAGAGATTTAAATAGTTAAGGTATTCCAGTTTTGAACATTCAGGCTGAACGTTAAAGACGTCCAAATGAAGGAACGATCAAAAATCTGATGTAATGATTTGTTCGAATTCATCAAAGAGTGGGAGTCGTAATGGAAGTTAGAGCTGGCGCTCCTTAAATCTCCTGAAACGTGTTTAAATAAAATAAAAAACGTAATCACTGATGTAATCAATTTGACAATCGTAGAAGATCCAAATTTACTTATTTAATTTGGACAAGATTTACTGACGCAGTGTGCACTCAACAGACGAGACTTAAAGGAAGTCAAATCTTGATGGGGAGCTGAGTTGTACCAGGATGCTTAATAAAAAAATAAAAATAAATTGAAAAGATCAATCTTTTAAATATTTAAATGGTATTTTCATAGACCTATTTCCTTTTCTGGGAAAGAACAAGTTAATAGAAGAGATAATAATAATCCTTTGGAAAATTCCAAATGATCCTTATTGAAGAATTAATTTATTTTATTTTTTTGTATTTTGCCCCAAAAAAGAAAAAAAAATCAGTCAAGAAAAACAACCGTATATTTTGGGTTTTATACGTGAGGCCATATAAAAATTATCTGGTCTTTACCAGCTTTTTACATTTATTCAAATCTAACCTCAAGTGAACAAAAACAGACTCTACAGCTTCATTATCTAATTAAGAAAATAAATTAATAAATGTGTGTTAACACAATGCCAAGATGGGAAGACATCAGCAATAAAGTTGGAACACTAGAAAACATTTCAACCGTTGGATACGGAGTGGTAGTTTTTTGTTGTTTACCGTAATTTCCGGACTATAAGACGCTACTTTTTTTCACACACTTTGAACAACAATGCTGCGGATAATTTATGGATTTTTTTGGGGGGGGGATGGGCTAACAAGCTTCATGCCACCAAAACATTTAGCTTTGTCATACCCAGGTGCTTACACAGCTGCACAATACCAGTCTTTTTTTTTTTTTTT
>NC_056520.1:11385001-11439053 GCF_014905685.2 Nematolebias whitei | reverse complement strand
ACTCATTCTGTTCATTGGTGTGGTGTGGGAGGGAGGGAGGGGGGGGGGTCCTTGTGACTCAATGAGACTACATGTATAAATAAAGGTAAAAAAAAAAATTAAAAATCAGGAAAAAATATGAATGAAACCAAGTTTCATTGTTCCAATGGGGGGAGACGAAGTTAAAAAAAAAAAATTTCGGTGTAAATATCTCATGTTACAACATAGACACCTGCAGCTTATAGACAAGTGCGGCCTATATATGTCCAATTTATTTATTTATTTATTTAATTTAGTGGGAGTGACTTACATTCAGGTGCGCTCAATAATCAGAAATTATGGTATTTAAATTACCGTATTTTTTTGAGTATGAGGCGCACTTAAAATCCTTTCATTTTCTCAAAATTTAACCGTGAGCCTCAAAATCCGGTGCACCTTATGTTTTAATTCAGGTCGTGCTTACTGACCTTGAATCAATTTTATGTGGTACATGGTGCTCAAAAATCTGTCAAAATGATAAGTTTTGCTTAATGCGCCTTATAATCCGGTGCACCTTATAGTCCGAAAAATACGGTGAGATAATTCCCTTTTTTTGTAGCTAGGTTAATTTTCCCTCTTAAACATTTTAACGTGTCAATAACCGTAAAATTAAATCCAAACCTGAACAAGCTGTAATTTGGGAAGAAAATTTTCAAGTTTACGAAGTTAAAAAACTTTCTAAGTGAATTGAAGATAGGAATATATCTGGATTTAATAGAATGAAAGTTGTTCCTTAATAATTTTATTTAGCATGGAACATATATATTTTAGCATTATTTTGACAAAATCAACCAGATGTGTGAATGAATTTTAAAACAGGATTACAGTAAAAGTGAACTATAGAAATGTTCGTAAACCGTTGCACTCTAAAAGTTGTGATGTCATCCCAAGCAAACAAATTTAATACATTTGTTGCTTTTAAAAACTTTAGATGAAACTCATTAGTGGACAAAATAAAACACAGTTTTGTTCAGATGTACGTTTTTTAAACTACGCCCCTCCAACATTCACCAGCTTAACTTCCTATGGAAAGTTTCTGAAAAATTCCCCGAAATTAACTGGAAATTTTCCACCTGTGCGCCATTCAACGCACTCGGAACACCTGACAGGAAGTTTACCGTCCCTGCTGGACCAGTCAGTCAGCAGGATGACCCCACTGTATCAAACCAGCAAAGATTTATGTTTAAGTTGTTGAAATTAGGAAATATTTGGCTCATTTTTATTATATTCAAAATAAAAATAAAAATACAAAGACATTTAATTCTAAGAAATTATAAATGTCTTTAATGAGCTCTTTTTATTATAGGGAACTATGTAAGTAAAGAAAAACATAACCACACTGGTCTGCTGATGGACATTTTAACGCTTAAACTCGAATCAGCAATGACTTCAGAGAAACAACGGTTGCTGATAATCAACCTGCTAAAGGTAATTTTCAAACTATTTGGACTCCATCATTCTAAAGAAGCGTTGTCAAGTGGTTAGGACAGCTGCCAGTCTACCCAGGAGTGGACATTCCCACAAATTCACCCCAAAGGTCAGACTGCGCAATGTTCGGAGAAATGCCAAAATCTCAAATTGGAGAACCTTCGCCTGCTTGAAATCCTGTGGGAGCTTCAGAAAGCTGAGCAGAAGTTTCAATGAACTGAAGCAACATTGTAAAGACGAGTGGGCCAAAATTTTCTTCACAACCAACTAGAACAAGTGGTTCTCCAACTGGGGACTTCTGGGGGTCCGCAAGCTGGTGTGTGGGGGTCCCCAAAAAAATTTTTTTTTCTTTTTTTACAAGCACGCAGATATTTAACAAGCCGTTAAAATATGCCAAAATGCAGGAAATCGCATCTACCGTATTTTCCGGCATAAGTCGCTTCGGCGTATAAGTTTAATCTATTATGCGTCATCGCTGACCCGTCGCGCTTATTATGCATTTATTCAATTGTCAAAACAGCTTCATTTTGCCTGGGTGGTGCAGCGCCATCCATCCATCGCAGCTGGAGCCGCTAGCTCTCCAGTGTTCCTCCGCCTGCACCAGCAGAGTGAAGCGAGCGTGCACGGGAGGACTCGCTGTTGCAGTTCTTTGAAATTTAAAGCGTCAAGTCAAAAATAGCGTTATGAATATGGGAAGAAAAAAAAACGTATACAAGTTGCTTCGACGTACAAGTCGCAGGACTGACAGACAAATCTATGCAAAAAACTGACGTATGCCGGAAAATACGGTACTTTATTAAAAATTTTCTGGGGTAGGACCCCCAGAATCCCTGATCTAGAAAACGTTACTGAGACGTATTGATGCTCGAGACTCTACGAGCTGCTGGACGATGTTTATAACAGCTTTTCTGTTCGGGTTTTATTTTAGTTTCATAAATAAGAGACGGTGGACTCTGTTGCGTTTCTGTGCACTTGAGGTTAGATGTTAGAAACTGATATAGACCAGATCAATTTTATTATGCCCAAATATGCTAAACTTTAGAACAGCAGGTTAGGTTTATTTGAATCATAACTGCAGTTATGAAATTTTTCAACTAAAAGCTCCAATTTAAAAAATAGTCTATATTTTTACGGTTGGTGTTTTGTGAGATTATTTTTAGGGTAATTTAGACTGCGTTTAGCTGATTTTACCTCCCCTCTCCCAAATAAAAGAAAAATAAAATAGTAGGGAGCACCTAACACACACACTCAAACACACACACAAAGATGATGACCTTTAAAAAAAAAAAAAAAAGTTATTTGTGAGAAATGCTTCAGTTTTCTCCAGTTAGAAAGACAAACCCAGGTCTGAGGACAAACGTGTACCTTTGTTTCCCCACACCACTCGTTTTATACAGTTGCATAGAAGATTAAAAACCAACAACTTCAGGACGTTTTAAGAAACTACAGAAAATTATCTTAGTATATATATATTTTTTTGTACTTGTTGATTCAACTGCAATCCTTCACAAAAATAGACGTTATATTCTCTGTGTAAACAGTTTCGATCCAGTTGTTTTGACTAGAAAAAACATGCGATATGTAGGTTCGGGGGGGGGTGGACGGGATCAAAAAGGTGGAGCCCGCTGCTGATGGGTGCTCTGCTCATCAGTCATGGCGCTGACCAGTGACTCCATGGCGCGTCCCAGATCGTCGGCCATGTGGAACAAACTGCTGATGTGGGGACCTGGGGAGACAGAAGAGGAGGATTGACAGCTGAACGCCAACCGAGGGTGGGCGTGTGTTGACATTAAGGTGCTACGGTCCTCTCACATAGCCCATGAATCTATGTTAGGGATGGGATATGGTGATACGTGATGGAAATATACAATTTACTCATCTCATTCCTGGTACATTTAATACTATTTTACTATATTATTACCTATATAATCCTTTTATTACTTTAGGTCATTGTGAATCACTGCCAGAACTCTTAGTATTTGTAAGAAGACAGCGGAGAGGTCACGATTCATCGTTTTTGTTTGTTCAAGACTTTTGAATGTTACGGTAGACACGTGATTAATTCCCCGGGAATCGTTGAGAGATGCTTGTTTTCCGCGATTCCTCAACGCCTCTATGATGAGTTTCTATAAAACTAATAAATTCATTTCAGGACGTTTGAACGAGTCAGAACTCGGACAGGGAACGGCATGAATACGTTCTGTACTTGTGATGCGCTGACTCTCTGTGAGTCTGGCTGTTCTCCAAAAGTTTTGTAATACATTTGATGAAGTCTACACCTGATCGTTGGTGAATCAGATTTTCTATGACAGATGCATCGAACCATATTGTCCTTACACCTTGTTAGGTGTATGGGCATGGGTCGGTACAGCCAAACAGCACATTACTAAAGGTTGTTTTATACTACATCCGAAGCCAATCTGGTGCTCGTCTTCCGGTGCTTTGCAGGAATACCCACCCACTGAAGAGTGATATACAGCGCCAGCACAGGTTTATTTCCGCCGAGGTCTCCACTCCATTCCTGCATCCACTGTTTGGGTCGTTACAAAGGTGTCAAGAAGAGAACGCTACACTTTCCGGCAGACCGACTCTTCTTTTGTATCCAGACGACCAATTGCACAATACTTTGTGCAGACTCCATGAAAATCACAGGTCACCTGCGGTTTCTACGACTTGTCAGCATGTGGGATCAACCTTGGGGAAGCTCATGACGCGGATCAGTGGAGAGGAATACCCATAAATCTGGCCATTTGGGACAGAGAAAGTTCCAGCAGGACTCGAGGTTGATGAGAAAAAAAACAGTCTGCCTGAAGAAAAATCAAAAATTGTGGCTTATCTGAATCTGAATCCCCCATTTGGCCTCGGATACGAGATGACTATCAAATTTCTCTTGGGACATGGGTAACTAGGGAAAAAGCTTAGTCTATCACAAACCCCAGCCCCCCACCCACCCACACCCCCGAGAACTTCTGTGCAGGCTTATCAGCCAGCTGACCAACATCTTATTAGGACTATGGCCTATTATCTGAAAGTGCTCATGGACAAATATCAACATCTTGACGCAAATGCATATGTAATGTGTTTGCTGGTAGAGTTTTTTGAAGTCTCAAATCGTGTCCTGATAGGACAAGATGTGAAGAGATCTTTTTTGTAATACAACTATCCCACCCTCATAACCTTTTCCCCTTTTCTATCTAAAAATATTCTGATATTAAAGAATAAGGAGCCGCGCTATGATAGCAGCAGCAACATGCACTCCGCCCATCTTTCGAACAACTGTACGAACATAATTTCACTGTACCCTGGTACAATGACAATAAAGCTTATTCTGATTTTGATCCCCGCTCCCATCAGATGTGAATATGTCTGATGGGCTCTGGCATAAATAGCTCACACATCTAGAAAAACACTCCACAGAAGCAGTACAGCAAGCAGTTATATTATATAATGGGATCTTTGAAACCGTATATGGCAAATAATTTTCTTGATTATTTCATATCGCTGAAATCAAGCTATTTTTCAATCTAATTTTACTTTATATGATTTAATTTAATATGAAATTTTCAAATTTGATGTTAACCAGTTCTGTACTACTTATCATTTTTGCGTGAAGCTTTTGTCTACGTACTAGAAGCAAACACTCCTTAGTTCTTGTTTTGTTCTATTAGTTTGTGTAACATTTTCCAAACCCAAATAAGAAAACTTTCTGTTTAAACAGGCGGCCCAAAATAAAACTGTTGATTGTTCAAATTGAATGAATAATACAGATTTAACACAAACCACGATGGGTGTGGTCAGGTGCACACAACAATGGCCTCACTTGTGTAGCATTACAAAGAGAAAAATTAAAGATCCCACAATAATACGTATGATAGATAGATGGGTATTACTGAACTGTTTGGTGATAAATTTGCTTGAATGGAATACAAAGTGTTATTTGTGCAAGTTATCCCTGTTGGCATCAAAACATTAATTTACTTGTGAGACATGGCTAAACTGCAGACAGTGACTTAGAACAAAGGTGGTTTGACTGCAGTACAAACATGCTCTAAAGACGGAGAGTGAGATGAGAACATGGGGGGAGAGACGACAGAGCCACTAACCTCTCATGGATATCCCCTTCTCCCTCCTGGTTCATGGAAAAAAGGAGGTAAGGAAGAAAAAGACAGGAAGAGAAAAGGTAAAAGTCATCCTTTGATTGGTAATACAGACACTGGAAAGTGTCTAAAAGTGTTGCTGTGTCTCAAGTACACAGTCTGAAGTTTACATCCATTCATCATGGGGCCTGACAGTAAATAATTTGGGAGTTTTGATGAACAATTTGAAACATCTATTTCCAGGGTGGAATAATTATACAACCTACAACTTCAATGATTTCGTTGAAAAGCAAAAAACAGGGTGTACAAGTTTGAATTTTTTGTAGCTTTTCTCTAACCCACAGAAAGTAAAAATTATGCTCCTCCCACTTATTGGTATAATGTCCTTAAGCAAGTTGCACCTCAATAACTGAATCACATCGCATACTTGTTCCATCTAGCGACAACAGTGTAACTTATCTTGGCAGGGTGCTCATCTGTCTACGGGGGAGGGGGGGGGGCAGTTGACAGGGGAGACAGACCGCTACCTCTGTAGCATTTTAGCTAGTGAGTATGAATTGCGTGTGCCACTAGCTTGGCGTTGCGTCAGAGCTGTCAGTTGTCGGGGGTGAGGGGCATTTTGGTAGGCAGGGCGCTGGGTTCTGTTGACAAAGCGGGGCACCTTGTATAGTGGTAGGGGAAACACTGGATAAGTTTCTGGTAGAATCCTGACTGAAATTTGACAACTCCTCTAGGCAGAATTGGCAGTCAATTTAAAATGTCTCCCTTAGAGATAGGGTGAGAAGTTCAGTTATCCGGGAGGGACTCAGAGTAGAACCACTACTCCTCCACGTCGAGAGGAGCCAGTTGAGGTAGTTCAGGCATCTGGCAAGTATGCCCACTGGACGCCTCCCTAGGGAGGTGCTTCGGACATGTCCGACTGGGAGGAGACCTTGGGGAAGACCCAGGACACGCTGGAGAGACTATGTCTCTCGGTTGTCCTGAGAACGCCTTGGAATCCTCCCAGAAGAGCTGGAAAAGGTGGCTGTGGAAAGAGATGTCTGGGCCTCTCTGCTCAAGCTGCTGCCCCAACAACCTGACTTTGGAATAAGCGGAAGATAACGGATGGATGGATGGATGGATGGTTTGATTTAAATTGGATGGTTTTTGGGACCACTGTTCTGTTGGAACCTAGTGGTGTCCAAATTTGTCTAGCTGTTGATTTTGGGTGAGGATGAAGAGTTTAGAGGCAGTCTTCCATAATTTCATTCACTCTGTGGAATACACCAGTACAACAGCTTGGTTCTACCACCAAGCTTCAGAGTTGAAAACATAACTTTTGAGTCCTCCAAACATAATTCTTGTCTTTGTGGCCAAATAACTCAATCTTTGTCTTATCTGACAATAAAGCTCCATCTAGATGGCCTTTGGTTAGTCCATCTGGTCAGCTGCTAATTTCAGTCCAACTTGAAGGGGTCACTGTTGGAGCAGGATCTTCTTTCTTGGTCCCCTCAGTCCATGGTGATGTAAAACTGGTCTAACTATGGACAGGTACACTGGTGTTCCAGTAGTTTTTGGTACATGGCAGACTTGAGCCTAATAGTTCCTGGGTTAATAGTTCCTGGGTTGTTACTGAACATTTAAACAAATTTCCTCTCATATGAAGGCTGCAGTTTTGAATCTTCTTCCAGATCGCGTTGAAGTGATGATAAATCACTCATTCATTCAATAACTTTACTTACCTAAAATTATTCAAACTGATGATTTTGATATCTGGTTTAGAAATGCAGTGTTTCCCCTACCGTTATCCAAAGAGGGTGCTCTGCCCTGTCAACAGAATTAAGCGCCTTGTTTACTGAAATGTTCTTCGCCCACAGTCCCCTCAACCCCTTCAGTTGACAACTGTCGGTGCTAAGCTAGTGCGCAAAATACGTGTATCCGACAAAAAACCCCTGAAGAGATGAGCGCCCTGCCAAGGCAAGTGACCTAGAGGAAACACTGGAAATGGCTCCAAAAACTTTTCCCCAACTTCTGTACATCTGCACTTCTCCCCAGTAGACAGACCTTTACTGAGTTCCTTGGACTTTCCCATTGTTCCGAGTACTGAGCAATCCAATAACTGCAGCTTATGCCAGCAAAGACAAACGACCAGCAGGAGTCAATGATGATCATTAACAAGAAGTTTGTAGGCCTTGTGAAGTTAAGACATTTGAGAACTTAAAATGAGGTGAGTATACATCTGACCCTGTATAGGTTAGAGACAATCACCGAAGTTGTATGTTAATAATTATATATTAATCAAAGACATACTGTAAGTCGCTTACTTTTCTCAAATCTTAATTTATCATGTATATGTGTCTACACTTTTGGAAACACTGTCAAAGCTGACGTTATGGTAACAGAAAAAGGCAGGAGATGGCTGACCCATTTAATTCAGCGTTCTATACCTTGGCTGTGGGGAAAAGTGTTGTTGAGCTGTTCCATCACTTCCTCCAAACCAGATGCATCTTGGGACGGGCTGGACAGCTCATCATCACCTGAAAACAGTAGAACCATTTAATTTTGTGTATGTGTAGCAGCTTCTTGTATTTCTAGACACAATACGGTCATGCTTTAGAAGTGAACAGCAAACAGAAAAGCATAAAAGGCGCAAAAGTGCCGATCCAGAGAATAAAATGTTCCAATGTGAATGTGAAAATAAATTATATTTGAATTCCCACTGGGTTCTTAAAGCATAGCTGAACATTTCAGAAAGTACCTTGAAGAGTCTGCTCTTACCCATTGTATCAGTAGTTTGGCTGGCAGCCACACGGAGGAGAGGTAGGGAGGAGTCGGAGCGCTGAGAGGAGGTGGAAGGAGAGGACAGAGTCGTACCGTTCACCTTGGAATCCGTCTAACGCACACAAATTAGAAGAGTGTTTAGAGAAGATAAGTGAGTAGGCAGAAATGTGGATGCGATGTAAGAAAGCTCAGCTCTGCAGCCAATGGGAATTAGACAGCAGGGATATAAACAGTCCAGAGCCGGTGCACTGCTTTGAAGCCCCGAGTTAAAGATCGGATGGGCCCAGTAATGTGTGGAGATGCATTCTTGATGCATACTGTGCTCGGCAGCGATAAAGCGTCAACTGTCACAACAGCAGGGAGGGAGCAGGAAGCCAGTAAATCTTCAACAGGAGACTCTGCCAGCTCCTTCCGAACTAATTTTCAATTGTCTAAAAACAATACATTCCAGTGATAAAACCTCATGGTATACCCCTTACACAACACTTTGGTATCACCAAGTTTTGTTAGTAGAAACAGGCTGTGGTAATAAAACAAGACCAGCTAAAATATTCCAGTGGCTGGAACCAAAAGTTGTAGAAATGGTTTTCCACAGATAGCTTAATTTGTCCCCATAGGGAAATTGGTTTGCAGCATTGTCATATTAGTAAACCTGAGGCGGGAGAAGTGGGATTTACAATAGCATAATTAAGTGTGGAATATGCATTGGGTAAAGGGTTGGTTCTGTTGGCTGTTAATATGAGTGAATGAGTGTTGTTAGTGTGTTTCCAACTCAAAGCTTCTTCACATTTGTTATTACCAAACGTTTTCAAATAGGAAGTCACTACCCACACTATATACAGAGACTCATACAGTCATGTCACACGCACAAACAGGACATCAGCAAGTCTGCTGATTTTTTCTGTATTATTGACATGCTCTAACCATTCAGCCACAGGGCGGAGCCACAGGGCAGCTGTGGCTGAGTGGTTAGAGCAATACTCCTCCAATGCAAGAGTTGGGGGCTCAAATCCACAAGCAGTCGCATGTCGAAGGGTCCTTGGGTAAGATACTGAACCCCTCATTGCCTCTGATGTGTGTCCCATCGATGTATGAATGTGATCTAAAACACTGATTAGTCTTTGTATAGATCTAGTAGAGTGCTGTATGAATGAGTAAATGAGGGCACAGATTGTAGTGTAAAGTGCTTTGAGTGTCTTAATAAGATAGAAAGGCGCTATATAAGTACAGTCTATTCACCGTTTACATTCAGGTGTCTGAACTATAGTGTTTTGACGTTAACACGGTTCAGAACCATTTGAGTTGCACTTATTAAAAGTTTCAATTCTTAAGGGCCCTGCATTCTCGTTGACATAGTTGAGTGTCGAAAATTACGCGATTTTGTTCATAAAGCAGCTTCTCGACACAAGGCCTTGACTAAACTTTTTCTCACAGGCGTATGCGCCAAGTATTGCATGATTGGTGGGAAGTTTATGGGCGTGTTCGTCAATGCGGAAACTCGCTCGGACATTCAACTGTACGACTCCACACTAAATTAGTCAAATGGCCAAAAACTCTGGGATGGAGATCGTGCAGACATTGTGTATGGAGGAGTCTGTCTGCTGAAAAGTGTGACGCTATCTTCCTGACAGATTTGTGGCCAAACAGCGGATGCAGGGACAAGTGGAGACTCTGGAGGGAAGAAACCTGTGTAGTGGCGTATACTGCATCGGGAGGGGTTTCCTATATATTTCATAGGCTATGAAAGGTTTATGCGAAAATGAACGTACCACCACTATGTTATCTCAAGTCAATTGTTCGGCTTTGGATGGAGTATGCTAGGCCCTTCAGGCTTAGATTAGGGGTGCACCGATTGCAGTTTTCTGGCCGTTGCCAATCACAGATTTCTAAAAAGTCTGACCTGCCGATTCCGATTTTGGCCGATGCCGATTTTGTTTCATAAGCGACACTGTCAGGTCACAACGCACCTTCAATTTTCCAATATTATTTTGCTGAAAAACATACCCTCGAACAATATCCTAGAAACAATACAATCTTGTTTTAACTGACCATGAGGTAGTGCTCTGAAATATAAATGAAGTTCAGACAATAGTTAAAACTAAAAAAAATTGGTTTCTCATGCAAGTATTGGACGATTTCAGATTTCCCAAAATTAAAAAAATCGGGGCCGATTTATCGGTGCACCCCTAGCTTAGTTAGACACTATATGAGGGAAATAAAGGAGCAACATCGTCACATAGAGCTCAGTGTCAAGAGCGAAGACTAAAGAGTTTCATCTGTAAAGATTTGTTGTGGCTTAAAGCGACATGAGGTTCCAGCCAGCTCTACAACAATCAGAATCACCCATACAGCATCCTGTAATCCACTGACATCAACACAATTACAAGAAAAATACTATTTTTTATTTAGGATTCTAATAAACACTTCATTAAAACTTTTAGCTGGAGGGGAAGAGGAAAAAAAAAATCTAACAAAGGTGGTTTGAGTGAAAACATGTTCAATGGACACTGAGGAAGTTCAGACATGTATTTAGCGCTATCAGATACCTAAAGACAGAAGTTAGCTACAAATGTGAACAACCCCTCAGAGTGACTGTCGGTCAATTTGCCAACAAACCTGGAAGCAATCTTTTAGTTTCTGTTACATGGAGGCCCCATTTGGACACATTAGGACCATTTTTCATGGTTATTCTTTAGTGTTTAATCCAGATGGGTTGTCTGTGCCGTGGCACACTAGTGCACTGTGAGGAATTGTTCTTTTGTGGAACACTATCCATTTCTGCCTAATTAGTCCTAAAACAGTATTTACTGATTCCTTTTTCTCCTCTGTGCCTGCAGTGCAGTATCAGAGAAATAAATGAGCTTTTCCTGCCAGCGGGTGGCAGTAGGTAATACAACAAAATTGGTGATGCATGCTACAAGTGGCTTGCACAAAGCCATGGATATGTTTGGGGAAAAGAAATAGGCAACTGAGCATGCATGGGCAAAATTATACTCCACATTAAGAGCCTAGAACAAGAAGTAATTAAAAAAATAATAAAATTCTGAAGATTCTCTGATCTACCTTTGGACAGTTTTTGGGTTTCCCATTTTGGCTAACAGCTATTATGGCATTGCTTCATAATTTCTTAAAACATCTACATGAGCTGAGCTTTTCAAGCATTAATGATACAAAAACTAAAACTTAAGAAAATAAGAGCCTTTGTAGGAGACTTTTGTGCTTGCCAGGATATATTTGTACACATCTGAACAGGCCGAGGTTTCAGAGTCTTAAGTGCGAGTATTGTAAACCTATATTCCTACCATGTTTTCCGCCATAAATGTCGCTCCGCCCTATAAGTGGCATCAGTCCATATATGTCTAGTAAAGTGGAAAAATCTATAAATACAGCATGTCGCTTCGCCGTATACGTTGTGTTTATTATGAGTCACCATTGACAACCCAGAAATGTGGGCCGGTGTGCCAAAAATTGATTGGTTGCCAAATTGCAGCCGCTGGGGCGTGAACGGGAGGACTTTAACAAGAATCTTAAAAACAATTATTCGTTTGCTCAAAATTCTAGTAAGGGTTTGTCTCAGGTTAACTTCTGCTTAACCTCCTAAGACCTGATATGTGGATGCCAGGAAGTTAATAAATGCAATTTGAGGGTCAAATCAGCTGTATTTCAAAACCCGATTCACGGAAGTGGGCATGCACAGAGGGACCAACCGCTGTGCATTTATTCGAAACTTAACAAGATAACCACCTAAAAACAATTATTTGTTTACTCGACTTTATAGTAAAGGTGTGTCTCAGTCTAACATTTGCTTAATAAAAGGACTTTAATGGGCAAATTAGCTGCATTTCACCTGGGCGGCGCAGCGAAATGAAGCTGATTTGACAGTTGCTCCAAGCAGCGAGCAGAACAAAGGTGGCATGCTAAGGCAAGACAATTGTCTCATTAATAGCTGGTGAAGATTCTCAGTCATCCAGGACATGGAAAATTAAAAAAAGTTCATGACAAAAACAATAAAGTATAAAATATAATAAATGAAGTCCATTTGTTTTTGTCTTGAACTTTTTTGAATTTGTCATTGTAGCCACGTTTACCTATTACATGATACAACAGCATGCCTTACTACTCTGGCGCCATCTAGCGACTGAAAAATGGTAATGTTCCTTTTTTTCAGTCAGAATGAATGAAAACGGTCTTATCTCAGCCAAAAATTGGTTTATAAATATGGGGGGAAAATCCATAAATAAGTCGCAGGGCATGTAAATTATGCACACAAAAAAAAAGTGACTTATAGGCCGAAAAATACGGTAATAACATTGGCAGCTGCTCGCACATTAATGGTTTAATCTGCTACAGTACACCATTGGAATTAACACAGATTTTAACCAGTTTTATTTTTCCATATTTTTAACAATAACCTATAAAAATTACAGTTCCTGTAAAAGTTTTTCATGTAATGAAACCAAAATACAACTGTAATATTGAAAATTATCTATGTAAACTATAATGGGATATTTAACCTTCATTTTTAGATCAACTACAATTTCAGTAGTGATTTATGAATTTACCAGTTGGACTTGAATGTGTCACATGTGATTAAAAACACCTTGATGGGGATTCCCAAAGTCTCCGTGTTTTGGTCCCACCCATTTTACATCAAAATTGTGATTGGTTAGTGTTCCTGTCCGTTATTAAACAAACTCATTTAGGAGAGTTTATAAATGAGCTCAGCCTTTTTCCAGACAGTGACGTCCTAATGACAATGACAAAGAACCCTCAAACTTCTGCGTGGAGACGCAAATTTTAAAGAACGTGATCGGACAAGTTTATTTTCACGAATTAAAATGTTTCTTGCTCAATTGCCAAAAGGTTTTACAGAAAATAAGAGAAATTAGCAAAAACATAAGAAAAACCGTTTCCCCTACCGTTATCCAAGGGTGGTGCCCGCTCTCCCAACAGAACTGAGTGCCCTGTCTATTGAAATCGCCCCCACCCCCCACAAAAATCTGCAGACATAAGCGCCCTGCCAAGGTAACTGGCCTAGAGGAAACACTATTAGAGATATTAAATGCAAAAAAAAAAAAAAATGTAATAGTAACATTTAATATGTGTAGAATTTATGGGCCTTCACTGAAGGTGCAGAAGGCCCAGAGGGTTCTCCACTGCTGAGATGAGTACAACAAAACAAGTTTCTAGCTGGATGTAAGTTTGGTCCATGTGCGACTGCAGTGCTGTCAGGGCCTACCTGTTCTAGCAGCTGCCTCAGTCTGTGCAGTTGGGACTCCAGCTGTTTGTTGTGGTCTTCCAGGATCTGCATGCGGGCCTCCAAACGCCCTTTATGTTGCCGCAGTAGTTTGGCCTCTGCAATGAGCTCAGCGTCTCGTGCGCTCTGCGGCGACACTGGGAGCATTTCAGGGGGCGAAGGCAATGGGGACAGACCCTTCCTGTCATGGGCCTTTTTCAGACGATCGTACTCGGCTTGTAACTTTCTGCAGAGAGAAACAAAAGGAAAGAATAACCTAAACGATCTAAAAACGTACTGAAGGGTGCCACTGCAGCTACTGCCTGAAAGTCCAGGATCCACATACGTTACGCCATAAATCCCAGTAGTAAATCACTAACCAGACAAAATGTAAAACTGTGCAAGTGTAAAGAATGTGTGTGTAGGAAGGGTTTGTAATTTATTTGGAAAGCTTAGCTCAAAAGTTAGACCGGGAAAAAGTTACACTTCAAGTTGAATATTCTTTAGTAAGATCTCCAAAATACGTAAAACTTAAAAACTGCTCTGGTATAAAAACTGTACGAATCACACCAGCGCTAAAATCACTGCACTGGCTTCCTGTTTGTAAAAGGAGACATTTTAAAAATCTTTATTATTAGTCGAGAAGGCACTGAATGGTTTAAAGCCTACGTATCAGGTTTTGATCTATTTTATAAGTGAATTGAAAGTCCAATATTTCTCAGTCAGGTCATCTGGACAGTTTCTTTTATTATAGAGACGTTTCACCCTCTATCCGGAGGGCTTCATCAGTCTGAGGAGTTCCAGTCAACTGTTTCCCCACCAAGCAGTAAACTTCTAAAGTGAACCAACCAGTTTGCTGGAGCTAAGATGGTTTTTGGGGGCTGTCCTGTCCCTCGTCGACTCCTCCCAGGCAGGCAGCCTGTCCAGATGACCTGACTGAGAAATATTGGATTTGGTACCTGGATGATTGAGCATGAACTTTGTCGGCTTGAACCACTTTGGCTGTGGCTGCCTGCCTGGGAGGAGTCGACGAGGGACAGGACGGCCCCCAGAAACCATCTTAGCTCCAGCAAACTGGTTGGTCCACTTAAGGAGTTTACTGCTTGGTGGAGAAACAGTTTACTGGAACTCCTCAGACTGATGAAGCCCTCTGGACAGAGGGCGAAACGTCTCTATTAAATAAAAAAAAACTGTCCAGATGACCTGACTGAGAAATACTGGATTTGATACCTGGATGATTGAGCATGAACTTTGTTGAATAGAAAATTGTTAAGCGAATGGAAGAAAAACAGGCAAAAAGCAATAAAGCTGCTTCAATGCTTAATCTTGTGCTTCACAGAACTGCAAATGTTACTGACCAGGAAACTGTCTGTTGGGGCCTCACTACATTCTCTGTGTCTGTGCGTGAACCTATTTTGCACAGCCAATTTTGACAATCGGGTCATTTTTGTGTGTATTGCTTACAAAACTGTGTTCTTAACTGTACACGTTATGCTGTTGCACAACTTCATCCAAACTGTGCCATCCTCGGTTCATTTTATTCCCACCGAGTCAGGCAGTCTTTCATTTATGGTTTAATCTACTATACAAAACATAAAGGAATTTATATTTGGTTTATTATCGTATTTTTCGCTGTATAAGTCGCACCTTTTTGCATAAATTTGCTAGTCCTGCAATTTATACACCGAAGTGACTAATAAATGTTTTTTCCCCATATTTCTAACTCAATTTTTGGCCGAGATCTGACGATTTAATTCATTCTGACATGGAAACTATTGAACACTACCATTTTCAGCCACTAGAGGGCCCTTGAGCAATATGGCAAGTGTTATAGCCAAGTGTCTCATTAATAGGTAAAAGTGGCTATAAATTAAACACTTGGCTTGCCATACCAAGCCACCTTCGTCTTGCTCTGGAACTCCTAGAGCAAACGTCAAATCAGCTGCATTTCGCTATGCCACCCAGGCGAAATGCAGCTGATTTGACCGTTAAAAGTGCATTTATTAGGGAAAAGTTCAACTGAGACACACCTTTACTATAATTTCGAGCAAACAAGTAATTATTTTAAGTGTTAATCTTGTTAAAAGTTCTCCCATGCACGCTCCCGCAGCCACCATTTGGCAGCCTATCGATTTTTGGTACAACACCAGCCCACGTTTCCGGGTGGTCAGCGGTGACGCATAATAGATGCGACTTATACGGCAAAGAGACTTATTTATGTTTTTTTCCACTTTATTAGCCATATTTGGACTGATGCGACTTATATGGCGGTGCGACGTGTACGGCGAAAAGTATTGTATTTCTTTATTGTAGCAATGCTTTTTGCAATAAATCTTATATGTTTGGACAGCCTGATTATTTCCCCTTAATGGCGCTACATTTGTTAAGAAAATATATTTGTGGGTTGAGCAGCAGAGTTGAGGAGGTGGGTTGTGTCAGTGAAAACCTGCCAATCTCACTACCATACAGCTTATATTGATAAACTAGGGGTGTCAAACTTTACCGAAATGAGCCAAAATTTAAAAATTTTGTCCGAACAACGAGCCACTTTCAGCTGATACATTAACTCGAGTCAGATACCTGATTTCTTTTCTTGGTTGCAGGTTCATGAACAAAAGTTTGATCTGTCTTACTTGACTATTACTCATTTCACATCAGAATCAATAATGACAGAATGATCCAGCCGTCTTTCTGGCTTCACAGTTAGCCAGCTGAATAAAGAAGTCTATACTAAATTAAGTATTTATCGGTTTTTATTTTAAAGAAAAATTTAGAAGAGATGCAGTTTTTTACATTTAGATTATCATCTTGAGGGACCAGACTTGGCCCACAGAGTTTGACATGTGCATGGTTAGTGCGTGTAAGCGACCAGAGTCAGTCCCACGCCTCCATGATATGAGACGGAACTCTACCCTCCAAGATGACAACGCTTGCTCCAGGAGAAGGTGGTGCCAATCTGTTGTGGCTGTGTATGGTTCTTCCGCATGCTACCGAAACCCTATTTGTTAAGTAAATAAATTGCTAATCTACCCTTTTTTTTTCAGATTTCAATCGTCCAAACTATTAATAAGGCCAAACAAGAGTTAGCAGCAGAATAAGCAGTTTTCCAGAGATTTAGCAAGATATGTGTAGTGAACTTGACCTGATGTCAAAACTTGACCTTAGGATCATATGGTCAGAAACTGTCATTTCATTGATTTGCATCCCGAAATACAGGTTGACCCATCCTGAGACTTTCTTTCTTGAATTAATCAAGTGGAAAAAGACAATTCTCTATGATCATTACTATTTTACAAATGTTTTGATAATCAAATTGTGTTAGTTCAAACAATGTTTACATGTTGAAGTGAACTACTTATTTTTATTTACTTAAAACAGTAATAATGATTTTTAATCCTCATTCAAAGAAGAAATCAGGTTAATATGCATTTCTTGATTTTCTGTCTTCAATGAGCAAAGTTGTAAGTGTGTCGAAGTTCAAGTTTCGGTCAACTGAAAGTTTACTGAAAAGAAATGTCATGTTTAACTTTTACAGCAAGATACTAGGAGAGGTGGCTCCTCGAAGTCTGAATTCTCCATAACAATCTTTCTGTCTGTTCTTAAACAATCTTAATCTTTTCCCTTGACTTTTCATAACACCTTACATCACAAACCACACCTCTGCTTTGGTCCATCGACCAATCAGAAGCTCTCAAATGAACCGGAAGTAGAGCCCATTTAAATGTTGGCACTTCCTAGTTCAAGCAGAGAGTTTTGGAGTTCCAGAATGCAGAACGCTGGAATTCAGGATGCTGCTGAATTAGAATAGCTGAACCAGAGACGATTTGGGGATTATAACTTCTGTTTGGATAACCTCACGACTCCAGGGGTTTTTAGCTGTTCTCACGGAGACGCTGAAAGAGTTGAAAGGAGAGCTCTACACCGACGCTGAAGCTATCGTCTGCAAGGTAAAAGTTCTATCTCGACCAAGCGTACCGTTGGCCCAAGCTGATTTCAATGGAGCGTGCTGTTCTGGTTAAAACAGACAAATTCCCTCACACATCTCTCTGTAGATAAACCTCATCTTTCCATCTTTAAACTCTCCTATCTGCTAGCAAATTAATCCAGATGTTTTCAGAAATGTCTGGGGTGAAGCAACGGAAAATCATGGCCGTATGGTTTTCCTGGTTGTAAAGCTGATTAATTATGTTGTTATTTTTCAATTCTTGCCAATTAATGTAAATGTGTGATGTGTTAAACTTGATTCTGTTAATAAATGACCCACTCGCTTGGTGAGTCAAAGATAATTAACGTCTCACGTCCACATTTTATTAAATTCAATGCACGCATGTTATACAGTCCAGAAAAATGAAAGAACCCGTTTTAACAGTATGAATATATCTCAGGATATGTCATACTACATATGTTATGGCTTCAATCCACAAATACATTTTCCAAACAAATGTGGAACCATTTAAGTGGGAAAAAAATGCTAACAAATACTAAAAGATTTAATTCCATTAAGTATTGTTGCAATAAAAATATCAACCAAACAAATTTTCTTACTTTTTGTGTTGATTTTTGAAAACCTCTCACATTTTCCAAAACCCAAGTCTGTAAAGTGTGGTCCAGTCACTGACCTGTTCTCCTGCTCCAGGTCACCAAGGACCCTCTCCAGCTCTCCCTTTTCCTCCGTTTCCATGGAGATGAGGATTTGGGCGGGGCTGCGGGGCTGACTGAGAGGAGAGCCTTGGTTCAGAGACTGGCAGTAGTGCTGGATCAACATGTGCTCGTCATCGCTGCAGATACACATACACGCATCAAACACACCCACCGATGATGGGCACACACACATTCATAAAGTGACAGAGACAGGCGGGCAGTGTGCATGCATGTACACACACATACACACACACACACACACACATACACACAGAGGGAAATGGAGAAAAAGAAACCATAAAGTGAATGAAAGAGTAGCAGAACGGGACACAAAGATGGAGAATCTGAAGCTCAGTGGGAAAAAAGAGAGGATCAGACAAACTCATTGGTCCCGTGGTCTGGAGTCTGGATGGATGCTGGACTATAAAGCTCCTGTAGAAACTTTGACTGGGACTGTCACATTGTGTCCATTTTAAAATGTTGATATGAGAGTACTGTGTGTTGGAGTTTGTTCTCAGTTACTACCATACCAAATTTCTGCTCACTGCGCCAAAAAAATAAAGAGTTATAGACATTTTTTATTTTAAACTATGGTGGCCAGCTTGGATTTTTGATTTTCAATCAGTCTATGATAGATTTTTCTCAGCAACCAGTACACCAAATTCCAGCTTAATAGCTCTAAAAACCACTGAGTTAAATTTATTTGAAATTAGCTTTGGCAGCCATCTTGAATTTTTTAATTTGAATTCAGAATGTGTTGTGCGCCGCTGTCAGGTACCAACCACACCAAATTTCAGCTCAATATCTTTTAAGATAGCCGAGTTATCTTACGTTATCCCTTTTAGACAAGGTGGCCATCTTGGATATTTTTATTTGCATCAGGAATGTATAACAACTCGTTCTCAGCTATGACCACACCAAATTTCAGCTCAACATCTCAAAGAATGACTGAGTTATAGTCAATTTGGAGTTTTCTGAGTTAGCTGTGGCAGCCATCTTGAGTCAAAATAGCTCCAAAGTTAAGGGTGCTTTCACACCTGATAGTCCGGTAGACTTGGTTCGATTGGGGACCAATATTCAGAACATTTGTTTACATTTTCAGCTGGTGTGGTTCGCATTCACACTGCACTGTCAAGCGAGCCAACCTGTTTCCCCCCCTCGCCTGCGGTGGCGCTGCACCAAGAACTACTGAAGGAAACGACGCAAAAACATCTGAAGAAGACACTTCTTCTTCTTCTTCTGGAAATAAAAACAAAAACGGAATGGCGTCAAATTTGAACGGTTTTAGGATTTGTTTTGTCTGTGGCTCATGTGCCAAACAAACAGATGAGGCAGAAGACCATGGACAATGTTGTTTTTCACACAAGGCGGCTGACGAAAAAGAAATGCGCATTTGTTTGCCCCGCACTGTAGTCCACTTCCTGCTTTTGGAACGGTCTCCAGTCCGCTTGCATTCACATTGCATTCAAACCGCGCTACAGTTCACTTCAACCGAACCGAGACCAAGGTTTTTAGGCGGAACAGAGTTCGCTTGTTTTGGTCCGCATCAGAGTTCGATTGCACATTCACACCTCTCCAAACGAACCGGACTTTCTAGGCCAACGGACTAGAGTTCAATTAAAGCGAACTAAACAGGCCTGGTGTGAATGCACCCCAAGTGTTTTGCTCAGAGACCTCCCCACTCTAGGTCAAGTGACCTCACAGTGGCAGTTCCAAGCTGTTGAGTTCTATCAGTGTTTTTCAATGAGAAAAATGGCCTATTTGTTTGTAAATTACGTTGTCTTGGTAACTCGAAACGCCAATAAAAGTAAAAGCACACATCACAGTACTGAGCCGGCCGTTAACATATAACATTTGTGGGTAAACATCGCGGTTCAGGCCACATTAAAGTTGACGCAAGAGCAAGACCCTTTTCAGGTGGATAATAATAGGCGGCTGGTCCCCAATCTGGACTAACCTCATTGCTTTTTACTGCTCGCAACAGAAGGACAAAAAGACTAAGTTCTTACATGTGACTGTCAGTAAAATATATTATGAACCACTGGATGGTACTAGCTACAACTGATAACTTAAGGAGCAATTTAAGATAAATGCCAGAGCCAACTAACCTTAGAAACCACAAAAAGGGATACAATTTGGACAATTGTACAGATATTAAGCTAAAATTTGGTGTGATAGTAGCTAAAACTAACGTATAACACAAATTCAGAGTGCTATCTGTTTGTGCAAGGCCTTTGTTAAAAACTTTGCCATGAAAAATCTGAAGGCAACTCTTGTCAGTTAGCAAATTTCAGTAATCACTCCCCCCTTCCCCCATTTTAAACAATCTAGTAGACTGTAGTCAACATAATGAATACATGCTGGTATATAAATATGGTCTAAAAATCATTTCAAATGTCAGATGTCTGATGCCAAGCTTTAGAAATCTCGACAGCAATGAACTGGCTCCTACTCTGTACACAAACTTGATCTTGAATAACTAAAATCTACATACAATGCATAAAATGATGTCATTATTTGACATTAAATTATGCAAATCTTTCTGGTTTCAGGTCATTTAGGATTCCCAAAATTATTTGCTGAATGTCTAAATGTAGAGAGAAAATTTTGGGCGCAAAGCTTTTGATTAATTGACAACATTTGACTTAATTAATTGGAGGCACACCTGTGAATGTATTTTAAAGCACACCTCACTCGGCTTCTTTGTGTGGCATCATGGGAAAATCTAAATGAATCAGCCAAGACATCAGGAAGAGATTTGTTGACCTCCAGAACTCTGGTTCATCATTTGGCACGATGTCCAGATGTCTGTTTTTTGTCCAAATGTGTATAATTGTTAACCTTCAAACACTTGCACAATCCCAACCGTGACTTATGGGGGTAGGCCTGTCATGATAACAAATATTGCTGGGCGATTGCCTCAGAAATTATTGCGATAAACAATAATATTGTTTGAAATTTTACAATAATTAGTATTGTCAAATTGAAAAAGAAATCCAAAATTTTTCAGTCAGGTCATCTGGACAGTTTCTTTTCTTTTAAAAAAAATCACAAACAAAACTGGTTTGTTCCACTTTGGATTAAGCTGTTGGGGGAAGAATTAGTTTTGTGGTGTGTTTCCTTGACTGATGAAGCCTTCTGGATCGAAGGCGAAACGTTTCAGCACAAAAAAAAAGAAACTGTCCAGATGACCTGACTGAAAAATTTTGGATTGTATACCTGAATACCTGTATACCTGAGCATGGACTTAGTTGAAAAAGAAATGTTGGTTAATTTTTGTACCTTTTTTGACCACTGGATGGCAGTATAAGACTGTTTGAATCGAAGGAAGGATAGTGAGGGAGCGAGCAGCGTGTCTCTTTTAGAAAAATGGGAGGGAGGCTCCTTGACGTAACATGGGCTGTCTCTCGTTCCTATTTTTCCGTTCTCAAAACGGAAGACGCTCGGTGTGGTTTGAGCTCTTTAGCATAGCATTTTTCACACAAAGCTTTTAATAAAAAAAATCAGTAAACAAGTTCTCAACTTCTTTTTACATGAAGGCAAGGCACGGGTTTCAACTGGGAATTTTGGAGCTTTGACAAGACGGAGGTGCCCTAGACATTCAGCAGATAGGAATGATGTCAGGAATCCTAACTGACCTAAGACCGAAGAGCTTGAGTTCGATTCATTGTCAGACGGTATAATAAAACGCCCATGTCTTTTTATACAGTGCATCTGGCTTCAGCTGTAGGTATCAGGTGTTTCTTGATGCCTATTAAAAAGCAAATTGAAAAAAATAATTTTTATACCACTGTGACCAATGTAATGAGTGTCTGTTTCTCTCTCTGCACCTTGCAAAAGATTTGTGTTGACATACAGTAACCACATTTTACTGTTGTGTCTAATAGGTTTTAGGAAGGAAATCAAGGAAAGTAAACGCACGGTTGCTGCGATGAACATAAGTATGCATTTCTACATGAATTTGTTGCTTTTCATTATCTGATTTACCAGCAAAGTGAATTAATCTTGACTAAAAGAACCAGAGGAAAAATATGCACTAGAGCTTGAATCCAGAATACACATTCACTGACAGACACACAACACAACCAGCCAGTGGAAAACAAAGACGGCATACGCAGCTCACACATAGAGAGCCAATCAGTGTGTTAGGAGGACAAACAAAAACAAGTAGCTGTTCTCACATGCTCTCATTGGGTGAGATATTGTCATTCAGATAAGAGCCATTACGATTCTCCATTTCAGCTAACCTGCGAAGGGGGAAGAAACACAGCAATCAGTCCCAAAACCAAACGGAGGTGCAGTTACCATGGGGGAAATGATTCTTTTACTTCCTGTGAATTTTGATTTTCCCCACTACAAAAAAAAAAGTAGCTTTGTCCCTCAGGGTTCCCAGAATTTCATGCTATGGCTGACTTTTATTCCTCTTCTTTTAAGTGCATACCTCCATCTCTCCAAGTTCTCTTCCACCTGTTCCCTGTTCTCCCCACAGATCACAATGTCATCTGCAAGCATCATAGTCCACGGGGATTCCTGCCTGACCTCATCTGTTAGTCGGTCCATCACAAGCGTAAACAAGAAGGTGCTCAGAGTTCAGGCTCCTTGGTGCAATCCCACCTCTACCTTGAAGCTATCCGTCACTCCTACATATGATGGCCATGAGATGTAAATGAACGACATTTCAAAAACAGAATTACATTTGAAAAAACAGAATTACATTAAGCCAAAGTGGAAGTGGCCAAAGCGGAAGTGGCCAAAGCGGAAGTGGCCAAACTGGAAGTGGCCAAAGCAGAAGTGGCTGGAATCACATTTGAAAAAACTGATTACAATAAGCCAAAGCGGAAGTGGCAATAGGAGAAGTGGCCAAAGTGGAAGTGGCCAGAATCATATATGAAAAAACAGAATTACATTAAGCCAAAGCGGAAGTGGCCAAAGCAGAAGTGGCCAAAGTAGAAGTGTCCAGAATCACATTTGAAAAAACAGAATTACATTTGAAAAAACACTCTGGCTTAATGTAATTCCGTGTTTTCTGTTGTTGTTGTGTTTTTCTTGTTTTTGTTGCGTTTTTTGAAATGCAATTCTGTTTTTTCAAATGTTGTTCATTTACACCTCACGGCCACTGTACCTACAGCACAGCTCACCACTGTCCTGCTGTCTTCATACATTTCCTGTACCAGGGAATTAATCCATCCATCCATCAAAAAGCTCAACTGACTAAAGAATAACTTTATTCCCATTCCAGCTTGTCCACTAAAATGGGTAATATCAAAAAAGATGTCAAAGTACATTGGAGACCAAAAAGTAGATCTGCACAAGGCTGGAACGAACCACAAGACCATCAGCAAGAAGTTTACATGGAATGTGGTAATTACTGGAGGGACTATTCAGATATGAACAAAATATTTAATAACCATGAATCGTCCTCAGTCTGGAGCTTTTTGTAAGTAATTGAAAAGAAATTGCGTTAAGATAGCCATGGGAAAGATGAAGAATCATCCCAAAACTACATGGAGGAGCTTATTGATGATCTGAAGGCAACAGACCATAATCACCAATTATCAATGGTAACAGTGTACTGTAATGGACTCCTGCTAAAAAAAAAAAGGTCCATAAAGAGGTCTGTCTGTTTGCCAGACGAAGAGTTTGCCAGTGAACATCTAAAGAATACAAAAACGGTTTGGGACAAAGAGATGTGGTCAGTTTATCAGAACTCCCCGTACAATTAAATATTAACACCAAAACATGGATATTTGTAGGCCTCAAATTAAAGCAAAGATACTCGTCTCTGTTTAACTTTATTTTATTTCCCATAAACTATGCCCGTCACGATAACAGATTTTGCTGGACGATTGTCTCAGAAATTATTGTGATGAATGATATCGTTTGAAATTTTACAATAATTAATAATTGTCAAATTTTAGAAGAAATTATTTATTTGGCATGTAGTACCTTTTTTTACCACTGGATGGCAGTAGAAGACTGAACTGAAGGATGGATAGGTAAGCAGTATATATGTAAGAAAAATGGGAGGGAGGCCCCTTGACATGACATGGGCTGACATGGTGGACGCTTGGTGTGATTTGAGCTCTTTAGCATAGCATTTGTTACACAAAGCTTTTTAATAAAAAAATTGGTAAACAAGTTCTCAGCTTCTTTTTGCAGAGAAAAACAACTTTTTACATGAAGGCACGGGTTTCAACCGTGAATTTTGGAGCTTCGACAAGACGGGAATTTTTTTCCTGAAGGTCGGCCTGTTAGCTTAGCTCGTAGTTTAGCTTTTCAGCTTAGCTGCTTTTAACGATCCAAAAACACGATTTTGGATGGTTAAAACGGATTTTAAAGAGAAAAGAGAAAGGGAGGGGTCAGCGAAGAACACCTGAGTTGAGCCGTGTCATCAGTAGAAAGAGAGAGACACAAAGACACGATAAAGTCGATAAATGAAATTGAGGTTGATAATTTCAGGTCTCTCTTGTAAATGAGTCCTCGAGGCTCAATGGGATTTACCTGTCTAAACACAGGTTGAATGAATTTTCATTTATCATGGCAATCCACGGGTGACTTAAGTCACCCGCGGGTCGCCAGTTGAATAGCGCTGCCCTGTGACCATTCATAAGTAACTGATGATGTTGGCCTCGTCCTGCCCACAATTGAGCTTTTGAGTACTTTTAGTATCAAAAGACGAGTGGAAAATTACCCCAGCTGCTCTTACATGTTGATCTACATGTGGGATAAACATCTTTCTCATGACAATTCTGAAAACATGGCAAATGAACTAACGATTGTCCTTGCATTGTCCAAGACACTTAAATGTGTCCAGCGGATATTTTGACATTTAAATTCTGCGGTTGGGTGGTCACCAAAAGCATATGTCATAACTTTGTCACATTAGTCAAATAAGTTTGAGCCACTAAGCCAGCCCACCTTTTCAGAAGTCAAGAGTTCTGGGCTTGTTACTACCTCCCTTGGAGATAGAGGTAGGGTGTCTCGGACCCACCTTGCTACCGTCATGTGTCTTCTGAATGAACCAAGGTGGGCAGAACACTTGTCAGTCCCAAATTGAGGCATCTTGTGAATGAAGCTATAGGCAAGGACCCTTGTCCTTCAGCCAGAACATTAAGGATGGGTCATGGTTGGCTCATCCAACATGACAATGACTAAAAACACATCACCAAGGCTATGAAGGAATGGCTAAAGAAGAATTGCTTTAATGCTGTGAGTAGACTCATCCGTCCTCAGACTTGCGTCTTTTGAAAAAAAAAAAAACTGTGAAGGGGCTGAAGCTTCAAGTTGCCCAACAGATGTCATGAAACCTGAAGGATTTAAGAGTTTCTGTAAAAAGTAGTGGGTCAAAATCCCTCCTGAAGTGCACAAACCACTTGGCCATCTACAATAAACATCCTACCACTGTGCTGCTAACAAACAATTTTCCACTACGTATTAAATCATGATTTTCTTGAACATCAAATACTTATTTCACTTAAGTGTCAAGACAACTAATTTTGAACTTTCCTTAAATGCTGTTTTCAGGATTTTTAGTTGATATACCACCTCTCTCAATTAAAACTGAACTCCAATAAAAATTAGACTCTTCGTTTTCTTTGTAAGTGGGCAGACATACAAAATCAGCAGGGACTCAAACATTTATTTCCCCCACAGTAACAGATGAGAGGGAAACCCCAACTCCAAACAGAAAACACCAACGATTAACAGCCGTGTTTAGAGGGTTAAATTTACATAGTTGCAAAATCAAATCAAAAATTGTCTCACACATTCTAAACAAATATACTAAAATGACAAAATTGTATTTTGTGCTTGTGTGCACAACTGGAATTTCCAGAATTTGATAAATGTTTGCACAACCACTGTTTTGTATCTTTAAATAGTTTATCTAAGTGAAGCATTGTAAATGAACTACAGTAGTCCCTCGACACTTCGCGGTTCGACATTTGCGGAATCGCTCTTTTGCGGTTTTTCAACGTAACTTTGTACACGACACACGATTGGCTGATTGACGGAAGGCGACCAACCAGAGCATTGTGCTCTGTATCCCGGGCACTGAATGGCTCAATAACCATAACAGTCTGTCTGCTCTCTTTTGCTATGCTCTTTTGTGAAATTTATTTCAAGCCCTACGGTGCCACCCAAACGTTCTGTGAGCTCTAATGTTACAGGCAGCGAACCCAAGCACAAGAGAAAGATGCTTACCATAAAAGAGAAGGTGGAGCTTCTCGACATGTTGAAGGAAGGGAGAATATAGGCCTGTCACGATAACAAATTTTGCTGGGCGATCAATTGTCTCAGAAATTATTACGATAAACGATAATATTGTTTGAAATTTGACAATAATTAGTAATTATTGTAAAATTGAAGAAGAAATGTTGGTTAACTTTTGTGTGTAGTACCTTTTTTTGACAACCGGATGGCAGTATAAGACTGTCTGAACCAAAGGATGGATAGTGATGGAGCGAATAGTGTCTCTTTAAGAAAATGGGAGGGAGGCCCCTTGACGTGACATGGGCTGTCCATCGTTCCTATTTTTCGGTGCTCAAAATGGCGGACGCTCGGTGTGGTTTGAGCTCTTTAACATAGCATTTTCACACAAAGCTTTTAATAATTTTTCAAAAATCAGTAAAAAGTTCTCAGCTTCTTTTTGCAGAGAAAAACAACTTTTTATACTAAGGCACGGGTTTCAACCGTGAATTTTGGCGCTTTGACAAGACGGAGGTTTTCTCCCCGAGGTCGACCTGTTACCTTAGCTCGTAGCTTAGCTTCTCAGCTTAGCTGCTTTCAAGGATCCAAAAACGCGATTTTGGATCGTTAAAACAGATTTTAAAGAGAAAAGAGAAAGGGAGGGGTCAGTGAAGAGCACCGGAGTTTAACCTTTTGTCATCCAGTGTCTTCAGTAGAAAGAGAGAGACACGAAGAAACGATAACGCCGATACATGAAAACAAGGTCGATCATTTTCATTTATCAAGCGATTAATTGATATATTGTTTATTGCGACAGGCCTAGGAGAACCTACGTGGACGTTGGTCGCCATAACGGGATCAAAGAATCTACAGTTTGCTATATCAAGAAAGATTATCAGGTCTACGGCAACGGTGACTTGCCACACCACCACAAAGGGGGTGGATACTTCCCACAATAAGACGATTGTGAAGATGGAATCTGCATTAGTCGTGTGGATCAGGGGTGCACCGATTGCAGTTTTCTGGCCGATCACGATCTCTAAAAAGCCTGACCTGAAGTTCCGATTGTGGCCGATACCGATTTTGTTTTATAAGCGACACTGTCAGGTGTTATAAGGTCACAATGCACCATCAATTTTATTTTATTGAAAAACATGCCATTGAACAATATCCTAAAAACAATACGAACTTGTTTTAATTGGCCATGAGGTAGTGCTCTGAAATATAAAGGAAGGTTAGACAATTGTTAAAACTACAAAAAAAAAAAAAAAAAGAAATTGGTAAAATTGGATTCTCATGTAAGTATCGGCCGATCGCGATCTCCCAAAATTAAGGAAATCGGGGCCAGTCGATTAATTGGTGCACTCCTAGTGAGGATTAATGATTGCCGTAAAAAGAATATCACGCTGGATACAAACACCATCCGGACAAAGGCCAAACAACTTTATGATTGCCTGGCAGCAAAAAGGGACGATCGCAATGGTGATGGTAATGAAGAGCAGCACCTTCATGACTTTCATTGTCATCAGCACAATTCTTCACATCTTCATCCTTCAAGTTGTAACAGTTTTGTCACTGGCAAGTACCCATATAATTTATTTATCTATTTTTAATCGTTTGAGTTTAGAACATTGTCAAGAACATTTCAAGAGTGTGGGAAGGGTTTATAATGCCTTAAAATATATATAAACACAAATAAATATGGCGTTCCTACTTGGCGGTTTTTCACCAATCGCGGTGGTGTCTGGAACGTAACCCCTGCGATAATCGAGGGACTACTGTACTGGCAAGCTTTTAACACCTTAAAACAATTAAAACATGCATCTGCTAATTCACAAGACAAGATGTGACGTGTGCAAATTGTTGACTTCTGTTTTAAGACCCTATTTGTTTTCAAAGGAGCCACGCCTCATTTGAAGTCATTTAAAAGTGATCAGTAGTTGTACAAAGTTGGGCTGTAACACACATGGCTGCCTTTGACAAACGACTGTATTCACCGAAATAAAAGAATCTTCCCCCAAACCACCACGGGAAATTAGGACAACTAATCCCCTGTGAGTTATAACTGCGCAGCTTCGAGAGCACTGCGGGGGTGGGAGCAGTTTATTTTCTTTGAATTCCTTCGTCTAAACTGCATCGACTGATGCGATTTCTGGTGTGGGCCTTGGAGAGCTCTCTAAAGCCGTCATCTGCGACGCCTGTGGGACCGAGGACAGCAGGGACTGGAAGACTGAGCGGCACACGGGGGAGACTGCTCTACCACATCCTGCTCCCAACAAGGAGTGACCAGCGAGGGGTTACTGAACACAGATGGAACGTTACCGGTTAGCATAGTGCTCGATCCGAGAGTGTGTGTCGTCATGTGAGAGCTGAGGAGATGATCCGGGCCTGAGGGGGAAGAAACAAACAAACAACAAAAAAAAAAAAAAAAAACAAGAAGAGCTCGTGAGTCCATCTTTCATTTTTTCTGTGAATCATGATGTGGACAAGAACGGTTCTGAATTTATTTTAAAAATGCCAAAAACTAAAACTGACCAATAGTTATCATTAGTTAAAGTCTTCGTTCTTTGTTCCAATGAAGGAATTGCATTTTCCCTTAAAAACACTGAACTTGTCTTGGCTAGTGTGATGGCATAATGGCAATTTGCATTGCTCATACCACATTATATGTCTGTCCAAAAACTAATACATAGCAATACAACAATCTCTACCAATGGTCCTGACGAGCAAAGACCTTGTTTGACGTTTGAATTTATTTGTGACCTTGTCCTTTAAGCTGAGGTGATGAAGATTATACAAAAACTGTGCAACAGTGGTACACATTTGAATGAAGTTTTGTTAAATTATCTTGAGCAGATCAGAAGGTATGGTTCGGACATGCAAAGACCTTGCATAACCTTGACCTTCGATTTGGGGCAATGAAAATGCTGTCCATTGATGATGCATACTGTATGTGTATGAAGTTTCATTCAATTATCTTGAGTGAATCAGAAGTTTTGGCCTGGACAAAACAACGTTTACGAATGGACGAAGACTATACCATGAAAATTCTGTCATTTGACAAACGTTTAAAAAAAAAGTACCCAGAATCAAGTTGTTTAATTCCCATTTAATAGGTAGCAGTGGCATATATTAGAACTTTAGCTCCAACAAAAGCTGATCAATTTTCTATTTTAGTGGGAGAGCAGTTCACAGTTGGCTGGTTTTATTTGCAGTAGTAGCCTACATTTGAATAAATACGTTGCTGGTTATTTTGGGAAAAAGATAAAAGGATGTCTCAAAGAAACCTGCTTAGTATTGCTATGTAGAACAAAATGTTTTGGTTCTTTAAGGTCTGACAAATTATTTGCTCGTGATTGACAATCAATTATGACATTAGCTGAAAAGGGGATATGATATCTGGAAAAAAACAAGGTTATCAAGTTTGGGCGCAGCACAGTGGCGCAACTGGTAGAGCTGCTGCCTCTCAGTGAGCAGGTCCCTGGTTCAAATCCTGGTCGGGGGCCCTTCTGGGTGGAGTTTGCATGGTCTCTCCGTGCATGCATGGGTTTTCTCCGGGTACTCCGGTTTCCTCCCACAGACCAAAAACATGCATGTTAGGCTGATTGGCAACTCTAAATTGTCCCTAGGTGTGAGTGAGAGAGTGAATGGTGGTTTGTCTCGTTTGTCTCTGTGTGTCCCTGTGATGGACTTGCGACCCGTCCAGGGTGTACCCCGCCCCTCGCACAGTGATTGCTGGACTTTGGCACCGGCGACCCCCGTGACCTGATGGAAGTTTGGGCTAAAATCTTTCCACCACTGGCCTAGCAGTCTTGTGACTTTCAATGTAAGAAACTTTGTGAGCTAAGACACGCACCCGTTCTTCCAGGGATCAACAGAATGTATAAAGTACCAACATGCACTGATAATTGTTTTATAATCACATCTAAGGCGTTGTAAATAGAAAATGAATCAAACTGTAAGCTGTCAAAAGATTACTACCCGTATGCAAAAATATGCAAAGCTTTTAGCCACAGGGTCTTTAGATAGTGTCTTTTTTGTGCGCATCAAATCCATTTTCTTTGGTGTCTTAAGTCGTGGCAGCTTAAGAAAATGGAACTGCACCTTTTTGACAAGCTTGTTGTAACTTAGTGTACAACACAGGGTTTTGTTTTTATGCTTTATTGAATCTTACGTTAAGGTTTAGAAGAACAGGTCATGAACAAAAGAATAATAATTTTTTTAAAAATCAACAAGAAAACTGATTTTAATTGGTCAGAATCTTATCTTTAGTCAGTGCAAACCTAAAGGCTTAAAAAATCAATCAATCAATCAATCAATCAAGCGTGTCAGAAAGTGTGTGTGAGAAAGGGAGAACGAGTGAAAGTGAGTGAGAGAGAGAGGGAGAGGGAGAGAGGGGGAGAAAGGGAGAGGGAAAGAGGGAGAGTGAGGGAGAGCGAGCAAGAGAGAGTGGGAGAGAGGAAGAGTGAGAGAGAGAGAGCAAGACAGAGAGGGAGAGTGAGAGGGAGAGAGGGAGAGGGAAATATGGAGAGTGAGGGAGAGAGAGGGTGAGGTAGAGAGAGAGTGAGCAAGAGAGAGAGGGCGAGTGAGAGAGTGAGGGAGAGCAAGGGAGAGAAAGCGAGAGAGGGAGAGCAAGGGAGAGGGAGAGAGGGAAAAATGGAGAGTAAGGGAGAGAGAGGGCAAGGTAGAGAGAGGGAGAGCGAGAGAGAGAGCAAGAGAGAGGGAGAGCAAGAGATAGTGAGAAAGGGAGAGAGAGCGAGAGGGAGAGAGAGTGAGGAAAAGCAAAAGAGGGAGGAGAGGAAGCGAGGAGGGGGAAAGCAAGAAAGAGAGGGAGTGAGACAGAGGGAGAGCAAGGGGGAGCGAGAAAGAGAGCAAGAGAGAGGGAGAAGGAAAGAGAGAGAGAGCAGGACAGTGTGAGAGAAAGGGAGAGCGAGAGCAGGACAGTGTGAGAGAGAGGGAGAGCGAGAGAAAGGGAGGGAGCCAGGTACTCACGCATGGTCTACAGGCCAGAAGTTGATCAAAGTAACAGGACTGCAAAAGAAAAGACAAAAATCAAAATGAGGACACAAGAAGAGAAAGACATGCAACAGTGGAGCATGATGGGAGCTGTAGTTTGGTAGTGAACGAAGGGTTCAGGAAGAGAAAAGCACTACTCTCACAATTTAAAAATGGAAAACCATGATGCACAAAGTGTGTGCACACTTACATAAAATGTTTCTTACATGACACCGACTGACCAGCGTTTTGGAAAAAAAACAAAAAAAAACAACAAAAAAAAACAACAACTTATTTTTCTAACAGAAATCAAAAACACTGCAGCTGGACCAAAACTAGTTTTACAGAAGTAAAGAAGCAAGAACCAACTGACACACGCACACATTACAGGTAAAAGGAAGTGTGTGTGTGATATTGTAGAGAACAAACAGCTCAGTTACACATTAATTCCTCACAAGATAGCATTGTTTGTGTGTGTATTCAGTGCGAGTGCTTTAGACTTCAAAGGTCTGTTGACCAAAACTAAAACTTTTCTTTATCGAACATTGTTTTCCAGGAACTCACACTGGCTCTACTCTCGGACCACTTCCTTTCTCTACTGCCATTAATGACACCCAGAAATGTGCGGAAGCTGAAAGGTGACGTTATCCCAAAATAAAATATTTATCCTGTCATCTTGACATTGAAGCAAGATTTATAAAAAATATATACCCTGAAAGTCAAGAGTTAAGGTTAACATTTTGACAACATTGCTGTTTCAACTGATTCAAGTTCAGCAATGTGTTACAAAGTGTGCTATTTTCTTTGCTGATAGTAGTCCCTCGCTACTTCGTGGTTTGACTTTCGTGGACTCGCTGTATTGCGGTGTATCTCCGGGGGGAATCCCAAGGCATTCCCAGGCCAGCCAAGAAACTAGTCCCTCCAGCGTGTCCTGGGTCTTCCTCTGGGTCTCCTCTCGGTGGGACGTGCCCGGAACACCTCACCAGGGAGGTGTCCAGGAGGTATCCTAACCAGATGCCCGAGCCACCTCAACTGGCTCCTCTCAATGTGGAGAAGCAGCAGCTCTACTCTGAGTCCCTCCTGGATGATAGAGCTTCTCACCCCGTCTCTAAGGGAGAGCCCAGACACCCTGCGGAGAAAACTCATTTCGGCCACTTGTATCCGAGATCTCGTTCTTTCGGTCACAACCCAAAGCTCATGATCATAGATGAGGGTAGGAACGTAGATCGACTGGTAAATTGAGAGCTTCACCTTTTGACTCGGCTCTCTCTTCACCACAACAGACCTGTACAGCGCCCGCTTCACTGCCGACACTGCACCTATCCACCCATCGATCCCTCGCTCCATTTTTCCCTCATTCGTGATCAAGACCCCGAGATACTTGAACTCCTCCACCTGGAGCAGGACCTCCTCCCTGACCCAGAGAGGGCACTCCCAAGACCATGGCCTCGGATTTGGAGGAACTGATCCTCATCCTGGCCGCTTGCATGCTTCTTGTATAGGCATAATTAGCTTGGAATAATAACAATAAATGATAAAAATATGAGCAGAAATTTTTTTTAAAAAGTGAAAGGTTTGTGTGTGTGTGAAAAAGAGAGAAATGTGAAAGTTAAAATGTGTGTGAAAGAGTTGCAAAATGAAATGCAACTAAAGCGACCCCACATAAGGAGCAATAAAGTTGTTATGGCCAAAACTTTAAATGTGAAGAGGAACAAAGGCATTTTATTTCAGGTAAACATTTGAGAAAGAAATGGAGACCGACTCAGATATTTCGATTTTACAGGCTGGGCACAATTTGCTCGGTGTGAAAAATGTCATTAATCTGTGTGAGATGGACTTTGGTAAGTGTCAACCTGCGCACCCACCAGGTACAGACACAAAATAACTCAATCACACAAGATTGATGTTTTTACATTAGTACCCCTCGCAATATTGCATAGAACATTCAACCAGGACACCTGTGGTCCCATTACCTCTGCTCCTTCAGTTGAAACATCAAGTTCCAAACGTCGACATTCGAAAATGTAAGTGGAAACCTCACTTATTTTGTTAATTATTCAGCTCACAAGATGAACCGGACGGGGTGTATTTCCAATTCCTCACGTCACTCCATGACGGGGCAAATTAAAAGTGTGGACACAGTAGAAACTAGAGCCCGACTGATATATTAGCATGCTAATATATCGGCATGCTGATATATTAGCATGCTAATATATCGGCATGCCGATATATTAGCATGCCAATATATCGGCGTTTGGGAACATATCGGTATCGGTGATAATTGACCCATTATGCGCCGATATAAACACTTAAAATTTTCACCCCTAAAATGCTGGGAACAAACTGTAATTGTACAATGTATCCAGCAGAGGGCGCATGCAGACTACTTTCAAGTTATGGCCGTTCACTTTAAGTTTCACTTTCAGCACAGCCGAATCAGCGAACAATTTTGTAGCATATTTTGCTGAACAGAGCATGCTAAGATTATTTTAACTGATCTGTAAAATAAAAACAATAATAAATTCTCTTCAACCCTCCAACCCGTTTGTCATTAGCTACGTGCCTCTCAAGTTAGCAAGCTAACGTTTAGATAACCTAGCATATTGCCTTGTAAAACTTTATCCAGAACAATAAATCTAACGCAGAGGTAAAATACATCAGTGTTAGCAACGTTATCTTTGTCGTCCTCAATGAAACGCATTGTTTGGCTGAAACTTCTCTGCAAAGAAAAAAAACGCAGCTGCGATCAATAGTGCTGTCAAATTTTGCTGGGCGATTAGTTGTTTCAGAAATGATTGCGATAAACGATTATATTGTTTGAAATTTGACAATTGTTAAATTTCAGAACAAACCGTTAATTTTTGTGTGTAGTACCTTTTTTGAGCACCAGATGGCATTATAAGACCGTTTGAACCAAAGTATGGATAGAGAGGGAGCGAGCAGCGTGTCTCTTTAGGAAAAATGGGAAGGAGGCCCCTTGACGTGACATGGACTGTCTCTCTTCGGTTCTCAAAATGGCGGACGCTCTGTGTGGTTTGAGCTCTTTAGCATAGCATTTTTCACACAGAGCTTAAAAAATGAAAAATAAAAAAAATAAAACAAGTTCTCAGCTTCTTTTTGCAGAGAAAAACTACTTTTTACACGAAGGCACGGGTTTCAGCCGGGAATTTTGGAGCTTCGACAAGACGGAGGTTTTCTCCCCGAGGTCGGCCTGTTAGCTTAGCTCGTAGCTTAGCTTCTCAGCTTAGCTACTTTTAATGATCCAAAAGAAAAGAGAAAGGCAGGGGTCAGTGAAGAGCACCGGAGTTGAGCCTTTTTATCATCCAGTCTCTTCAGTAGAAAGAGAGAGACGCGAAGAAACGATAAATCCGATAAATGAAAATGAGGTCGATAATTTTCATTTATCGTGCGATTAATTGATTTATTGTTTATTGCGACAGGCCTAGCGGTCAATGCTAATTAGACCTTCACCATACATGACTAGTTAAAGAATGAACAGGGAAGGGCGTTTCTTTCATTTATATTTTTGTAACACTTGATAACTTTATGAAGGATAGTGGAGGATAGAAAATGACTTAAGTGTTAAAACAAGTTGAAAAGTAGCCGTTTACTTACATTCTTGGGCGTGGCCAAAACTCAAAATTTTTCAGCCAATATATCGGTTATCGGCATTAACCTCCGCGTCCACAATATCGGTCGGGCTCTAGTAGAAACTTGTGAAATTTAGCCCGAGTTTCCTTTTCCTGGTAACGTGTGCGTAACATGTACGAGAATGTGTTCACGAGCCTCACGTTTCCATGTTGTCTCCTTCCAGGATGGTCTGGACAGGGAGGTAGCCCATGCGCGGGTGTTTGGCAAAATATCTCTTAGTCCTGAACTTGTTCTTCAGCACCTTGGCGAAATCCCTGACATCCTCCCCAGATGTGGTCTGATGAGATGGAGCAGAGAAGTGGCAAACACGCCTTTTAGAAATCATCACTTTGCTTTCAACTCATTCGATTTGTCACTCATGACGGTAAAGTTCACACTGCACCATGCTAGTTATTAAGAAAAAATGAGTATGTATATATGGCAATGTAAATATCTATATACATATAATTTAATTTAAAAGATGTATTCAAGCAGATGTTTATGAGAGGATTCGTTTATGTTTTGGTTTTATTGCATACAGTCAAACTAGCTAATAAATTGGAAATACTTAAATGGTCAGGGTAGAAATATATGTTTTTTGAGCAGTTGATTAAAATTACAGAAATTATTTGTATGTATATGTTATGAACTGAATTATTTTATATGAACGCAATGCATCTAAATATTTTTTTTGAATTTTTAAGGTTTGAAATAAGCAAAGAAACAATAGCTTCATAAATAAAATCTTTGATTCCACTCATTAGCTTGTAATTATTTAGATTTAAAACATGTGCAACGTATTCTTATTGAACAACTCTTGAACACGCCGCAGACCAGAAATGTTCACAGTCTCGTACCGGAGTGCAGTATTCAACCATGGGGTATTGCATCTTGTGGCCCTTGGCAACACGACCAGAGAAGAAGCAGCTTTGGCAAATGTCATAGTTGAAATGTTTCAGACTCCGATATCTGTGGAGACAAAACAAAAACGGAACGCATCGAGAACGGCCTCTTTATCCGCTTCGTTTAAAATCATTCTGTGAAGGCTTATGAAGCGTTCACTCCACTGTGATCCATTTTTCTTCCAGACGTTTTTCAGAATCTTCCTTGTTCCACAGTTTTTGTGCCATTTCAACAAATCATAAATCAAAACGTTCAGCCGTTTCAGGACAATCCTGCTTTGACTTTTGGTATTGGTGAAACTTTAGCTTTTTGAAATATTTAGCCTTTTCTTTAGAAACGGATGTCAATTTTTATATTTGTTTACAACCTTTTACTGCTCCTTTCACATTCTGTTCTGCTTCAGCTTCTTTCAACTTCCTTGTGCAAATGTAAACTGCTTTCAGCTACTTTCAGCTGTTTTGTGCTCCTTTCAGATTCTTTCTGCCAACTACAACATTTTTGTGTTTTTTCTAATTTCTTCCTACTAATTTCACCTTATTTATACAAGTTTCAGCTTTTTCTGATATTTCAGCTACTATTTAGCTGTTTTTGTGCTAATTTTAACTTTTTCAGCTAATTCCACATTTTTTGCAATCATTTCAACATTTTTCAGCCTAAGTCAGCAGAAATGTGCTCTCTCTACTTCCTTCTGGTAATTTAAGCTTCTTTCTGCTTTTTTATCTACTTTTTAGCTGTCTTTTGCTAATTTCAGCTTTTTCCAGATAATTTCCACTTTTTTGTATTCATTTATGCTTCTTTCAGCAAACATGTTCTTTTTGCTTTCTTCGGCTAATTTAAGCTTCTTCTACATTTTCAGCTCGTTCTTTAAAGCATTTTTAGCTACTTTCAGCCATTTTCAGATTCAAGTTTTTTGTGGTAATTTCTGCTACTTTCAGCTTATTGTGCTCCTTTTAGTTTTTTTCTGCTAGTTTCCGTTTTTTCTGCTATTACAGCTACTTTTAGCTGTTTAAGTGCAAAATTTAGCTTTTTCAGCTACTTTCACTTTTTTTTTTTTTTTTAGCTCATGTCAGCTTCTTCCACTTTCTTCTGGTAGTTTAAGCTTCTTTCTGCTTTTTAGCTTCTTTTCAGCGGCTTTTTTTTTTTTTTTTGCTAATTTTTGCTTTTTTCAGATAATTTCCACTGTTTTGTGCTCATTTATGCTTCTTTCAACCTACTTAACTTATTTCTGCTAATTTCAGCTCGTTATGCTCCTTTCAGCTTTTTCTGCTAGTTTCAGTTTTTTTCCTGCTATTTCAGCTACTTTTAGCTGTTTAAGTGCTAAATTTAGCGTTTACAGCCAATTCCACATTTTTTAGCTCATTTCAGCTCCTTCCACTTACTTCTGGTAGTTTAAGCTTCTTTCTGACTTTTCAGCTACTTTTCAGCTATTTTTTAGCCAATTTTCTAATTCTTCTGCTAATTTCTGCTTATTTAAACCTAATTCAGCAAATATGTGTTCTTTCTGCTTTCCTCTGCTAATTTAGGCTTGTTCTTGTATTTCAGCATGTTTTGAGCTAATTTCAGCAGATTTTCAGCACATTCTTCAGCAGTGTCAGTCACACTGCATTTTCGCAGGAAATGCAATTTCTCTAGTTTATCTTGTGATTTATTATCTTTAAGTTGTTTTGGTGAACTGTTGCGTATATCTCAGTTTCAGACAAGCTGTCCTCGACAGAAGCGTCTTGTTTTGTGTTGAGAATCATATCAGTGTTCCTTCATGCCCCGTCGGCTGATGTGACATAACTTGTCCTCCACCTCATCAGGCCTCACTTACACATCAGTGAATTTATATTCACAAAACGAGAGCTAGAGTCTGGACATTTTTAAAAATGCGGAAACTGTCCTCGAGAGTTTGTTTTGCAAAACGACCACAGCCTTACTTGTGGCGAAGCAGCGGTGCGACTGACCTGAAGCCGATGATGGGACACTCCTTACAGATGTTGCACTTGGCCTGGTGCTTGGCGGTTTCGGCGGCTGCGACACGATGCAGGACGGGTAACCACACCATGGACTGGGGCTCCAGACGCATCCAGTCCAGGAACATGGCTGCCTCGAGCTCCGGTTTGTTGTTGGCCTTGGAACCAACATTAGAGCAGGAAACAAGATGGTAAAAAAGATCAGTATGAGTAACTCCAAATAAGATGGGAGTCATATGTTTGACGTTCCACTGGGTGTTAATTAAGAAGGTGGAGAAATGCAATTAATAAAACATATTCTTCTACTTTTAGGTGGTTAAATTTAGACATTTTCATATACGTTTCATTCTAGATTAGTTATTTAGCATAAAAGCTAATATAAACATAAGAAAATACACACTGGATGAGACTGTTCTTGTTAAATTAAATATTACATTTGTACTTTTTTTTTATCTACCAGTACCCATTTTTGTGAAGCAAAGAAAAATCCCAGATTTGATCAAAATTATTAGACAATCTTATATTCTCCATATAACTCCATATTACAAACAAATCAATGTAATATCGTATCGTGGCAAAGCTGGTGATTTACACCCCTAATAAACACACACACACACACACATTTGGATTTTTATCATTATTATTTACTTCTTAATCCTAAGCATTATTATCAGTTAGATCAGTGCCCTTGTTAGGACACTTGTCGCATTTTATTTTTGTCGGGGGTGGGGGGGGGGGGAGAGTGTACAGGATGGAGTCATGCATGTGTTGCCTACCTGCTAGCTTAGCGCTATGTTGTTGCCGGGTTTTATTGACCGGGGGAGGGTGGTGTCACGTCTGTGTTGCCCACCTGCTAGCTTAGCGCTAAATTGCTCCGGGTGGGGTGTGTGTGCAGAGCGGTATGTCAGTAGCGTTTTTGCTAGCGCATTTGTATTGCGCCCCGTACGACATAAATACGGACAATTGTTGATTGGGGGTGCGGCGGGCAGTAGACGGTGCGCTTGGGTCTGTTGATGGGGCGGGGCACCCCTCTTGTATAACGGTAGAGGAAACACTCGACTATTCATATATACCTAAACCCATTTCACACCTTGGTCCTAAACCCATCTTCTAACCCAAAACTGGTGCTCCGTTGTATTTGGACTGGACTTTGGCCTTCAAAAGGACTACTGGTCCTGAAAAGGTACGTGTGAATATCGGAAAAAGGTTCTAAAAAAAAGTAAAAAACCAGACACATACAAGTTGTATGGTTGACAATGTGTCCTAAATTTGTACTACATGTTCCTGCATCCAGTTCTTTTGCTCCGATAAGATTGACTAAAGTGTGATGTGTGTCAATAAGATACATTTCAATGGGTGATTTAGATGCTATTGTTATGAACCATATGTACAGAAAACCACATACGGGGTGGGGGAGAGATCCAAAAGGCCGAGCTGAGAGACGTTTCGATAGCACTAGTGGTTTTTCTGTTCTTCTGAAAAGTTCATTGTTTTACCACCAGTGTGCAGGTACAGTATATATTTAGCAAGGACAACAAACTGCCAGGAAACTCCCAGACAGACTGCGAGAAATGACAAGGGGAGTACTCGGATGTTTACACAAACCCACCACATCAGTTACACATCTGGGGATATACACCCCCCCCACCCCAAACAGACACAAATACTTTAAAGGAGGCACGTACAAACTGAAAGCAGCTGCGGACGGACGGCTCGATATTGGAGCCGCCAAAAGATGCGACCTCGCCGAGCTGCCGAGGAATCTGGATGGAGTCATAGAGGAGAAGACCCAGGCGGCGCTGGTCGCAAAAGCCGGTTGGGCTGGCAACCTGCCGGAACAAGACTGCAGAGAGAAGAGGAAGGGTAGGGGGCAGAAAGGAAGAGATGGCATTTGAATGGGATGGTAGGGGGGTGGTTGTGTTTGAGTGCCATTTTGTGTGCAATAAACACATTTCCATAGAAAGACCATCAAATGACGGAAGAATTCATGACTAAGAGGCTAGAATAATCCCCACACTTCCTTCATTTTGTAGTTGATAATCTTATTTAATTGATTTCCAGAATAAATTTGTTTTTCTTATTAACTTGGGATGCACAGTACAATTATACAATTATTTCCATTGTGAAATCATAATCCATTGTGACCTGTTCAGCCATTTCATTGGTCAGATTTTATTGCATTGTTTTTAACCCAGGTAGTCTCACTGGGTCCCGAGGACACCCCCCCAAGAGAGATGTGTATTGGGAAGCTATATGAGCACCTGGGTGTGATGAGGCTAAATGTTTTGGCAGCATTAAGCTCGTTAGCCCGTCAAAATTAAATATTTTAATAAATAAATCCATAAATTAGTCGCAGTATTGTATAAGCCGCAGTGTTCAAATTGTGTGGGGGAAAAAAAGTAGCGGCTTATAGTCCAGAAATTACGGTAATCAGCATTAACTCAGTTCACGTTTAGACAAGAAGTGGAAGAGCCAGGATGTGAGATGAAGTTTACAGTTATTCTTTAAAATTTGGAGGAGGGGAAAAAAAGAAAATGAGATTTTTTTTTTTTAATTCTAAATACATACTGTTTTAAAGTAGCTATTATTTTGAGTAGACGTAACGAGATCTTGTAAGAGTAAAACGTCACAGGATTGCTCGTCGAGTTGAAGCTAGTCTAGTTAATTATGCTCTTACCTACAAAATAAGTTTGACATAACACTTTGTTACTGAGATAACAGAAATTCACGGGAAAGTCAGTGATGATCATTATTAAATGTGGAGCAAAGTGTTTATAAAACAGAATTATTTAATCTACTGAAATTGTTTATCTACTGTAAGTAGGCCTGTCGAAGTAAAGAATAAATCAATGATGATTCTGATAAATGAAAATGATCAACCTCATTTTCATTTATCGACTTTATCGTTTCTTCGTGTCTCTCTCTTTCTACTGAAGACACCGGATGACAAAAGGCTCAACTCCGGTGTTCTTCACTGACCCCTCCCTTTCTCTTTTCACTTTAAAATCTGTTTTAACGATTCAAAATCACGATTTTGAATCGTTAAAAGCAGCTAAGCTGAGAAGCTAATCTATGAGCTAAGCTACGAGCTAAGCTAACAGGCCGACCTCGGGGAAAAAACCTTTGTCTTGTCGAAGCTCCAAAATTCACAGTTGAAACCCGTGCCTTCGTCTAAAAAGTTGTTTTTCTCGCAAAAAGAAGCTGAGAAGTTGTTAACTGATTTTTATTAAAAGCTTTGTGTGAAAAATGCTAAAGAGCTCAAAACACAGAGCGTCCGCCATTTTGAGAACCGAAGAGAGACAGCCCATGTCATGTCAAGGGGCCTCCCTCCCATTTTTCTTAAAGAGACACGCTGCTCACTCCCTCACTATCCATCCTTCGGTTCAAACAGTTTTGTAATGTCATCAAGTGGTCAAAAAAAGGCACTACACACAAAAAGTAACCAACATTTCTTCTTAAATTTGACAGTAGTTACTAATTATTGTCAAATTTCAAACAATATTATCGTTTATCGCAATAATTTCTGAGACAATTAATTGCCCAGCAAAATGTATTATCGTGACAGTAAGTAAATCAACTTCCTCTTTTACCAGATCAAAGCTTTTACATCCTAATGTTTAATCTCTACTTTTAATTATTTAAAGCAAAATCTCACCCTAATTTACTTTGTTTGGAAAGAGCAGCTTATACTGCAACAATCATTTGAAAATAGGGCAGCTTTGATTTACATAAAATTAAAGGTACTACCGTAAGTAAGACTTTCATCAGGTCATCCTGATGCTGCGTTCACTTACATCTGTATTTATCTTCCAGGTGAGCCTTGCAAAGCGAGATGACTCCAGTTTTGAACGACAGAGTCCGGATCTTTCCAGTGCGCCCACTGTCAAATGAACAGACACATCAGAGGAACCAGAACTCCTTAATTAAAAATAAATAAAAAAAATCATGTGCTGAGCGAGTTTCACAAACGTGTCGTAGACGTTGAGCAGCCAGTTGAGGCACATGTCTACGCTCAGCGGGACGTTGACCAGGTGGGCGTGGCTCTGCTCCAGCCGCTGATACAAACTGGTCAGACAGCTGACCAGCTGGGAGATGTCCAGCAGCTGCTCGTTCTGCTTCAAACTGTGCTGTTCGAACACCTCGCACGCTGCCGGCATGCTCAGCAGGTCCACTGAAGAAATACGGAAGGCAGAGGAAGGAGCGTAGTTCAGAAGACTGAAATAAAGTGCTACATAAATAAAGTGCACTGTTAATGACTCTAAAGGAAACAAGGAACATGGCAGCACAACTTGGGTTTGTAAAGTTTCATCTGAATGAACAAGAAGACTTCTGGAACAATGTCCTCTGGACAGAGGAGACCAAATATTTGATGTTTACCCATAATGCACAGCAGCATATTTAGCAAATCAAACACCTCTTACCAACTGTTAAGCACGGTGGGGGCGAGCTTGTAGTTTGGGCTTGTTTGAGGCAGAGGTTCTCAAACTTTTTGGGTTCAGGGACCCCTCACAGAGGAGAAAAAATTTCAGGCACCCTCTCATCGGTGCTTCCCCTACCATTATACAAGCGGGGCGCCCTGCCCCGTCAACAGAAGTGTGCGCCTCATCTACCGAACCGCGCACACACCCCGCCACTACAACCATCTGTCGGCACTGACGTAACGCTAAGCCAGCGGCTCGCACTACAGGTGAGCTAGCTAAAAAGCTAAAGGCAACCTCTTCCCTCATGCTGAACCCTCACACTCAAACCCCCCCGCTCTAAAACTGTCGGTATAAACAGTGGTGGGGGAGGTGGAGACGGCTCAGACTCAGGGAAACAGAGCGCTACCTCTGTAGCTTTTTAGCTAGCGCATCTGTATTGCGCACCAATAGCTTAGCACTACGTCAATGCTGGCATTTGTCGGGGTGGGGGGTTGACTGTTTGGTTCAGTAGGTAGGGCGATCGGTTCTGCTGACAGGGCGGGGCGCCTTCCTTGTATAATGGAAGGGGAAACACTTGTGTACAAAAGCAAAGGTTGTAATATAAAGAAGCACTTGCCCACCAGGTTTACTGGGGCATGTAGTGTCAGCTGTGGCTGAGTGGTTAGAGCAGTCGTCCTCCAATGGGAGAGTTGGGGGCTCGACTCCACGAGCTGTCACATGCTCAAGCGTTCCTGGGCAAGACACTGAACCCCTCATTGGCTCCGATGTGTGTCCCATCGGTGTATGAATGTGATAAAGCTCTGAATAATATTTGTATAAATATAGTAAAGTGCTATGAATGGGTAAATGAGGGCACAGATTGTATTGTAGAGCTTCGAGTACCTTGATAAGATAGAAAGGCGCTATATAAGTACAGTCCATTTACCATTTACTATGTATAATTACTGTTGAAATGTGGTACTATCTTTTTTCAGAAAGCCTCTCTAAGCTACAAACTAAAGCGCAACATGTTGCCAATTCATATTTTGATCCAGCAGTAAGAGGAGAGAAACATCAATGGACTCTTGGTGCTCACAAACCTATAAAACAGAGGTGAACCGATGGTACTAAGAAGGCAGAAGAGGCAAGATCAAGACGAAGAACGCCACAGAAAATGGACTACACCATTAACCAGCGTCAGTAGTACGGGGAAATAACGTACTAGAAAAACCAATGAGATTGCGATTTCGTTCATATTCGTGTGAGAAGCAATCATGATAGAACAGAGGACTTGGAGCCCCATACAGATCTGTGTAAACAGGAAAAGCACTTACGGCAGAGTGCTTTCTGCAGGCGTCTGAGCTTCATGGCTGTGCGGTAGGCGGAGAACCGAACGTTGTTCAGGTCGGCTGAAGAACACAACAGGAACAAATGAAGACAAATGGGCCAACTGTGCAGGGACTAACATCTGCACTGGTGTCACAAATTCCACTTAACGTGCTCGCATGGTTCAAACGAAGTCCATTGAACTTATTTCCACTGATAATCAGTGGAGTTAGTCTTTTCATTTGCATCTTTAAATTAAAATATGTGAATAAATATCAGTAATATACACACTATAAATCCATTTTGTCCATTGACAGATAATGTTTAAAAAAAAAAATCTCACAACATTAACTTTGGACAAGTAGTGAGACAGATCAAACAGATTAAGTGTGTAAATAATCTTACACTCGTGGTCTTATTGTTCCATATGTTCCTAACAGAGCACTTCTGTTGTAGACTGCAGGTTGATGCTGTCTACTTCTAAGCCTAGGCTTAAGACTACTATTTTCCAAACATCTTTTCCCCATTTATTTAAATTCCCTGTAAAGGGTTAACCTTCAATATTTTAAAATCCAAGTTAATTCCCAAGGACACTTTTCAAATTTGAAAATTTCTGGAATTTTGCAACTCTAGTCCTAAATGACGGACAATTTATACCAACACTGGCTAACATTTACCAATATCTGTTCAACCAAAGAGGACATTAAGCAACTGACAGATGGGTACAACTACTGTCTAATTGGTGTTTTTTGTCCAGTGTGAAAGAAAGCACAGCTTACCCAGAGATTGGTAGAGCTCGGTCATCTTGGGATGGTCCCAGCATGTTGTCTGGGTCTGGTGGCTGGATTGGGACAAAGAACAGAGAATGGTCAATGTACCTTGGAACAATCAGGCCAACATTTGCAGCAGAAACAAGCAGATTCCGCAAATATTAGTATTGGTCCACTGTTCGCTTGGTATGGGTACAGTTATGGTCAAATGTTTGCATCCACCCATTATGGGCATTATTATTATACCAGCACATACAGGGCTTTAATTAATTTACTTAAACCATTCTTTCCCAGCAAGGAATTAATCTACAATGTACAACTTCAATGACTTTTTTTTTTTAAACAAGAACTGTGATGCACATTGACCCACAAAGGGCCAATGTGATACATAGAATCTGAAACATACACATATTCTCTTAAAGCTACAGTAAGAAAATGCAGTGTGAATGCTTAATGCTGAAGAACTTGCTGAAAAAACTGCTGAAATTTGCTAAAAACATGCTGAAATGTAGCTGAAATGGAAGAACAAGCCTAAGTTAACAGAAGAAAGCAGAAAGAACAACTATTTGCTAAATTGGATTTAAATAAGCAAATTATTGCAAAAATTAGGAAATTAGATAAATAAACTGAAATTAGCAAAAAAAAATAGCTGAAAAGGCAGAAAGAAGCTTAAACTACCAGGAGGAAGTGGAAGGAGCTGCAACGAGCTAAAATGAGTGGATATTAGTTGAAAAAGCTAAATTTAGCACAAAACAGCTAAAAAGTAGCCAAAATAGCAGCAAAAGCATAAACTAGTAGAAAAAAGCTGAAATTACCAGAAAGAAGTTAGACTGAAAGTAGCAGACATTACCAAAATAAATTGAATTTATCTGAAGACAGCTGAAATTAGCTGAAAAATGCTAAAATGCTTAAAAAAAAAAAGTAGCTGAAATGGTAGAACAAGCCAGAAGCAGAAAAAACATGTTCACCCAATTACACAGAAATAAGCAGAAATGAGCACTGGAAAGTGGATATTATTATGAAAAACGCTGAAATTAGCAACAACAACAAAAAAAACACACTGCTGAAAAGTAGTTAAATATTTCTAAAAGAAGCTTAAATAACCAGAAGGAAGTGGGAGAGCTTATTTTTGCGGAATTAGGCTGAAAAATGTTCAAATGAGTGCAAAAAATGTGTAATTAGCTAGAAAAGCTAAAATTAGCATAAAAAGCTAAATAGTAGCTGAAATAGCAGAAATAAGCTGAAAGGAGCATAACAAGCTAAAATCAGCAGAAATATGTTAAAATAGGCAAAAAAATGTTGTAGTTAGCAGAAAGAATCTGAAATGAGTGCAAAGCAGCTGAAATTAGCTGAAAGTAGATTTTTTTTTTTTACATTTGCACAAGGAAGCGGAAAGAAGCTGAACCAACAGCAGTAAAACGTTGTAAACAGATCTAAAGATATTAAGGATGTAAAATGAGCTCAATTCATTTTCCATGAGAAAAAAAACGGCAGGAAAGGCTAAAAATGCTATGCTAAAGAGCTCAAATCACCGAGCGTACGCCATATCACCATGCCACGTCAAGGGCCCTCCCTCCCATTTTTCTTAAAGAGACACGCTGCTCAACTATCCATCCTTTGGTTCAAACAGTCTTATCCTGCCATCAGGTGGTCAAAAAAGGTACTGCATGCAAAACAAATCAACATTTCTTCTAAAAGTTGACGATTATTATTAAATTTCAAACAACATTATCATTTATCGCAATAATTTCTGAGACAATTAATTACCCAGCAAAATTTGTTATCGTGATGGGCCTCGTTCCAATAGGATACTAGTCTCAAACACACATCAGAACTGGTTTCTAGTTGGATAAAACGGGATATTAGCTTCTGAAATGCCTTCAAAAAGCAACCAACCTCAGTGTGGTTGAAAATTTGGGGATCTTGTTTGAAAGCAAGATCTACGCTTAAGAAACCAACACATTTAAATGAACTCTACTAACTCTGCCCAGAAGAAGAATATCAACCAGAATTCTACCAGAAGCTTGTGGATGGATACAAAAAGCCTGTGGTTGAGGTGCAACTTTCTACATATTTGAGCTTGTATGCATAACTTCGACCCAGTGTAGATGGGAGATAATCCACAACAAACTCAGGCTTGTGCACCCCATTCTTGTTTTTCAAAAGCACTGAAGTTGCAGGTTGTATAAACATCCCATCCCGGACAAAGAACAGTTCAAGTACATTTATGCTCATGGTGAGTGGATGTAAACATCCGATTCTAAAAGTAGATAAACGAGTATTTGGAGTATCGTCATTTTCTTGGTACACAATGTGTTTACATCACCAAGGACCTCTTCTGGAATCTCAACGCCACACAGCAAGTAAAAAAAAAAAAAAAAAAAAAAAAAAAACAGCAGAGGATCCACTTTCTCTGTCTAGCATATGAAAATAACTACCGGCATCTTATCACGTTGTACCAGGAAACAACTGAGAGCAATCTGAAGAGTTTCCTCACATGTTGGCGTTGTGAAATCTTAAAACATGTGAGAATGGCTGAGAGTCAACACAATCACGCTTCCCTCCTTGGAGACAGCATTCAAGGATGAATGCAAGAAAAGAAAAAAAACTCAACATTGGAAGAATTACCTTTTTAAAACCTCAAGTGCGCCAATGCTGGTGTGAAAAGTGGGTAACCGCTGAACAGTGATGTGGCTCATGGGAAGAGAAATGGCAAAACACTGGATAAACCAGAACAAGCCACCAATGAACCTTGTTGCGTTGTTGAACGTCAGAACCTCAGTGCAGGAAAAAGCACACCGAACCAGGTCTAGAGGGCTGTACCTAACAGCACCTGCAACCAACATCAGTCTCCAAAGCATGTACAAACAATCTATCTGCGGGCTCCCCCACCCCACCTCCTCTGTCCCACACTCCCACTCCTGATAATGAGGACAAGGGTCCCCTGGTGAAGAGCTACTTAAAAAATGCTCAGGGCGGATCATGATGAGTGCACAGCTTGCTTTCATCTGCACCACCACAGAATTTTCTGACTGAGAACGGCTGCAGGACAACATTTGAGGTAATTGAAGGCGCACATGTACGGTAGATTCATTTTAAGACTCAATGGCACTGCTCCTTTGTGGTATCAGTCAAAAAACAAAAGAAATCAGCCAAGGTAAGCGGAAGAGACCTGTCGACGCACTCTGGTTCATCGTTGGGTACAATTTCCAGGTATCTGAAGGTGCTACGTTCATCTGTTTAATTATACACATGTATAAACACCATGGGAATGCCCTGTCATCATACCAGTCAGGAATGAGACGGGTTCTGTGTTCCTTAAATTAACCTGCTTTGGTGTGAAATGTATTGACCCCGCAACACGGTGGCGCAACTGGTAGAGCTGCTGCCTCTCAGCAAGCAGGTCCCTGGTTCAAATCCCTGACCGGGGGCCTTTCTGGGTGGAGTTTGCATGTCCTCTCCGTGTATGGGTTTTCTCCAGGTTCTCCGGTTTCCTCCCACAGACTAAGGACATGCATGTTAGGCTGATTAGTAACTTCAAATTGTCCCTAGGTGTGAGTGAGAGAGTGAATGGTTGTCTCGTTTGTCTCTACGTGTCCTTGTGATGGACTTGCGACCTGTCCAGGGCGTACCCCGCCCCTCGCACAGTGATTGCTGGACATGGGCACCGGTGACCCCAGTGACCCAAAATGGAAGAAGCGGGTAAAAGATAATGGATGGATGGATGTATCGACCCCAAATCAAGAGCTAAAGACCTTGTGAAGATGTCAATGACGCTGGTCAGAAAGTGTTACTATCCACAGTGACCTGGACTAACATAGGTTGAAACTCAGTGAGGAAGAAGCTATTACTCAAAAAACAACAAAGAGACAGATTATAGTTTGCTAAGGTACAAAAGGACAAAAAACTTAAGATTTTTAGACATGTCCTGTGGTCTGTTGAAACGAAAAGAGAACGGTTTGTCCAGGATGGCCATCGCTACATTTGGAGGGAAAAGGACAAAGTTTTCAAGCCTGACATTGTCCTGATTGTGAAGGGGGTGGCAGCATCCTGTTGGGGGGGTTGTTTTGCTTCAGGAGGGACTGGTGCTCTTTGAAAATAGATGGCATCACGAGGAAACGTGGAAATACTGAAGCATCTCAAAACATCAACCAGGAAAGTAAAGCTTGGACACAAATAATTCTTCAAATGCACAATATCTCCAAGCCTACTGGCATAAGGTCAACAAAGTCAGTGTTTTGGAGGAGCCATCTCAATCCCATAGAACATTTATGGGAAGAGCCGATATGGGCTGAACAAACCTGCCGCAGTTCCACCAGTTCTGTGGGGAGGACTGGAACAAACTGTTGTGATAAGCTTGTGGAAGGAAACTCAAAATGTTTGACCAAAGTCACACAGTTTAAAGGAAATGCTGTTTAAGTGTACGGAAAGTATTACAAAATGATCTCTTACTTTTAATGTATGTGGCAACAGCAAATTGTGTTGGCAACCCTAAATGATCTAAAACGCTAAACGTTTAGTCTGAATTAACGTCAGACTGTGAGTGATAAAAGGTTATGCGACCTTTGATACAGTGCAACTCAAATAAACCGTCTTTATGAACTTTTCCAAACTTTTATTTTCCCAATTTATTAGTTTATTTCCTCCAGACTTCAGTCATCCGGTCTGATGAACGCCACCAAACAAGGTCATCTAGCAGAATAAGCTGTTTGACACCATTTAATAATAATCAGGCTTTGAATAGGATACAATTTATTGCCAAGAATTGTTACAACAAATACATCAACCAAACACAATCTCCTTACTTTTTTGTGCAGTCTTACAGACCTTGGGATGGTTTTAGACTCTGACTTTAAGTTTAATAAACAGATCAACTCTGTTCTAGAAAAAAAAAAAGCTTCTTCCAGTTAAGGCAGATAGCTAAGCTTAGTCCGTGCTGACTCGTCCAAAATGCTGCGGCTCGACTATTGGGGGCCAAGATGGGGTAGAGGAAGGGCAGCCGATCCGGGACCCGAAAGTCCCAGGTTGATCCCCAGTCATTGCACATCTTGTGGTGTCTCTGAGCAGCACACCCTACCCTCAACTGCTCCCCGGGCGAGCCCACTGCTCCACCTGAGTGTATCCCAGATGCGATGGGTTAAATGCAGAGCCAATTTCGCCAATGTATGGGAACATACGATGACAACACATAACACATTATTATTGTTATTATTATTATTATTAACAGGAACTCAGTTTTGACACCCGCTTCTAATGTTTTCAGCCATTAAATAGCCGTTATTAGTTGTTATCATCCCAGTGTTTCCCCTACAATTATACAGGCGGGGTGCCCCACCCCGCTAATAAAACTGAGCACCCCGCCTACCAAACTGAACTTGCACCTCCCTCCCCCACCCAGCACTGACATATCACTAAGGTAGCAGCGCAAAATACAGGATCTCTAGCTAAAAAGCTCAAGGCAGCACTCACATTGCCTCTTCCCTCATGTTGAATGCCCCCCCCCCAGCCCCCGCTCAAAAACTTAGTACAGGCTGCGCTCAGACATGTCTCCGCAACCGCCCCCATCAGCAAAAATCATGGATGAGATGAGCACCCTGCCATGGCAAGACAACTAGGGGAAACACTGCATCCCCATACATAACGGTCTCTGTGAAATCAAATGGCAGTCTGAAAGGAAGGATGGTGGAAAGGTGGTGTTGGGCTTGGTGGAGAAGTAGAGCTGGGTGTCATCCACATAGTCAAAATTAATACCAATTTTTTTTTTTTTTTAAAGATAAGGCCAAGTGGAAGAAGATAAATGATAAACAGGAGAGGACCAAGAACAGAACCCTGTGGTACACCTGAAGTAACTGTGGAGGACTGTGACTTGAAGTTCTTAAGTTGGACAAAGTGCTGACGGTCAGAGAGACAAGATTGAAACCAGCAATACCAGAAAAACTAACGGAACGTAATCTATCGAGAAGAATATCGTGCGGAATGGTATCAAATGCTGCAGTCGGGTCAGGGAGAACGAGAATTGATAAAAGTCCAGAGTCGGCAGCAACCAGGAGATCGTCGGTGATTTTAATCAAAAGCTGTCTCGGTGCTGTGGAGGGGGCGGGAACCAGACTGAAGTTCTTCAAACAGATTATTATCAGAAAGATGACTGTGAACCTGGGCTGCTACTGTTTTTTTCCAAGTATTACTAACCGGTGTACTTCGGTTTCAAAGCACAGTATACCCATTAAAGATTTTTAAAAAGTAGACTACACCACTGCCAACTATTCATTGTTTTTGTGTTTATGTTTTTAATTACATCTTTTTTTTTTTTCAAGTACTGCCTTGATCTTATTGTCAAGCACTTTGGTAACAGCTGCTGTTTGAAATGTGCTTTATAAATAAATCTGACTGGACTTTTTGTGCTCCCATACAAACAACAATCTGGTTTGCTTTAAATCACAGATTTATACTGGTTGTTATCACAAAACGCTCTAAAACAGTAACAAGCACCGACAAACCTGTGTGTGTGTGTGTGTGTGTGTGTGTGTGTTCTCTCCAACAGCTGTATTTAGTCCAAGCACACACACCTGCAATCACAAGGGTGCCAAAAGACAAGCAGCCCGCACGCGCCCTTCGCTCACTTTCTAACAACGCCCCGCACAGATCCCGCAAAAATCAACATTTATTATAAATTTAAAATGTATATATGTTTGCACATGATCAATGCTGCACGCAGCTCCACGCGCACACCGTGCCCAAATACAGCAAACGGATGTGCGCGTGTGTGAGACGGTCCCAGACTTGGAGGTGACCGCGAAGGTGCACGGGAGTGTGAAGGAATTTAAACGCCGCTGCGCGCTACACGTGCGCGCGCACACACACACAAGATAACCGCAAACAGCCCGAATCCAAACGCATGCGGGCGACTTGCACCGTGTATCGGTCCGCTGATTCTCCACAGATTCGCTCTTTTCCTTCCAATATGGCAGCGGAGAGGGAGAGCAGCGGGAGAAACGGGGAGACCGCACACCTCGCCTGCGTCCTCCCCGCTAACTTAAAGCTTAACCGCTTCCACCCTTTTCACTTAAATTAAAAATAATAATAATAAAAAAAAAAGGTTAATCAATGGAGACCTAGCTTCTTTTCGTTCGACTTCCGTTCGTCAGTGACAGGGATTCGAGGGGATGTTTGATGGTATCCCTCCGCCACAGTAGATGTTTTTACCTGCAGCGCGAACATCACAAACCAGCCCCGCTCCCAGTACTCACTTCCGAAGCTGCTCCCGCATCGCCCGCAAAACCAAATCCCTCCGCCGTCCGGAGGAGAGGATACGACTCGAGGAAGAAATAAAAAAAATTTAAAAAAAAGGAGGGGGAGAAAAATAAAGAGACGAGCCGGTTCCGTTGTCCGACCTGCCGTCCTCTGTCACCGGCGAGTCCCGGGGTACCGTGTGGGGCCTAACCGTGTCCGTGTGTGTCCCTCTCTGGTGGAAGCAGGGGAGGGAGGGGGGTGGAAGCAGGGGAGGGAGGGGGGAGGCTGCAGGGGCAACGCGTCCGCTCTGGTTCACGTGAATACGGCATGCGTGCACTACCGCTGGGTTTTTCAAAATAAGAGCACGGTGTCTCCATATTTTATTTTATTTTTTCAAAAAGTTATGTTAAAGGTAGTAGTCCACACATTGGGAGTGTTTGAAACACCAAATTACAAGAAAATACACTGCCTGGCCAAAAAAAAAAATTTTAATTAAAAAAAGTGACCACCTGGATTTCCATCCATCCATCCATTTTCTTTACCCGCTTATTCCATTTTGGGTCACGGGGGTCGCCCATGTCCAGCAATCACTGTGCGAGGGGCGGGGTACACTCTGGACGGGTCGCAAGTCCATCACAGGGCCACATAGAGACAAACGAGACAAACAACCATTCATTCTCTCACTCACACCTAGGGACAATTTAGAGTTACCAATCAGCCTAACATGCATGTTTTTGGACTGTGGGAGGAAACCGGAGTACCCAGAGAAAACCCACGCATGCACGGAGAGAACATGCAAACTCCACCCAGAAAGGCCCCTGGACCGGGGTTTGAACCAAGGACCTGCTCGCTGAGAGGCAGCAGCTCTACCAGTTGCGCCACCGTGCTGCCCCCACCTGGATTTAACTAAATAAAATAGGTACGAGCCTCCTATTGGATAATTACTGCATGGGCGATTATCTTTCAGCTGGCAACAAGTTATTTAACCCCAACTGGTGCAATGAGTTGTTTCTCATTTCTTAAACAATCAGGTCGAAAGACACATTGCGTGGTCGTGGAAAAGATGTCAGTCTGTTTGAGAAGAGTCAAATCATTGGCATCAAGCAGAGAAAACATCTAAGGAGAACCTGTGTAGTATTTATTTAGCATCCAGATCCACACTCCATTCCAGTAGATGGCGGTAATGCACATCTAAACGTTGCTTGCCAACCACCATAAAAAAAAGAAGAACATCTAAGGAGATTGCAGAAACTACTTACATTGGGTTAAGTGTCCAACGCATTATTAAAAACTGGAAGGATAGTGGGGACCCATCGTCTTAGAGGAAGAAATGTGGCCGGAAAAAAAAAATCCTGAATGATCGTGATTGGCGATCTCTTAAACGTTTGGTGAAATCAAATGGAAGACTAACAACAGTAGCACTCAGGGCTGTGTTTAACAGTGAAAGTAAGAGCTTTTCACGCACAATGTGAAGGGAACTCAAGGGATTGGGACTGAACAGCAGTGTAGCCTGAAGAAAACCACTAATCAGGCTAATTGGAAAAAAATGCTTCAGTTTGCTAGGGAGCATAAAGATTGGACTCTAGAGCAATGGAAGAAGGTCATGTGGTCTGATGAGTCCAGGTTTACCCTGTTCCAGAGTGATGGGTGCATCAGGGTAAGAAGAGAGGCAGGTGAAGTGATGCACCCATCATGCCTAGTGCCGAGTCATCAATGCAAGATCTTGGTGAAAAATTAATGCAACACTGGATGGAAATAGATCTTGTGACATTGCAGAAGTTTATCGAAACAATGCCACAGTGAATGCACGCCTTGATCAAAGCTAAAGGCAATCCACCGAAATATTAGTGTGACCTTTGTTTTTTCTTTTTTTTTTTGGTGGTGACTTTTTTTTTTTGGCCAGGCAGTGTACATTGTGCTCCAGTTCTCCCTTAAAATTTTCTCCAAGACTGCAGTGACTTAAATTTTTAACTCTTCACCAACGATCATTCGTAAAAGACCAAGAATTTCTTGATTCATGTGGTCCAGCTGTCCAAAAAAATTTCCAAGGATTTGGAACAAAGTACAAACAATTCCCTTACTTTAAATAAAAATATTCATTCATTCAACCTTTATTTAGACATGTTTTAGTCAATATCAGAATAGGTCAGACAGCTCATGTGGTGGTGAAGAATGCTATGTTGCTTAAACACCCCTGAAACATTGAAAACCACAGGATTTTACACAGTTTGGTTTTAAGTCTCCTTGATTTTCATGACTATTTCCAGAACGTTCAGCTCCAATTTTCTAAAGGGCAAGTAATATGATAGGATTGTTAAAAACTTATGAAACATTGTTGTAAATACTGTTAATGCGTGGCATGACCCCAAACCTCACAATACATATTTGACTTATAGAATTCACTAGTGTTGTGTTTAAGACCACCTAACCCAAGACCAGAGTGTACCGAGACAAGACCAAGACTTTTAGGGTCTGA
>NC_056520.1:11373203-11384991 GCF_014905685.2 Nematolebias whitei | reverse complement strand
GTCAAGACCAAGACCAGAGTGTACCGAGACAAGACCAAGACTTTTAGTGTCTGAGACCGAGGGAGGGCAAGACCAAGTCAAGACCTCAAATAATAATAAAAAAAAAAAAGATAAAATATTTTTATAAAAGTAGATATACACCTAAAAAAGTTAAGTTGAAAAGGGGAGGGCATGACAGCAGTAACAAAAACATGTATTTAGCATTGAGTCATGATATCACTTGGATTTGAACTAGTACGTTTTTCATCCAATAAAAACAAAGATGTTGACAAATAAACTGGACAATATTCTGGCAGTTTAGTGATATTTCCACAGTTGTGGTCTTGACTGACTAAAATCCAGAGTCCTCAATGTCCAAGACCGAGACCAAATGTGATTGAGTCCGAGACAAGACCGAGACCATCAAAAAGTGGTCTTGAGACTGGTCTCAAGACCAAGACCAGTCTCGAGTACTACAACACTAGAATTCACATGGTTAAATTGGCCCCACAGGCAATTGGTTGCTTAACACTCCCACTGCCCTTAGATCAAAATGACCCTTGAGGTCTAATGTATAATTCTGACCCAAGGGTAGCAAAAGGGGTTCATTTGCTTTGACAAATAAAACAAATCTCACTGGCTATGTTTGGTACCTTTACTTTGGAAAAGCACTTGTCCTACTTCCTGTTTAATCCTGCCTGCAACTCAGAAACTCTGATTTGTTTCAGCTATACAAGGCAGAGATAAAACTCTCTTAACTCCCTTCCCCCCCCTTTCTTGGCATTTCAGGGAGCAAAACCGTGACATCTTCTGAGGGGGGGTTCTTCCTCTCTGACAAGAGAGAGAGACAAGTAGGGACAGAGAAAGTAAAAAAAGGTGACATATTTTCCCTGTCAAGGCCATGGGGGTTGAAAGAGAGAACATAAAGGAAGAGAAAAGCAAGACAGGAATAAGAGAGGTTAAGAAGCTACTTTTTCTTGAGCGGAGAAGAGAGAGGGGGCTGCTGGTGGTCAGGGTCTCTTTGACTTGGGAAATAGTGTTGTAGGCTTTAACAAAAGAGAAACTACTAGCAGTTTACAGCCTTGCACTGCCATCTGTGAGATTCTCTATACATGCAGTGAGGATACAAAGATCTGGAAGGTCTGCCCTGGACTTGTTACACTGACATCGCTACCAAATAATTATTTATAAATGATGACAGAGGACAATCGTGTATAAATGTCAGGGATTCCTTTAAAGCATTCGTGTGCAAGTCTTAAACACCTGCCACTAGAATAAATAGGGTAAAAGTGTGTGAGAGCAAGGTGGTCTACAAACCTGACTCCATTTCACCAATTCTTTCAAGAGGTTAGGCTCATGTCCCCCTGCGGAGCATCGGCCACCAAAGTGTTTTTACCTCTTGGATTCCAGAAAAGAGTCTGCCATGCGATTTTATTGGTAGGCTTCTGCAGTGTATGTCCAGTCCATCTCCATTTTCTTCTCACTATTTGACTTGCTAAAAGTTTTCCCCCTGTAAGCTCCCATCAATCCTCCTTTCTAACGCTATCCTTCCAGCAGATTCCCAAAGTTCTTAGACAGTAGTTCACAAAGACCTGGATTTTGTGCTATCTTCTTGGTTGATCTCCATGTTTCTGCACCGTACAGCAGGACCAATTGCATATTAGATGCAAATACATGAAGCTTAGTTCTCATTGAGAGTTCTTTAGATGTCCAGATGTTCTTCAGTCTAAGAAATGTTGCTCTCATCTTCCCCTCTCCTTGTTAGGACAACTTTGTCAGTACCTCCAAGATTGTTCACAATTGCTCCAAGATACGTAAACTCATTTACATCTTACAATCGTTGCCATTCGATTATAACAGGTACTTTGTTTGTGGTGTTTATTCTGAGCACCTTTGTTTTCACCTTGCTGATCCTCAGATCGTCAGGAGGAATGAGACAAAATAATTGCAAACTGCGGTGAGAAGATTGCGGAAAGAAGCCAAAAATCTTTGACACATTTCACAGTTTAACAGCAATGCTACCAAACACTAAGAAGTGAATTTGTGACAACAAGAAAACAATTCTTTCATTATATGGAAATTTGAGAAATAGAAATACATTTTGAAAATCCTTTCTGACCTAAAAGAAGGTTTAGTCTGATTTAATGTCAGACGGTAGGACAAAAATCTGTCTTTGTATACAGTATGTAAATATGTGGTTTTAACTATATTGGGTCACAATGAAAATAAGTATGATTGAAGGAGTCAACAGTGTACCAAGCATGGTAGTGTCATGGACCAAGTACATGGTGAAAATGCAAGCATCACCTCATAATGCCCCATACAGAATTCCTCAAATGAACAATGATGGTCCAATGCTTTTCATACCAAAGTAATAGACTCATCCTATGTTGGGGAAAGATGAAGTTGTAGCCATTTTGGTTCCACCTTGAAAACATTTTAGCCCAATCATGGAATATCACGTCACACAATAAGTACGTGTTGTGAATGACTCTCAGCTACTACCGCACAAAATTTTAGCTCAACATCTGTAAAACTGAGTTATACCCATTTTAGTGTTGGCTAAGGTCAATGAGCTGTGGAAGCCATCTTGAATCAGGCTGACCCAAAAAGTTAATTGGGTGTAAATATTTGTTAACAACATAGCTTTTGCATCACTGGACAGATTTTAATGAAATTTGTTGAAAGTAACTGAGGGAGGTACATCCAAAGGGTATTTTATGTGGTGCACATGGGGGATTGAATGTAGGCCTTCTTGATGATGGGGTGCTAGTTTAAGTGGGAAGTAACCTTGAGCTTTTTTTATAATTGGATGGCATCTAAGATAAAAATAACATATCTAGAGATAAAAAATGTTATAATCCCTAAAATAAATAAATAAACGTAATCATGCTATGACCTTAGTCAAGATAAATTCCTAACCACTGTCATTGCTAATTTTGCATTAGACATTCTACTTCCACTAACTGATCTCAGAACGTGGACCACTCCAATGCTGAAAGCTTCCATCATCAAAATACTCAATCCCCTCTTCTTTAATAAGTTGAAAATTACAGTGAACAGCAATTTCTCTGTTTCTTTTTTCTAGATAGTTTGGGGCTGAGAAGCATAGTACAGAAAACACTGGTTTGAAGCTACTGCTAGTCTTTTTGTACCAATCAAAAAACATAAAAAGAACACCAAACTCACTCTTTGCAACTAGTTTATGTTTATAGACAAGTGTTTCCAAAAAGTCCAAAACCTGTCAGTCCAACAATCAGCGATCGGTACTTACTTGATGTAATAGGGCACATTGTTTGGAGAGATGCCCTGCTTAAATGGGCTTTCTACAGATGCTGAAAAACAACACAAGAGACAAAGAGTGTCACAAAAAACACTAAGACAACAATAGTAAACCGCTTTCTCCCGCCACTTGAGAAACGGAAACAAAGAACTGGGGCGTAACAGTGAAAGTATTTGTACCAAACATCTGGGAGGGAGTACAGCGAACCGGATGAATAGGTCGTTACAGGTGATCACTGCTCCTATCTTCTTTCATGTTCTATTCAACTGCGTTTTAATAACTGCCACAACAGAAAAGTAGTAAAATAGCTTTTGAGTGCTACGTTTTAGACAATCTACATTTTGCGTGTACCACCCCAAATCTGAGAAAGATGGAACGTTGTGTATAATGTAAATAAAAACTCAATGCAAGGATCTGCAAATCTTATATACCTACATTTTATTTACAGTGAAACACAGTAAACATATTAAATGTTGAAACTAAGGAATTGTATTGATGACGGCAATACATCTGCAAAAAGTTGGAACATGGTCATGTTTCCCATGGCATGAAGCATTCCCTGTTTTTGTCTTGACGTATGATTCTCGTTCAACAGTCTTGGGTATTCTTTACTAGATTTTTGACTAAATGAGGGCATACTTTGTTTTAAAGCCCGTTTTACATTGATGGGGCTTTCTAAATGTGTAAGCTGCCTGTGCCATATGCACTAACCCTTACCATCAGAGAGGCAGGCTTTTGAAATGTGTGCTAATAACAGGCCGGCTGGTGCGTCTCTTCTTTAGTATGGAGGTATGGCGTCGATGGTTTCCAAAAAGAATTTCGAATTCTGATTTATCTGACCGTGGAACAGTTTTCTACTTTGCCTCAGTTTATTTTTAACTCTGGCTCAAAGAGGATGATGGAGTTTCTGGATGGTGTTTGCGTAGACTGATGATTAGTACTCCACGTGAATGTGGATCTGTCACTCTCCTGGGCACTTGTAAAGATGCATTCTCTGCCTTTACATAATATGTTGTTGTATGACACGTGTTCCTAGAGTGAAGGACAAAATAGTAACGTGATGAGAAGCACAAATTGCTGAAAGCTAGTCCTGTGTTTGGAGAGGTGGCCGCTAGGTGGAGCATCTAGACGGGACTGGGTAAATGAGACAGTGACTATATCTTCAAAGAAAACTCAAACAATTACTGATGAATTCAAAGACTGTTGAATAAAAACCGTATGGACACAATTAAAAACGCACGGTTTCCAGTTCCAAAATTAACCATCACTATCGGTTTTCAAAATCCTTGTCAGACGCTGAAAACCAGAAAACTAACTTTTTGTTCCTCTACGTGTGAGTGGGTTTTACTCACCATGCGGAAGTCCAAAGTCCCTGTGAGCATCAGTAAGCTGTTTCAAATGTTCTTTGACGGAGATCTGGGAGAGAAAGAAACAAACGTACTAAGGCAAGTCTTGTTTGCTTGATATCTAGTCCACCGTCAGTGTTTTCATTAAGTTTACTAAAGTAAATAGTCTAAATATTAGAATGCTTTAAAGCTGACTTAAACCAATTTAATAAACCATATCAACAATGTTGAGATAAAAAAATTGCATCAGTGTATCCAATTCAAATCAATTTAATTCACCGTAAATTATTGTCTTTATAGCTTTAATTCACAATAAAGGTAATATCAGAGCTTTATATAAAAAAACAAACAGTATATTACTACTACTAACGCCAATTTTGCTACTGCTAATGGGAATACTGCTAATGCTAATTCGACTTCTACCAATACCAATTACACTGATGAAAATTCTGCTACAACAAATGGTAATTTTATTACTGCTAATCTTCTGTCGCTAATACTAGTTGTACAATGCTAACGCTGTCTACCAACGCTAATTTAAGAAGTTCTAACACTACTCCTTTTTCTAATTATTTTTAGCTTTTGTTTAGCGTTTGCTACTTTTAACTAACAATTTACTAGTTTTGGATAGTGTTTTGATACTTAAATCTTTTAGCTAGATTTTTGCTACTTTTAGCTAATGCTTTGCTAAATTTAGCAAGTTTTTTTTCTTCTTTTACTAGAACATTTGCCCTTTGCTACTTTTATCTTTTAGCCACAGCACTGCTCTTTTTTTTTAAATCGTTATTCTTTTTTGCTACTGCTCATTTAGGTTATAGCATCATACGACTACTTTTAGCTTTTGCTTTCTTGCGTTAACTTTAACAGTTAACAGTTTTAGCATTTTTCTTGAAAATTTAGGCAAAGTCTTTCAGCATTCCCACTGCACTTTTGCAGGAAATGCAATTTCTCTAGTTACAATATACAGTAGTCCCTCGCTACTTAGCGGTTTGTTTATTGCGGATTTGTTCTATCGCGGTTTTTCAAAATAAGATTGGACATGACACATAACTGACTGATTGATGGACGAGCCGCAACATCGGCACGAAATTTTTATTTAAAATAAATTATTTTGAATTATTTAGCACCTGCTGCACCTCTGTACAGCCCAGAGCAGCAGAAAAAGCTTCCTCCTGCAGCGTTGTGCAGCCCTTACTGCTGTAGGATAAACTTTGTGGGCGTGGCCAAGAGCGCTTGCGGTGGCAAAGAGCAGAGGAGGCAGGGAGCTGAAATCATGACATTCTGTGCTCTTTTAGAATGTTTAGAGTTTAGAAACATTGTTTATAATATTGCAAGAGTGTGGGAAGGGTTTAAAACGCTTTAATATATATCTATATAAATAATAAAATAAACTACTGCTTACTACTTGTACTACTATTCCTACTTCGCGGTTTTTCACTTATCGCGGGTCTTCAGGGTACGGAACGAGGGACTACTGTACACAAAAGAGTTATAGTAATTATTTATTAAAAAATCTATATATATTTCCACTACACATCATTTTTGAGAAAACAGAATTTATGCTCTCACAGAATAATACATTTATTTATACTGTAACAGGAGCACACTGGCAGTGACACATAGCATGTGTGTATCAATGCTACCGGTAGCACATGGCACATTAACAAAGACAAACCAGATTTGCACAGAAAAACTAGGGAAGAAAACAAAGATGATTATGAAGGTGAAGTGAAGGTGTTGGATAAATCACAGAGGATGCAGGCTGAATGACGAGATTGAGATAATTGCACCAAATGAGGGTCACTGGGTCTCCTAGTACTCCAAATTCTCCGAACATGGACATTCCTGCAGTCAGCATGCCAATTGAATGCTCCCTTTTAACTTGCAACATCTGTGATATTGTACTGTGTGATAAAACTGCACATTTTACAGTGGCCTTTTGTTGTGGTCAGCCTAAGGCACACCTGTGCAATAATCATGCTGTCTAATCAGCATCTTGATTTGCCATACATGTGAGCTGGATGGATTATCTCAGCAAAGGAGAAGTGCCCACTAACACAGATCTACACAAATTTGTGAACAGTACTTCAGCGAAAAGGGCCTTATACGTACATAAAAAAGGTCTTAGATCTTTGAGTTCAGTATACATAGACGAAAAAATTATGATAGATTGTTTATATACTATTATTATTATTATTTTAATTTGTGGATCCAAAAATGTGGATGCATTTGGATGGTTCAAGTGAGTGGCTACTCATCAACTGCCCACCCTACTACTACTGCATACAGTATACTACTATGAAAGCCACTGGTCCTACTGCTGTTGATTGACAAGAAAACAATTACTGTATTTTCCGGTCTTTAAGTCGCACTTTTTTGCCGAACTTGCATACGCTGCGACTTCTATGCCGAAGCGACTTATGTATGGATTTTTTCCCCATATTTATAAACCAATTTTTGACTGAGATATGATCGTTTTCATTCATTTTGACATTGCAAATATTGAACACTACCATTTTCAGCCACTAGATGGCATTCGAGTAGTATGGCATGCTGTTGTGTCATGTAATAAGTAAAAGTTGCTATTAATGACACAATCGGCTTGCCATAGAATTTCACCTTCGTCCAGCTGGAGCAACTGTCAAATCAGCTTCATTCCGCTGTGCCGCCACGGCGAAATGAAGCTGATTTGACCATTGAAGTGCATTTATTAAGTAAAATTTCAACTGAGACACACCTTTACTATAAAGTCGAGCAAACAAGTAATTATTTCTAGGTGTTAATCTTGTTAAATTCTTGTTAAAGTCCTCCTGTGCACGCTCCCAAGGCCGCCATTTGGCAGCCAATCGATTTTTGGCACAACACCGGCCCACGTTTCCGGGTTGTCAGCGGTGACGTGTAACAAATGCGACGCGTCAGTGGTGACGCATAATAGATGCGACGTATACGGCGAAGCGACATATTTATGGATTTTTTTCAAATTATTAGACATTTTTGGACAGTTGCGACTTATAGGCCGGAAAATATGATATTTGGTACTGATTTTTTAAAGTACCTATTTAGTGTTCAAGTTCACTGGGTCACTTTTTGTGACCCAGTGAACTTTAAATGATGTTTCTACAGTGAACTACGTCTGCTCCACGGAGAGATGTGTTTTCTTAGTCATTTCACCCATCGTTATCTAAGGGGAATTGTTCAGTTTTTTTTTATTTATTATTTTTGGCAAGTTTAGTCTTTGCTACCAAAACTCATAGCATGCTATTCTTAATTGAGCTTCCTGCTTTGATGTATTTCTCAGAATAGGTTTTCTCACATCTGCTCGCGATTAGTGAGAGTGGTTTAAAGTTTACGTATTGACAGCCTTAAAACTGTTGTTTAGGGCCTAAAAAAATATCCTTGAAATTAAGTCCAGCTGAAAATGCAGCTAGCTGCAAATAAAGATCTTGAAATGTGATTTAAGGAACTTTAGGAACAGCTACTAAATGATTGGTGGATTCAGATTTTGGTCAGTCTATAGGGCACAGTAGCATTCCTCCATAAAGCGCTGTATATCATTCATGGATCAACAGAATATTTTAAGTAATAGTCAATATGGGTTTAGAGCAAATAATTTAACATCAATGGCTCTCATGGAACTAATAGAAAAGATAACAGCTGTGGATCAAAAACAGTATTGTGTAAGTGTTTTTGTTGTTTTATAAAAGGCCTTCAACACTACTGACAACATCAGTCTCCTTGAAAAACTGAATAAATATGGCATTAGAGGATTAGCACTACAGTGGATATCCAGTTATTTGAATAATATGAGATAGTTTGTACAGGTAAACGATGCAAGATCAGAATTTTGTGTTAATGAATGTGGAGTTCCTCAGGGCTCTGTGTTGGGACCAAAGTTGTTTATTTTCTATGTGAATGATCAAGTTGATATGTCAGGGCTTTTGAACTTGGTTCCAACTTAAGTTATCTTTAAATTTGGAGGGAAAAAAAAACTACATGATATTTAGTAATAGTAATATGATTATTGAAGTCCCATTTAAAATTGACAGTATTGAAATTCATAGAGTTAATAAAATAAAAATTTGGGGTGTCGTTATTGATGAGAAGCTGACATAGAAATCTCATGTAAATTACTTAAGAATAAAAATAGTAAATCAATTGCATTACTGTATAAAGTAAGAGAGGTTTTGAATGACAAAGCTTTGTATATATTGTATAATGTAATGATTGTTCCATATTTAATCTATTGTATTGAAGTTTGGGGAAAAGCATGCAAAATAATTACAACCCCTATTTTTATTTTACAAAAAAAGAGCTATAAGAATTATTAGTAGGAAATGACCCAACAAATATATTATTTCATCAGTTGAAATTATTACAATTTTATGATTTGGTTGAATATAGTATTTTACAAATCGTGTATAAAGCTCATAAAAAAAATTACCCCCAAATATTCAATTAAAATGTGTTAAAAAAAGAGAGTCATTGTAACCTTAAGGGAATGGAAACGTTTGTAAAACCTCCATTTAGAACTAGTCTGAAGGAGCTGCGTTGTAATTCAGGGAGTACGATTGTGGAATAAATTTAAAAAGATGATTAAGTTAAAGTTGTTGGGAAGGTATGGTGCCAGGTGAAGAATACCTGATGTTTTTTTGTTTTTTTTTTCAATTTGGATACGTAGTTTTGGCAAACACACATTACCTGATCCCCCACAGAAAATAAATGGAGAAAATACAATGATGGGGGGGGGGGGGGGAAAGCTGGATACCAGCGGGTGTTGACAAGTTCTGAAACTGATAGACTGAGATGCGTTACAGTCTGTCATCGTGGACAGATTGCCTGATTCACCATTCAGCCTTTCATCTGCTTCTTACATGGCATGTCCACTGATGACACAATGTGTGTGGAAGAACGTGAAAGAGAGCGACCCATGGTGTGAGATGGAGAGCAGATGGCGATACAACAGTGATGACTGAGCCTCTTTTTCAGTTCCTACGTAACCAAATTCTGAAATTACCTTCGAGTCCACCTCATCCAGTCCATTTCTGCCCGAGTAGTTTTTCCCCGTATCCACAGTAACCTAATTAGAATCGTACAAAAGAAGTGTGGGATTGTTGAGGCAAAATTCGTTGCCACGAGAGACCGCGTCGTGTCCCTGTGTACACCATCAGCTGCGAGCCTTTAGGCATAAAAGAACACTATGAACTCCATCAACAGACCTTAATATCCAGTCATCCCACTCCCCGACACGCACGGAGTCATACAAGCCCAATTCTGACAAAGTTGTGTACAATGTAAATAAAAACAGAACACAGTTATTTGCAAAACTCACTAACCCGTATTATTCACAATTGAGCATATAAACAAATGTTTCAACAAAGAAATTGTGCCTGTTTTTTTTTTAAATGGGGTATTTTAGAATTTTACGGCAGCAACACACCTCAAAAAAGTTGCAACAACAAGTCTCCCCTCTGTTTTACTAATAGACTGTAAATGACCAGGGAATGTACCCTTATGGAAGTGTACCACTCAATCCGAAACTAAATTGTCATTGACCTTTGACGCCTACCAGATTGTCTATGCCAACGTAAATTAGTAATTAGTAAATCCTTCATCAGATTCTTGTTTTGTATGTTATTTGTTGTAAAAATTCTTCATCGTTCCTATTTAAAACATGCAGATGATCTAGTAAGCCACCCCTGCTATACCCTACAGTGTTGGTGTCCTGGCGTTCACTACAGAACAAAGACGCGTGTGAGCCAAAGCATCTGGTTAGGTGCTAACTTCAGAAGGACTGGCCGTCTGGTCCCGTCACTGTAGTTCCATCCAGAATTTCGTCTCGCAAAATGAATGGCGCAGCTGATTGGCTGTCTGTCAGGCCCTGTTATCATCACCTTTTGACTTCCAGTATAGCTGCCATTGTGTTTATTGACACTGACAAAAGCACATCTTGTGTTTCCTCAGATCAACAATAGCTGCTTAGCCAACTTGTCTTTGATTTAGCAAAAATTAACCATTTATTATTTCAGTAGTAAGGAAAAGCCATCTACCAGGACAGTCTTGAATGTACTGTAGATGCAGTTTTCATACGTGCACAGGTTATCTATTTGCAGCAACGTAAACAAAAACCTACAGTTGTAGTCAGAAATGTACACAATGCAAACAAATTTCATTTTAATTTGTTATGTTTTTTTTGTAAATTATTTATTTGGACCATTCTGAGTTGAGCTTAATGTGGGAGCAGCCAAAATTTCTTGAGGCAAGCAACACTTCAAAGAGTCCAAGTCACTCGTTGCTTCCGCCAAGCTCTCTGCCTCTGCGCCAAAGCTTCCCAACTATCACCACTCACCTGAGTCAAACTCCATATTGTTTCAGCCTGAGCTGATCTCCACCCTCTGGACGGATTCTTCTTGTTGAAATGTTTCGTCTTTTATCCAAAACACTTGGTCAGTTGAAGTCTGACAAGGTCTTTTGGATTAAAAAATAAAAAGTTTTTCCTATCCACTGTTGCCACTGTGCTTGCTCAGGATGGGAGACTGCAACGTAGCCAAGATTCAACTTGTCTGCTGGATTCCTTAGATAGAAAGGCCAATTAGTAAAGTTTTCTATGTATGTGAATGCTTCTGTAAAGTGCCCTGAGACAACTTTGTTGTGATTTGGCACTATATAAATAAACTGAATTGAAATTGAATTAAAAGACAAAACGTTTCAACAAGAAGCATCCGTCCAGAGAACCTGACTTAACTTTGTTAGATTTTTCTACCTGGATTATTGTGCATGCTTCAGGATACATTATCTAAACCAGTTTTGGTTCCAAGGGGGTCTTGATGCAGCCTCTTTGCTGTCCAGTCTTGGAGAGGGTCCAGGCAGATGCTCTATGCCCTTCAGTCTTTGTAGGAGTCTAAATGGATGCTCTTTTCTTTCCTGTCTTTGTGGGGTCTAGGTGGACTTTCTTTGTTCTCCAGTCTTGGAGGGGGTACAGACAGATACTTTGTGTTCACCTGTCTTTTTGGGGTTTAAGCGGATGCTCTTTGCTCTCTAGTCTTGGAGAGAGAAGGACCAGTTGAATGCTCTTTGCTTTCCTGTTTTGTGGGGACTAGTTGGACACTCTTTGCTTTCCAGTTCTGTGGAGACTAGTTGGACACTATTTGCTTTCCAGTTCTGTGGGGACTAGTTGGACACT
>NC_056520.1:11364814-11373193 GCF_014905685.2 Nematolebias whitei | reverse complement strand
ATTTGCTTTCCAGTTCTGTGGGGACTAGTTGGACACTCTTTGCTTTCTAGTTTTTGAGGGGGTACAGCCAAATGTTCTTTGCTCTCGAGTCTTTGTAGGGGTCTAGGTGGACACTGTTTGCTCCTCAACCTTAAGAGGGGTCTAGATAGATGCATTTTGCTCTCCAGTCTTTGTAAGGACCCCTCTCTTCCAGTTTCTGAGCCTGAATCAAAAAGGGCTACAGACATTGCCTTTCTTCCAGTTCCTGTTCTCAAAATGGTCACCACAATGCCAAGGCTCTCTAGCCGATAGCCTCTTCCCACTTTATCTATCGGAAAATAGTGCAAGTTTCCAGTCATCACGTGCCTCCTACCCATCGTCTTTTCATCAGTCAATATTCTAGCCATCAACATCTTCAGCTAGATTAGCCTCTTAAATGCTTTCATCTGCCTGTATGGTGTTTGCCATTTTGCATTTAATTATAACAGTGACCCAGGGTGCTGGGGTCAAAACATCAACCAACAGGTGTGTTATGTGTAGACCAGAAGACAATGAGTAGTGCCTTTTGGTCAGAAGCCACCGGACAGCGCTCAGTCTCAGTCTGTCTTGGTTTGATTTGCTGCTTCTACTGCCTTAGTTCTCGCAATTAAACAATATTAACACTAAAGGGGTATAGTATCCATCCATCCATCCATCCATCCATCCATCCATCCATCCATCCATCCATCCATCATCTTCTGCTTATTCCAAAGTCGGGTCGCAGGGGCAGTAGCTTGAGCAGGGAGGCCCAGACATCTCTTTCCACAGCCACCTCTTCCAGCTCTTCATGGAGGACTCCAAGGCATTCCCAGGCCAACCCAGAGACATAGTCTCTCCAGCATGTCCTGGGTCTTCCCCGGGGTTTCCTCCCAGTCGGACATGCCCGAAGCACCTCCCTAGGGAGGCATCCAGGGGGCATCCTTACCAGATGCACGAACCACCTCAAGGGGTATAGTAAACTACCAATAATATAGTAATTATGTGTCTCTCTTCATCTTCTCCCCTAAAAAAAAAAACTCTCAATGTTCTCTCTATGAAAGTTTCAGCTTTAGGTGTTTGTAGTTTATCATGCGTATCTGCAAATTTGGATCCTGTACTATATTACATTAAAACCAGGATTTGTGGGATTTAGAAGAGCTTAACTTTTTATATTGGGAACCAGACTGTTTGAATATTAGATGTAATGTAATTAAAGATCAAATATGAAATATAAATTACAGTTTTCACCTAAGCTCAGTTAATTTCGTTTGCCCAGTTTGCCAGTATCATTAATTGTGTGATTTTTATAAAATAGTTTTAGTGACAAGAAAGTTCATAAATTGTAATTCTCAGTGATAAAACTCAAAGCTTGACATTGAAAGAGTGGCTTTGCTAAATTCAAAAGGGTGATAGTAAAAAAACGTCAAAATCTCATCTTGCAGCTACTGATTATAAATAGCAACAAAGTCACACGTAAATTAAAACAACAAAACTGATGACAACGTAAAGGTTTATTAAAAATCACTTGAATTACCCATTGTAAAATGTACTGATTGGAGCTTTTTAAAAAGATCATCCGTCTAATTTAAGCCTTAGCAGCACATTTAGCTCAAATTAGCCATTAGCTCATACATCCTGTCAAGCTTTAATTTATTTAAACTGAGACCTTTCAAGAAGTCAGTCAGACAAAGAAACGGCACAAGACGGGTGGAGTTTGGTGCCAGAGGTGACTCGTGCCAACTTTCCCAAACGGCAAATATTTCACGTTCAAACATTTTATAAATCTCTGTATAATGTATCATCCAGTATAGTACTGCATAGAAATAAACTTGGTCTTTGACGTTCCACTTCAGAACAAAATGATTTCCTTATGAAGTCATCTATGTTACTTTACATTGAACGCTCTGGTCACAAAAAGGCTCTTGAGGACCTAAAATGTCTTGTACTATGACTACACCATCATGCAAAAATGCTAATCTGGCAATGTTTCCAGCAGCTGCAGCAGCTATTCCTGCATACACTATGCAACGATGAGCACTAATACTAGAATAATTATAACATACCTGTTTTATTAAGTGAGAGGCTTTAAAACAAGAAAGCTAGTTTTTTACATTATCGTGTGCAAAACATAGTATTTGAATAACATATTTCTCTTCTGTTGCCTTAAAATGTATGTTTCACAACAGGACCAATAGAAGATGACTGAACAATTAGGGATTGTATGGAAGGGTCATACGAGAAAGCCTCCTCTCAGAAAAGAACGACAGGAGAACTTAGATCTGTCAAGTTTTATCAAAGTGATCATGACTTCTGAGACAATGTCCTTTGGACAGACGAAATAAAAGCAGACATTTTTCCATAATACATAAAACAATGTTTAGAGAAAACCAAACAATGCACAAATGCACCATACGAAAGCACATTAGTGGAAGGCTCTTGGTTTGGGCGCCTTAAGGCTTTGTTATACTACAAGATGTAAGATGTTGGATCTCATTGACTTTATTGTAGACAGTCTTTTTCTCATGGACATTTCACACACTAAAGAGAAAATGTAAGGGATGAATCCTGATGAGTCTTCCCACTGCAGCAAGTCATACTCAATCAGAATCAATGTAGATGGCACAGTTTTCAGAGTGGATGTTTATTTTCAATTGATGAGGGAAAAGTTGGAGGAGGAAGAGCAGGTATTCCTGTTGCTAACCCAGGAGAAACACTATTTTGTAAATGTGTCACAAAGAGACCGTCACTGTTTCTAACAGATGGTGCCGGAACGTGTTCCTGTGATGCCCGGCTGAGGCGCACTCACACCTGGTCATCACAGCCATAGACAACGGTCTGTGTCTCCACACTGTTTTATTTGACTTGCTTTATCATTGTTACTGGGACAGTTGTAATATTGGCTGCATTTTCTCACAGCCCCGGCAAGCAGCTCCTCAGCAGATGCTGCCCTGATATTAGCTGACTGCAACCACTTTACATAAGCAAACATGTCCACAAAGTTCTTATCAGTCACACAGTGCTCACCGCATCCTCCATAATAAACTAATTCTGACTGGGGGCAATGCACAAGACTGAGTGTCAGAGTGTGTGTGGTAAGAGTAGAAAACTATACAATTTATGTCACTCTTCCAAATTAGCAAGACATAAGGATGGGGCTTCTCATTGACTATAAATCAATCGTTACAGTCAATGTGTCAACTATGATCTCTGAAGACCAAATGGATTCTAGAGTCAAATGTGAGACCATCTGTCCAACAGCTGAAACTCGGACAAAATGAGATCAAGATGCGACAGAACAATGATCCCAAACACCGGAGATAATCTACAACAGAACAATGATCCCAAACACCGGTGATAATCTACAATAGAACAATGATCCCAAACACCGGTGATAATCTACAACAGGACAATGATCCCAAACACTGGAGATAATATACAACAGAACAATGATGGTTCGTGCTTTGAGAACTCAAAATCAGCTGATTAATGAGCTAAACCGTAAGATGGCGACGATTTGTGAGAATTGCAGGCCACCTGCGGCTTTAGGACTCAACAGCATATGGGATTGATTTTGGGGAAGCTCATAACGTGGATCAGTGGAGAGAAATACCCATAAATCTGGACACTTTGGACCGAGGAAGTTCCAGCAGGACTCTAGGCTGACGAGAAAAAAAAAACTGTCAGTAGAAATTCAACAATTGTGGCTTATCTGAATCTGACTCCCCCGTTCGGCCTCGGATATGAACTGACCATCAAGTTTCACATGGGACATGGGTAACTAGGGAAAAAGCTTTGTCTTTCACAAAAGTTTAAGCCACCACTTTATAATGGACAAGAACAACAGCAGGCAATTTTATTTTTTAGCCTAAACTATAAAAAAATGTTGTTTCAAATTTGTTGGCATGAATGCATCCAAAAATCAAAAACACATTCAGAACATTATGAGTATTAGCACAATAAGTGATCAAATTTCAGTGTGGGGTTTTGTACCTGAAGCAGTCTCCAGCGTGTGTTGAGGTCTTCAATGCGCTCCAGGTTGCTAGGTGACAGCTGGATGTCAGACGGTTCGAAAGTGGCTGCCAACTGGTTCATGTGCATTACATCATCCTTTATCAGAGCAATTTCTTCCTGGAACTCCTTCATACGCAAAAAAAAAAATAAAAATAAAAAAATCAATGTTAGCATTGAAAGACTAATGAAAACTTAACTTGTGTTACTGTTTAGTGCTTGCTGACTAATGTTCAATACTCGTAGCCAGTGATGTACTGCTTCCTGGCAAAGCAGAAATACTTTCTGTATGTTTTTTTTTGTCCTAAATGTTTTAATAATCCACGTTGCGAAAAAAATAAATGTCATATATTAAAACAATATGTAGAAAATCCTTCCTGGAAGTGGTTAAAAATATATCTGCAGAGCACTTGAGCATATGATTCACAGTCGGTGGCATGAGGATGACTCTAGGATCCTCTAGGAAGACCAATGCATTTCTGGATGTTTAGTTTTCCCAGCTTCTTCAAATGTATCAAAGCTCACTTTTCCTCCCATCCTGAAAAAAACTCTAGCATACAAACCCCCTCATTGCCATCAAAATTACTCTGGACTCTCTGAATGCTAGTATTTGACTAAGTATCAACATTGTTGTACCTGAGAAAACTCAAGCAGCTATGTGTGCACCGCATAATGGTTCAGAAACTCACGGAGACCTTTAACAACACTGCTAATGTGCTAATGGAAAACTACGGCGCCCCAGAGGGGACATGGGGGATTTTTTTTTTTTCTTTTGCATTACCCCGCTCACCGTGCTCAGGCATCTGGTTAGGATGCCTCCTGTACACCTCCCTGGTAAGGTGTTCAGGACATGTCCCACTGGGAGGAGACCCAGAGGAAGACCCAGGACATGCTGGAGGGATTATGTTTCTCGACTGGCCTGGGAACGCCTTGGGATTTCCCTGGAGGAGCTGGCCCTTAAGTGGCTGGGGAGAGGGACGTCTGGGCCTCCCTACTTAGGCTGCTACCCCCGTGACCCGACCCCGGATAAGCGGAAGAAAATGGATGGATGGATAGATGCATTCCCTCACAATACTTTTGTGTTCCCTAGCAATAGTTTTGCGTTACCTCGCAAAGTCCAGAAGACTGATGTTTCCTTCTGACAAATTCCACCAGAATTGCTAAGCCAGAATAATCCTTGCGACGACTGTCTTCTTGCGCCAAGTATATTTTTTAAATAACCTTCGCTGATGTGACACACATACCTTTTGGCAAGCACAGACTGGATATCCTTATATTTAAGACTGCGCTCAAAATAAAACTCCATGAACCTCAAATACGCGTGTAGTGTCTGTTCCATTGTTGCTCTTGTCTGCAAGGCAACACTAAAATACTGCGAGGGAACGCAACATTTTTTACATGGGAACACAAAAGTTTTGCAAGGGAATGCCAAAAGAAAAAAAAAAAAAAATCCCCCTTGCCCCCTCCAGGGCTCCCTAGAAAACAACAATCGGACATAACACAAAAAATTATTAGACAAAAGAGGTCAGAAGACAAAATTGTTGGTCAGAGAATAGACTGTTTTTGGGTCAGAGGGTCAGAAAATGGACTTATAAGAAATTCCATAATTAAATAGTATCACTGTGCTAAAAGTTTTTGCTTAGTTCCTGTGCTGTTGGCAGCCTGTCAACGTATATTTAAAGCATTGGTCAATATTTTAAACCTAAGTTGTCTATAGTGACAGTGTTCTCTGGGTGATATGGGTTGCCATTTTAAACGTATTCAGTCACCACAGTTCTGATGTCCTCTTTAGCTTTATATACTGTGCGTATGAAAACAAATTTAGTTGGCTTTGTGTTTAACTGATTCCTTTTTGCTCTGGTCTGCTGTCATCAAATGGCACCTGCTTGTAACGAGGAGAGGACACATGCTCTGTCCTGCTGTTGGACTGTGTCTCTATTGTTGCTATTGATTTGGACTGATTTGGTCTTTCTTGCTGTTGGATGATGTTAGAGAGTTGTAAGGTTTGTTCTTTTAGTGTTTCGTACTGTTAAATGGATTAATTTTGGTTACCTCATTCAGCCCCACCATTAACTCTCTTTAGACCAAAGTATTCAAGAGTCAAAAATGAGGACATCTGTCCATCATCTAAAGCTTGGTTAAAATTTGGTCATGTACACTTGAAGTTTGAATAATGTTAAACATAGTGGATCATTTTTATAATGTCTGATCCAGTATGTAAAACTTCTACAGTTGAAATAGGATGGACTTCCTATTTCTCATGGCTGTATACGAAACAGATCCCACTGGAATCAGGCCCTGGGGCAGACACAGAAACTGCCAGAGAGATTGATTATACATCCTCTCTGGCTTGGGAATGCCTTGGGGTCCCCCAGGAGGAGCTGGAGAAAGGGATGTTTGGCTTTCTCTCTTGGACCTGTTGCCTCAGCGACCCAACTATGGATAGGTGGTATAAGATGGATGCATGCATGGGTAAATGTAAACACAACAATTGGTTTTCTAGGGTACACACCTGCTATTACCAGGGGTAAATGAAAGGTTTACCTTGACTCTGTCGATGTGTTCGGGCAAGGAGTCAATCAGCTGTTCTCCCACTGGTTCCCAGGCCTCTTTGACCATCTCTGCCTGCCTCAACTGGGTGTCCAACAGATCTTCTGCCTCCTGAAGCTCCAACAGCCTTTCCAGAGCCAATTCCAGCTGCCTCTGCCAATCAGCTGAGTTGTATTTGAGACTGTCCCACTTGGTCATCACATCATCTGCTTCTTTGCGCACAATTCGACCCACATTCTGAGCACGCTCCTCTGGGCTTATATCTAAGGCTTTAGGGAAAAAAAAATGAGCAAATAGGAAGAAATATTCCAGTGATACTTCAGTTATACCCATTACAAAATGAAAGAAGACATAGTCAACCTTAATTTCTTCCTGAAAGCCATTATATTTAGTTTACCGCTGATAATATCGGTTTTATATTTTCTTTTTAGCCGTTACATATGTGAGTTGCATAAAAGAAATAGTTCTGAAGAGCCAGCAGTCCTTACATTATCGGTACTTGACCTTTCAAATACCGCCAACCACTGGTTAACTGCAAGGTCAGATGTGGAATTACTTTATGCAATTTATTAAGCACATAGAATAAAAATCTCTGCTACTTAATAGGATTTATTACTCAGAAGGAGAAGTCCTACAGTCATAAAGAGTCTGTACACTTCTTAAGACCTGCCACGCATTAACAAAATATTTTTTTCAGTTTGTATACATTCTTGCAAATTAACTACGTATTTTAAACCAACTGAAATCATAACTTGGGCTTTTATCTTAAAACAAAGCTGGCTGAGTTATTTCTAAAGGAAAATGTCACATATATCATATCAATGCTTTGGATTTTGCTTTCCGACATCTCCAACTGCTGCCCAGTGGAAAGTTGCATGGCCAATACAGAGCAACCTCCTTTGTTTCCCTCAGTGCAGTGCTCACCAGCCACTGGAATTCCCCTTTCCCTTTGAGTACTCCCTGAATGTGTTTGAGCTGGCAGCTGAATGGGTTTAAATAAGCCACACTTTAGATCTGGTTGTTTTTTTTTTCTAAGAGCCTTGTAACCAGGCTGCTGCCATGGTGCAGACAGTGTTGCAAGAAAGTGTTCGGCTGTTTGTGGTGTGTGTATGTGGATCCCCACAAGTGGTTGTTTCCAGGCTGTTACCAGGATCCAAAACTTAATGTGCGAGTATCCTGATGCATGCTCAAATGTGTGAGTCAGAGAAGAACAAAGGTGATTTCATTCTTTCTTGATCTATAAAATGTGACATGGGAAGGCTGACCATACACTGTGCCATTGAAAATGTTACTAATTAAAAAAAAAAAAAACCCTGTTAAACAATTAACACAGGCGGCTCAGTTGGTGGAGGTGTTGCCTCTCAGCGAGAAAGTCATTGGTTCAAATCCTGGCCGGGAACCTTTCTGGGTGGAGTGTTTTATCCGAGTACTCCGGTTTCCTCCCACAGACCAAAAACATGCATGTTAGGCTGACTGGTAACTCTAAATTGTCCCTAGGTGTGAGTGAGAGAGTGAATGGTTGTTGGTCTCTATGTGTCCCTGTGATGGACTTGTGACCTGTCCAGGGTGTACCCCACCTCTGGCACAGTGATAGCTGGACCTGGGCACCAGTGACCCCTGCGACCCGAAAAGCGAATAAAGATAATGAATGAATTTATGTTTATATGTATATACCTTATTTTTCACCGTACAAGTCGCACCTTTTTGTATAAATTTGCAAGTCCTGCAACTTATACACCCAAGCGACCAATATATATACACACACACACACACACATATACATACATATATATATATGTATATATATATATATATATATATATA
>NC_056520.1:11293185-11364714 GCF_014905685.2 Nematolebias whitei | reverse complement strand
ATATATATATATATATATATATATATATATATATATATATATATAATTATTTTTTTCCCCATATTTATAACCCAATTTTTGGCTGAGATCTGACGAGTTCTTTCATTCTGACATGAAAAATATTAAACACTACCATTTGCAGCCACTAGAGGGCCCTTGAGCATTATGACAAGCCAAGTGTCTCATTAATAGTTAAAAATGGCTATTAATGAGACACTTGGCTTGCCATACCAAGCCACCTTCGTCTTGCTCGGAACTGAAGCAAACGTCAAATCAGATGCATTTTGCCGCACCGCCCAGGTAAAATGCATCTGATTTGACCATTAAATTGCATTTATTAAGGAAAAGTTAGACTGTGACACATCTTTGCTATAATTTCGAGCAAACTATTATTTTTAAGCGTTAATCTTGTTAAATTTTTTGTTAAAGTCCTCCCGTGCGCGCTCCAGTGGCCGCCATTTGGCAGCCAATGTATTTTTGGCACAACACCAGCCCACGTTTCCAGGTGGGCAGCGGTGACGTACAACAAATGCGACGCGTCAGCGGTGATGCATAATAGATGCGACTTATAAGACGAAGCGACTTATTTATGTTTTTGTCCACTTTGTTAGACATTTTTGGACTGATGCGACTTATACAGCAGAAAATACGATATGTATACATATAATATATATTATATATATATATATATATATATATATATATATTATTATTATTTTTTTAACCTTCTCCCTTATTATGGGGTTGTCACTCTGAGCTAATTTGCATCATTTGGCTACCGTTTTTCACTTTTTCCCACACATAATTTTTATGTTACGATCAGGAGGGTTCAAACCGGCAACCTTCCGATCACAGGCTGGCCTTTTCTGACCTCTGTGCCACCACTCCTCCTTTCTCAGTGTAAAGTGTTATGTGTTTTCATCATTGTATGCTCCCATACAATGGTGAAATTGGTTCTCTGAATTTAACCCATCGCACCTGGGATGCACCGAGGTGGAGCAGTGGTCAGCTATGTAAGTGCACAGAGAGCAATTAGGGCTTAGGTGTCTTGCTCAGAGACACCACGACATGCGAGAATGGCTGGGGATCGAACCTGGGACTTTGGGGTGCCAAGTCGGCTGCCCTACCGTTACCCCATATATATGTATACAATATAAGTAGATGTAGGCTAAAATTAAAATTTATGTGTGAAAGAATATGCACATATGAGAAGTATATTCATACATGTGATTTCAAAACACGCATCAGAAAGGTAAATAATGTGTGAGTGTAAAAGAATGAATTATGGCCTAAATGGCCTCTCATACATGCCCATCTTACATACAAAATGATTTAAAACAGCAAAGCAAGCATTAAGGGGCTGACAATTTTCATTAAAGTAAAGCAAGCGAGGGGTGTGTATAAAACAAATTTTCTGAATTATAAATACGTTTTGTGTGTTACCTCTATGCTCAGGTGACGGTGTCTCTCTAGGCAGCTCAGACAAAAAGAGTCCCACATCGTCAATAGTCTTGGCCACAACTGGCTCCTTAGCTCTAAGGTCCATTTTGAAACCCTGCAGACACATATTCATTCCACTTATCTCCACAAACCAGAGGTGCGCTGTACAAATGCTCTTCTTGATCTTTGAACCGACAAGCGCTCGGAAGAGGAATCTAACCAACACTGGGGTCAGCAAAACATAATAACATTTATTCACCGTGTAAACGCTGATCCAGCACGGATCGTATAACGTGAAGCGTTTAACTGCTTCTGCATACTTTGAGCTAGTTTTGCCACTGATGGATCAAAACGTTTGGCTTGTTCTGGAGAGAGTTGCCGTGACTTTTTGTTTTCGTAACTTTCATACTTTTCAATATATTTAACATACAAAAAAAAAAAAAAAAAATCTATTAAAATACATTTCTTCAAATCCTTTAAAAACATTCTTTTTATCTTCTTTAGCATACTTCTACCATTACCATAACGCTAATACTACTACTGCATATTTTTACTTCTATATATGCTAATGCTATGACCATTATTGCTAATGCTAGTTCTGCTAGTTACAATGCTAATTCTACTGTTAATGCTAATACTGATGCAAATTTGAGTTAAAATATAACATTCTGTTTAATTTAGCTAGCCTTTCGCTACTTCAAACTAACTTTTTAGCTTTTAAATAGCCTTTTTTTTTTTTTTTTACTTTTAGCATTTAGCAGCTATGTGTTTTTCCTAAATTTATCAAAATAATGACACTGTGGATATTTTGATATTGGATTGTTGACCATAAAATTTAATTGAAGATTGTGGCTACATTTTAAAGAGTGGATTTTAGAATAAAACAAATAGAGTTTGAGAAAAAAAAACATTATGGAATTTGGGGGGGTAAAAAACAGGCCTTTGTATTTCTCGAGTTTACAGAATAGAAGAAAATAAGTCAAACAGACCAAACACCATGATCCTAAAATCATAACGTGGACAAAATTGTGATTTTGTGTTTAAAATATTATCACAATAAATGAGTTTGGAAATTACAGGTGTCAACTGAAGGCTCAGGTATGAACCTTTTTACAATTTTATGTGTTCCGTAAGATTTTTAAAATGTTATAAATATGGCCCACCTTTCTGTGATAGTCTGTTATTTCTCTCTTTGCGTTAACATTTGAGCATAATTAATCCAGACTTTTCATGGTAATTAGCTAAGTTGAGAAAATGACATTTAAATTTCTCTGTAGTTTTTGCTTTTGACGTGGAAAGCGCAACAAATTAGATCAAACTCTTGCTAAACTCGCAGTCAAGATCAAATGTTAAAACTTGAGTTCATCTGTTTAGAGCACGAGCACCTGCTTACAGTAAATGTATACAGTAGACCGTCGCTACTTCGCGGTTCGACTTTCGCGGACTCGCCCTTTCGCGGTTTGTCAAAATAAGATTGGACACGACACACAATTGGCTGATTGATGGATGAGCTGCAAGATTGGCATGTTATTTTTTTAATATTTAAAATAAATTATTTAAAATTAGTTAGCGCCTGCTGCACCTGTGTGCAGCCCACAGACGCAGGGAAAAGCTCTGCACTGCAGTGGAGAAGTGGGCGTGGCCAAATACACTGGCAGAGAGAGCGGAGATCAAATATATTTATTTTATAAACTGTATATATATATATATATATATATATATATATATATATATATATATATACATATATATGTGTGTATATAGTTTATAAAATAAACTGCTACTTACTACTTGTACTATTATTACTACTTTGTGGTTTTTCACTTATCGCGGGTGGACTGAGAACGGAAACCCCCACGATAAATGAGGGACTACTGCATTTTCTTTTTTTGTTTGTTTTTAATTTTCTTATATTTTCAAAGTAAAAGGTCAGTAGCTGTAAGTTTAGAATTTTTTTGAGAGATTTTTCTTGTATATACATTGGATTGTCAAAAAATGTTTTACTAAGAAATTAATGACAAACTGATTATGGTCAAGTTAAATATGATTTTTTTTTCTTTAATTGTACACTTGTTCTAAACTGTATATAAAATCGTTAATGAAAATGTAATTTACAGCTCTATATAAACAATCTGACAAGTGTCCAGGCATCCTTTTTTTCTACGATCATCACAAAGCTCACACTTTTTAATGTTGCTTTAACGTTTAGCTTTAGCATTTTCGCTAAATTCTTTTATATGAGCTGTGGACATTTAGAATAGAGGGAATCTATTGGCATTGGGTTTGAATCAGCGATTTTCTGCAATCCTCTGTGATATTGATAACTGACAGTACAATTACGATAAATCAATAATATTGTCGATATCGCCAATATTGTCAATATTGTTATTGAATTGATATTGAGCAACAAAAAATTTACAACTTGATGAGTGTTTTGTAGTGTTTTTTGTTTTACTCTGTGTGTGTCCTGCTGGATCTGCACAGAGGGAACGTCGCCCCCTACAGGCTTCTCCTGCTCCAGCTGCTGACTCTTCAGCCTCAGCCAGTTTAGCAGCTCCTGCAGGGACATGTGGAGCCTCTTCCAGGGTGCCATGTCTGAGTCAAGTTGAGATCTAGAAAATGGACAAGAGATCCCTCCCTTTGTTATCTAGAGCCGTTTCCATTGCTTCATATCAACTGTATTCCCAGTTTTCACCCACCTCATGGCAAGTGTCTTGGTGCGCAGGTCACTCCAGCGCTGCCTCATGTTGTCCAGACGTCTCTGGAGCAGAACCCGGTCTTCAGAGTCCTTCAGCGAGGCCAGAATCCTCTGCCCGTTCTCATCCAAGGAGTGATACAGATCTTCATGATTGTCGATTTCTCCCTGGAGGTCCTGTTGTGATACGCACACAGTATGCCCCCAAAATAGATTTGTTGAGATGCTTTTGAATTTGTTTGCAATCCTACAAGAAATTGTGACAGTGGTGAGAGCCACACGCAAAGTGAAATGTGAAAACATTTGTCAGGGTGGAATCAATTGCTATTTTTTTAAAACCAGTTTGTTACCGAAAGGTTCAAGGAGATTTTACTGTCATTCGCATCACATGTGGCACATGAGGTGGAACAAAATTTTGTGCTCAAGGTCCTAGTTATCCCCAAAATAGCAATAATATAAAGTACATAAAAAAAAGAAAGAAACGGTATACAAGGATCTTGTGAGGATCAGTGTTCTCTTGTGTGCGTCTCCCTCGTGTTCGTTCCTGCTCCTGTTATTTTTCCTTGTGTAATCAGCTCTTACCTCCACCACCTGTTTTCCTCCCAAGGTGTTGTCATTTGTCTGTCATTAACGTCCCTATTTAAGTCTCTGTGTTCCTCATCATCTGGGCATTATCCTGTAATGTGTTTAATGCAAGTTTGCTGCCCCAGTCAGCCTTTTGTTTTTGTTAAAAAAATCTTTTTTGTAACTCTCCGACTCTCCATGGTAGGCCTACTTTTTGGTTCGACACATAGCCACCAGAACACGACAGATCTAAGATGAAAATAATAAATAAAGTGTTATGTGGTGTCATCATTGTATGTTTCCATACAATGGCGAAACTGGTTCTCTGCATTTAACCCATCGCACCTGGGATACATCCAGGTGGAGCGGTGGGCAGCTATGTAGGCACCCGGGGAGCAAATGGGGATTGGGCGTCTTGCTCAGAGACACCGTGACATGTGGGATTGGTTGGGGATCAAGCCTGGGACTTTCGGGTCCCCGAGTCAGCTGCCCTACCTCAACCCCATCTTGGCGATGGATATGAATATAGAAGCTTAAGGTAAGAAATAAGTAGCATAGCAGCATAGATAAAGTGTCCAGTGTGTTTATTCTAACAAAGAGGGATAAGGCATTGCTTTTGGTCACTTAAACACTTTATGGTTCAGAACTGTGAGTACAAACATCCTGACAAATACAGAATGTAATGGTAAATGGTAAATAGACTGTATTTGCATAGCGTCTTTCTATCTGATCAAGATACTCAATGCACTTTACAACATAATCCATGCCCTCATTTACCCATTCATACAGCACTCTACTAGATCTCTACAAAGACTAATCAGTGCTTTATCGCATTCATACACAAATAGGACACATATCGGAGGCAATGAGGGGTTCAGTGTCTTGCCCAGGGACACTTCAGCATGTGACTGCTGGTGGAATCGAAACCCCAACTCTTGCATTAGAGGACAATTGCTCTAAGTACTCAGCCACAGCCGCCAAAATAAAAATGACTGTTTTGTTTATCAAACTGTGTTTGCAGTAGAGACTCTTGATTCTGTCCAGTACACACAGGCTATAGACGCAGTGTGTTTTTGTTTTTAGGTAACCTAAATTTTAATTTTCTAACATGTATCAACAGCAGGCAGCACGGTGGCGCAGTTGGTAGAGCTGCCGCCTCTGAGTGAGCAGGTCACTGGATCAAATCCTGGCTGGGGACCTTTCTGGGTGGAGTTTGCATGATCTCTGCCCAGCTCTAGACCTCTACACCCAAGCTAAATTGAGAAGGTTTGCCCACAACTCCGCAATTAGCTTGAAAGAAAATTTGCCACGCAAACTTTTTGAACATTTTCCAAACTCAAGCAGAGAGACAGCTAACTTCTAACTCACCCCAAAAAATTGAGAACAGTTTGAGCTATTTGGAGACTCACTTGCAAAAGCCAACATATCTCTAACAGTCGCAGCTCACTGGGATACTTCTTTAGCAAACACAAACGGCTACAATTCCATAATTTTTACAATTTCTCAGGAAAAATTGTGGTAGTAGCTGAGAATAATCTCAAAAATATACTCTGAGCTCTGATGGATTGTGTGAGATCTTTAAGTGTTTGGCATGCAAGGTGGCGATATCTATTTCCATTGGACCTACCGTAAATATTTCCTGTTTACTTGCGAAGTCCAACAATAAGAACAACATGAACTTTATCTGACAGAATGTGTTTACAATTACTTTTATACCTTGGGTTTACATAAAACATATTGGTCCACAATGAGAAGAATATCTAAAGATCTAACTGACCTTTGTGGTTATAGAAAGTTATTGGACTAAGATCAAATGATCTTACACGTTTTTCCAAAAATGCCAAAACTCTTAGCAATTAGATCTCCTATAAACTCAAACCTGAAAGACTAAACAGTAAGTACATTTTATACATATCTTCTCATTGTTCATTGATGTTGACTCTGGTTCAAAGTGCTAATTTACAAAGAAAGATTTCAATTCCCAACCTGGACATGGTAGACCTTCCTTCGCAGCATCCTCTAAACTTTACCCAAGACGGCCAAAACTAGACGTAAAGACCAATCACCAATAGTCGTAGTCCCCCACCCACAAACACCCTTTTTTTCTCTTTGAAATTAGCTCTCAGCTGTGTAAAATATCCTAGGCTTAAATATGTGTGAGACAGTGAGCGATACTGGAGAAAAAGAGAAGGAAAGTGAGGGCGGGGGAGCTGGGCACTGTGAGTTAGTGGAAAGACAGAAGGCGGTGAGACGGAGATAGGAGGAGGGAGGCAAAGAGAAGTTGAAAGTGGGAATAAAATGATGACTGAGCTTGTTTTCCAATTAAACCTTATCTGCGCATGGTGTTGTAGCCCCGGAGAGAGAGTGTGTGTGCTCTCTGGATGCTACGCTGCATTGCCAGCTGCCATAATAATTGGACACAGAAGACTATCTCGGCGCCGCACACTGTCGGACTCTGCATGTGTGAAAAGAGAACGAAGGCATGAATTTGCGAGTGTGTTTCAAATTTATTTTCCAACATGCTACATGTGTGTAACCAAGCACAAACCATTCTCCCAAAAAGAGTGAGTAGGAGCAGGATGAGAGGTCAAATTATGTGCTCTCCCAGAACAGAGCCTGCTATTCAACACCCACAATGCAGTGGGAGAATTTTTGCATTTGTCTGCCAGTCAGTGACCAACCAATAAACTTTCTCCATGCTGCTCCATCAACATAGCTGTCATACCAGCCAGCACTGAGACAGTGAATTTTGTTTTCAAGTCCAGTTGTCTCAATCAGTTCTGGTATACTTGCATTGGACCCTGGAATTTAATTGGGATTTTGAAGTCATTCTTCAAGTTCATGTACTCTAATGGGAGGAAAACACATTTTGAACCATTCTTAACCATATCAAACTAACAAGTGTGATGTGTTCAATGGTATTCACTTCCCCCAAGTGAATGATTTGTAATACCAAGTTTGGTATCAAGCCTCTTCATGAACCTCAGAAGTTTGTGTTCATTTTGCATGTTCAAACATCTCCACCTCCTTCAGATTGGATAGAAGCTGCAGTGGTCCAACAATATTTAATTCAAATTAGAGATTTTCAGTTGGATAAACGGGTTCTCCTTAAAGTCATAGAGTGTCTCATTAGTGTGTTCAGGGTCATCGTCCTCCTGAAAGGTGAACCTTTACAGGTTTGGTTTATTTGTCATATACAAATCAACACAAGGGCAGCATGGTGGCGCAACTGGTAGAGCTGCTGCCTCTCAGCGAGCAGGTCCCTGGTTCAAATCCCAGTCTGGGGGCCTTTCTGGGTGGAGCTTGCATGTTCTCTCCGTGCATGCGTGGGTTTTCTCCGTGTACTCCGGTTTCCTCCCACAGACCAAAAACATGCATGTTAGGCTGATTGGTAACTCTAAATTGTCCCTAGGTGTGAGTGAGAGAGTGAATGGTTGTTTGTCTCATTTGTCTCTATGTGGCCCTGTGATGGACTTGCAACCTGTCCAGGTTGTCTCCCGCCTCTCGCACAGTGATTGCCGGACATGGGCACCGACGACCCCCGTGACCCAAAATGGAAGAAGCAGATAAAAGATAATGGATGGATGGATGGAAATCAACACAAGGTCAACAATGCAATGAGATGCTGAGGACGAGAAGAACAGTCTTGACTCGCCAAAAAACAACAAGAAAATACCAAAGCATGCACAAATACAAAAGAACAAGGCATCCAAAGTGAAAAAGAAATACGTCTACAGTGCGGTTTGGTTAGCAGTGAGGTTCTTTCAGACCTTTGTCCCAGTCTCAAATCTCTTAAAACGTCAACGTTTCCCTCAATATTTACTCTACATTTGGTTCTATTCATTGCTCCTTTAACTCTGACTATTTTTTCAATGCCTGCTAGTGAAAAATACCCCATAAAATTCCAAATAGTCTGTCCTAATGTTTACTTAATCAGCATTTGCTTTCCCTGTCACTCTTCCATGGATCCCAGCTCTCTGCGAGCTGCCAAGCTCCATCAGGGTTTTCTTTGTCCTGTATGTTTCTCTGAATAATGCCCTCCTTACTCATTCCATGAGTTTTGGCAGGTTTGTTGTGATAGCATAATCTTTTCATTACCTAATAATGGATTTAATTGGATGTCCAGGGGGCAGCACGGTGGCGCAACTGGTAGAGCTGCTGCCTCTCAGCGAGAAGGTCCTTGGTTCAAACCCCGGTCCAGGGGCCTTTCTGGGTGGAGTTTGCATGTTCTCTCCGTGCATGCGTGGGTTTTCTCCGGGTACTCCGGTTTCCTCCCACAGACCAAAAACATGCATGTTAGGCTGATTGGTAACTCTAAATTGTCCCTAGGTGTGAGTGAGAGAGTGAATGGTTGTTTGTTTCGTTTGTCTCTATGTGGCCCTGTGATGGACTTGCGACCCGTCCAGGGTGTACCCCGCCCCTCGCACAGTGATTGCTGGACATGGGCACCAGCGACCCCCGTGACCCAAAATGGAATAAACGGGTAAAGATAATGGATGGATGGATGGATGGATGTCCAGGGCTTTGAATCTGATCTATACTTCTCCACAACTTTGTTTCTGGACTGTGTGAAGAGTCCTTTGGTCTTTGTTTATCTTAGCCCTTACCACGTAAAGGTGTTGCACTAGTCTTGGTTCTGGGGGCTATTTAAACAGGTGTACAAGTATACTGAGATTGTATGGTTATCAGATTGCCCATAGATGGACCTGATTATGTGGCTTCTGAAGGTAGACTGATGCTTCAAAGCAAAGAAACCAGAAACTTCCTAGCCAAATGAAAGTTGGATTTGTACCGGCTTTGACTTCTGGTCCATGTGCTACCTACATCTTCATGGAAGCTCAGGCCTCCTTCGCAGAGATCTGCAATCTCAATGGGATTTGCCCAGTTATAAATAAACTGAATGGAAGTGTACTGAATTAAATAATTTTAAAAAATGTACAGTTTTTGTTATGAACACACCACTTTTCAGTGTGTTGATTGACAAACTCGCACTCAAGGGAACCCTCCCAGGGAACACGCAACAATCATGACATTGAGGTTGTTTCTTCTTCAGTCTTACGGAAAACCTTTTAACTTTTTTGTTTATTGTTGGCTGAATTGTTTGAGAAGAACAAGAATATCTCCACCTTACAGCATCCTCCAAGAACACTGAAGTTTAGCAGAGTAACCTGAACTCTGAAAGAAACAGGGATTTGGGAAAGCAAGATGTAGACCCATGGTAAAAATCATTGTAATAAGACAATAAGGTCTTTCAGTTATATCTTTAATTTGTGTAACCTATCCAAGCCGCCGTAGAGCTGCACGCCTTGTGAAACAATTTTATACCTTAATAAGGAGGATCTGGAGGTGAGTGTGTGTGTCGTACCTTCCACTGTGCCAGCAGTTTCCTGGCCGCCTCAGGCTGCTCGTGCACTCTCTCCTTGTTAGTGGCATCTATTAAAACATTGCAGGTTGTCTCTGCCTCCGTCAGCCAGTTGAGGAACTTCTCCAGATCGAAGTAGAATTGCTGCAGCAGCTTCAGGGCGGATTCTACTGCTGCCTCCCTATCGGAAACACTGGGCATGCAGACAGATGTACCCAGGTTAATACACGCCACTGATCTGGAACAACACACCTATTTTGTTCTTTCAAAGCAATTCCTATTTCCTGACTGGAGGGAGAAAGGTACTGGATCTATTTTGCATTTGTTTGTACTACATGATCATGAATTTAGCAGAGATAAAACACCAACACAACCCTATGAGATGGAGTTGCAATGCAACTTTTTTCCTTTACCATAAAAAAAATGGGTGAATTTTTGGTACATTTAGTTAAAGAAAAAGAAAAACACAATGGCCACTGAAATAACTTAAAACTGATAACAGTAGTAATAAAAGACAACAAATCAATGATGGCAATCCTTGCTTTTGAGTATTAGTTCAACAAAATTGTTTAAAACACAAACTAATAAAAGGATGATACCCGTTACTTAATATTTTGTTGCACAACCTTTGGAGTCATCCAAGTGACTTCTGTATCTCTCTTTCTCTGAGACTTCTCGACCTGTCCTCCGGTATTTTGGTTCACTGCTAAAGACGGCATGTTTCAGCTCCTTCCACAGGATTCAGATCAGGGTTCAGAAGGTCACTTCAGAACAGATCAATGTTCGATTCTGAGCTATTCTTGGTATTTTATCCGTGGGTTGTGGGTCATTAGCCAGTTGGAGGACCCATGACCTGCAATTGAGACCAGTCTTTCTAACCCTAGGCTGCACTTTTTTTCTCCAGAATGCCTTAATAGTCTTGAGATTGTATTGTACTCTTCTAAGCTTCAAGACACCCTTGGTCAGTTGGCTGTGGCGTACATCCTGAATTGGGCTTACTCTAAAAGTTTATCACTTGTAGATAAATGATCTACAGTTTCATTCACCTCCCTTGTCTGTTGATGGGAAAGTTGTGGAGCACAAGAGAAGCTCACAAGTACAATCTCAGCAAAACGAATGGTTACCGTTTGTTAATGTGCGCCCATGTGGTCATGATGTTGTCATCAACTTGTGTGACTTTGTGGGTGTCGTCATTGGCATACAGTGCCAGCAGTTTATTGGCCAGTGCTTTAGTTTCAAACACCTGTCCCTGCCACTGCTTCAGGTCCTTTGTAAAGAGCTAGAGAGAAGAAAGAACAAAACAGAAAGATAGTTTAAAAAAAAAAAAGGACAACTAATGAATGGGATCATTTATTAAATGTTTTTGGAAACATTACTTGCATGAGTAATCATAGTCTGGATGTATGAGAGGCCGTTTAGGCCATACCCTATTTTGCCAGTCAGAAAAAGCAGTTTGTGAAAAACTAAGTCCTTCTTTGATGCCTCCTTGTGGGGGGGGTAAAAGAGGTTTAGTATAATTCTGGTACTACTATTTAAATCTATTGGTTAACTGATCATCACTTGTCTGATGTGTTAAAACAATGCAAAAAGAAAGATATCTTCAATGACCTTAGGGAAACAAATGTTGTTGCCCATCAATCTGGGAAAGAGTAAAGGTCATTTACAAACTAACCTGGAGTCCATCATTTTATGGTTACAAGTTGAAAACGTTTAAGTCAGCTGGTGATCTTCCCAAGAGTGGATGACCAAGCAAATTCACCCCAGGTGAGAGTGTTCAGTGCTCAGAGAACCTTCAAAAGCCTTTATGGCGCCATCTAAGATACGACAGGCCTAAGCATGTTAAAGGTTAAAGTTCATGAAAGGACAATTAAAACAGACTGGATCAATATGGTTTTATAGAAGGGTTGCACCAAAAAAAAAAATATATATATATATATATTTTATATTTATATATAATATATATATATTTTTTTCTCCACAAGATCATGGCAGCATAACTTGATTTGTAAAATTCATCTGAATGAAGAACAAATCTTCTGGAACGATGCCTTTATGACAAATGACACCAAAATCGAGGCTTACCTATAATGCACAGCACCATGTTTGGAAAAAACAAACCGCACAAACACAATATACTAAAACAGTGGTGAAGGTGTCAGAGAATTTTTGGTTAAAGGTTATGGACGTCGTATTATTAATATTCTTCCCCTGAGAACAAAGAATCAAGTTTTCTCCTGAAACAATCTCTTATCTCGACCTGGAGGCCGTCTCGCTGACTCACCTTCTTGGCATTGTCGCCATGAGAACATGCCCAAAGCATTCTCTTATCTCCATCTGGAGGCCGACTCACTGAAGGCCATGGATCATGTCTGTTTTCCAGACTGCGGCTGGCTATGAGGGAACTCCCACTGGACTCTGCTTCTGTATAAACGTCTGCACATGACTCTATAGGACGTTCATTTCTGTGACATGTTCCTTGCATAAGCTTTATGTATCCACGTATGTAATATCTGGAATGGGTTCTTGCAAGTAAAATGCTGGTTAAAAATCTTCTGCCGTCGAGTGGTTCTTTTGGGAAACCAATGTAAGCTAGAATGTTTTTCCATAAACAGAAGGGTTCGAGATTTAGGTTTGTTTTGTAGCAAAGGGACCAGAGTCCTTGCAGCGACCAAGTTAACTCTAAACTCCTCTGTAGACCAAAAGACTTTACTGTAGATTCGAATATGAAGTCGGCTATCCAATAGCTGAAGCTTGGACCAAACTGGGTCATGATGCAACTGAACAAATGATCTCAAACTCAAACATGGCAGCTAATCTACAACAGAACTGTTAAAAAAAGAAATAACATAATTATTACCTCAACCTGACTGCCGTTCCATTTTCCATGGTTGTATCTGTTGTGTATTTTTGAAAACTTGACATTTGAATATATTTAGAACCTGGTAAAGACTATAGATATGTTTTTTTTTGGTACAAGTTTATCTGTGTGACAGTGGCAGAACTAAATATGAACTACTGGGAAAATGTGAACAATATGTTTTACGGGGGGGGGGGGGGTGTTACACATCAGTGGTTTAAGAGTTATTTAATAGCAAAAAAGGTTGAATCATGTCATCTGGACTTCGTTTTTTTGTTAAAAAGAAACGTTTCGCCCCTCATCCAAGAGGCTTCGTCAGTCTGAGGCCTAGCCATCTGGTATTACCCAGAAGCCACCCTGACTCTTGTGTTTCAAGCCTGCCTCAGATACCCCTGAAGTCTGGCCTTTTCACTAATGGTTTCAAAAACACAAAGTTTGTTTTCTCAGTCATCCAGGTATATAACAACAAAAAAGGTTGAATCATGTCATCTGGACTTCGTTTTTTTGTTAAAAAAGTTATTTAATAGGTTCCAATATGTACAAATTACCAACACAAGGTCACAAATTGAAACTTTAAAATGTGGTCTTCCTCAAGGCTCAGTTCTAGGACCTAAATTATTTATACTTTATTTAAATGATATTTTTTTACTGTATCCAGTATTTTGAAATTTATAATGTTTGCTGATGATACAAACCTTTTTTTTTCTGGAAAGAATATGGATGAACTACTACAAATAGTAGAAAAAGAGTTTTTAAAAAAAGTGGTTTGATTATAATAAGCTATCTTTAAATGAAAAAAAAAAAAAAAAAACCAACTAAATTTATGGTATTTTCTGGTAATCGGATTTACAATAATATAAAGTTACATATAAATGGAGTTGAAATCGACAGAGTTTATGAGACAAAATTTTTAGGTATCATTCTGGACAACAAACTTAGTTGGAAGTTTAAAATAAAATATTTAATAAATGTAAAAGGCTTGCATATTATATACTCTTCCTTGGTTATGCCATACTTGTCATATTGCTCAGAAAGATGGGGAAACGCAAATAAAACTATTGACATATTAGTAAAGTTACAAAAAAAAACCCAACAATTAGGCTTATTAATCAAGTGGGATATTATGAACCAATTAAACTTTTTATTCAAAGTAATACTTTAAAATTTACCGACATTATTTATATAAAAATACTGGAAATAATGTTTAAAGCACTGAATAAAAGTATTCCTTCTGAATTCTGAAATTATTTAAGTTAAGAGAGAGTAAATATAATTTACAAGGTTTGTTAATATTTGAACAAACTAAAGAGAAAAGTAAAGTAAAATCTAGATGTAGTTCAGTTATCGACGTGAAACTGGAACGAACTGGATGATCTCAAATTATGTGCATTTTTGGTGAGCTTTAAAAGAGCCTTAAAATGTAAAATTATACAAGCTTATACTGTTATGTAGATGTATATATGTATTGTGTAACCATGTATGTATGTAATGTGAGTATGTGTATGTATATACATGCATATTTAAATATACGCTAAATGTCTGTGTGTGTATTTATGTATGTATATGTATGGACAGTAGATATCTGTCATTATGTAGATTTATGAGTCTATGAATAGGGTAGGCAAGTATAAGCCTTGGCTTCAGCCTATTCCTTTTATGGTAAATTATTGATTTATTGATATTGTTTTTCTTTTTGTAATGTTTTTTAATTTACCAAAATAAAGTTGAGTTGAAACTAAATATGGCCTAAACAACCTCTACTGCAGTCATCAGTTTAGACTTTTCATGCTCAGTGGAAGACTGTGTGTACTTTAGATCCTTTACTGGCATGTTTTAATGGGATTAGGGATACATTTTACTGTAAGACCAACAAAACTGTGAGCCAAGTTTTATTGTAAATCCATGCAGTCGCTGAATAAGTGTAGCCCACCCTCAGATCGGCGTGTTGCTTCCTCAGAGCGTCCACGGTGTACGTGATCTCCTGCCACGATTCGAGCCTTTCACTGGCCTGTTGGATGAGACGATCCACCTCCCTTTTGGCATCCAGCCAGTTTGTGGAGTCCTGCAGCATGTTGAGGATTTGCTTCAGCCTATCGGACAGTTTGGTCTGAGAGTCTTCCCAGTGAGTCTGAAGCCTGTCAACTACAATGGAAGAAAGACATGGAAAGGGATGGACAAAAAAAAGCATAAAATCAGAAAAATTGTAAGCACATTGACAATAAATGCTAAAATGGCTATGCACATATTAGAATGGTCTCTATTGTAAAATGTAAAAATAAACAAACAGTACACAATTCTAGGGGTGCACCGATAAATCGGTTAATTTTGGGAAATCGGAAATCGGCCGATACTTGAATGAGCAACCAATTTTACAGATTTTTTTTTTAGTTTTAACAACAATTGACTGAACTTCATTTATATTTCAGAGTGCTACCTCATGGCCAGTTAAAAAATGTTTGTATTTTTTCCCAAGATATTGATGAAGGGTATGTTTTTCAACAAAATATTGGAAAATTGAAGGTGCATTGTGACCTTTTAACACCTGACAGTGTCGCTTATTAAGCAAAATTGGTATTGGCCAAAATCGGAATTGGCAGCTCAGACGTTTTAGAAATTGGTGATCAGCCAGAAAACTGCAATCGGTGCACCCCTACACAGTACCCCACCATTACCAATACCCAACCAAAGGAAATGGCCCATTTCCCTGCCCAACAATATCAATGTATAGAAATTTCATCTTTCTTTAGCTCCAGCCCTCTTGGAATAAAAATAATAATACCAAAACAAGCTATAAACAAACAACTTGCACAGTCATTTTTCATTCGCTCATTCAACCTTTATTTATACAGACCGGTCTCATTGAGTCACAAGAGGGACCTGTTCCAGACCCGACATACAAAGTTTAGACAACAATAACAGTAATCACTAATAATAAACTACAGTAAAAATGCAGTTAAAATAAAAGTAGTGTATAAAACAATAAATCGGGGTGCCATAAAACAGGGTGAAATACTAAAAACAAGAACATATCTGCCTTCATTTTTCCAGTAACATTATCAAATGTTTGAAACCCCATAAAGAAATTAAAGTGGACAACTTCAGTTCCTGTTGCAAGGTGTTCCAGGTTGAAGGAGCGGAGTAGGAAAAGGTCTTTTTGCCAAGTTAGGTCGGCACTGAACGCTTCTGTAATGAAAATCTGACGATTTAGATTAGTGTTTTATTGAATATTATTAATTATTATTATTATTATTATTTTAACTTATGTATTCTGTCGAAGGACAGCATCTGCAAAAAGTAAGAAAATACAGCTTTAAAGATGGGCTGGAGTCTCTTAAGACAAAATTAAGAAGGACTTGAGACAACTCCGCCCAAATTTTTGAGCATGACTTAAACTCAATCAACTACAGCGCAAGCTACGATGACCCAAGCGAAAGAACGTAGAGCATCCTCAAACATTTTGGTGACCTCCTCGCAGCCCTGTGAGGCAGTACTTTAAAATACTTTGCTAACACACGGCGGCAGGTGAGAACGACAAGTTAGCATTTGCACAATATTTATATTGTTAAAAAAAAAATAAATACTGGAAATATTCAGTATTTTTCGATGCTGAATAATTCCAAATCCAAATTAACTGCTGGACTTTTCAGAACTGTTCCACCTTTTACCTTTTATTCCTTAAGGAGAACAATGTAGAACTGTGTGTGTAACACAGAGTAAAAATATCACGATGAGTGCACATACAGTAGGAACAACTCGCTGGCAGTCAACTGTATAATGACAGCTATAAATGTACTTATAAAGCACTTATGATTAAAAATTGCTGAACAAATGTACCTTCTAAGAAACTAAACAGTGCCGCAATGTCACAGCTGTGTCATCGCTGCATTTCTCCATCACTGCGGAGCTCATTTCAATGAAAACCAGCTATAAAGAATGTTCAATGGGAGTCTGCTAAAATCAGGCTGGAGCTCTTACCTCAAAACCAATGGCTTTATAAATATAAGTTAAATCAATTAAATCTTTTTTTTTCCCCCTTTTTTTCTTTTTCTTCTTCAGGAAGAAAAAGAAAAAAAAGGGGGAAAAAAAAAGAGAAAAAAAAAGAAAAGGAAAAAAGGGGGGAAAAAAATCATTTAAATCTAATAATGTCTTCTTCTGTGCTTGAAATTGCAAAGAAGAGGCCAAACCATTGACAAAATTAACAAAGCTAATTAGTCATAACAAGATTGATTGCATCTTGTTTTGAAATGGTTGACGTAGTTTTAGGTTACATAAAGTCAATTGAAAAAGAAAGTTCACCAGCATTCAATTCTAACATTTTACGTATCATTACGCAATAAATTGAACTAAGTGTACAAAACCACAACAGATTCCAAAGGGTTTACTATAACAATAAAACCAAAATAAAACAGTTGCGTGGTAAATTAAGCCAAGCTCGTGATCCGACAGCTTGTAGAACTTCCTTTAGCAGCAATCACTCGTAGTAGTGGCTTTTTTAATCTTTATACATGGTTGTGGAGAAATTTCGCCCCACTGTTGCTTTAGTTTATTTTTTTTATTTTTTATTTTTTTTCTTCTTTTTTTTGATGGCCTCCCTTCTCCCCTTACAGCCATCCTCTCCACACCATTATTATGAAATATTTATTATAGTGACATTCTAGTGTAGGTTTTTTTTTTTAATTTTTTTTAAATTTTTTTTTTTAATAGGATAGAAAGAAAGAAAAGACAAAGTAAGACTCCAAAATATAAGAAATATATACAAATAGAGCACACGTCAAAACACCCGGCCACTGTCTGTTCACCTGCAAAGAACATGACAAAACATAGCAACAAAATACATATGTATGAAGAACTTAAAATATTCATGGCTTTGCAGTAAGTTTCCATAAATATATATATACCCATACCTACGCCTATATACATACATACATACATACATACACATGAATATACACTCACATACATATCTATATATCTACATATAAAGCCTACATAAACATCCCTGCTTCTATTTGTGTGTGGTTGTGAGCATGCATAAGTGTATAAGGCTTCTCTAATAGAACATTTATTAGTAATTGTGAAGCAGCAGAGACCCGACCCCCAAGACCAGAGGCAGACGAAAAAGGGGGGACCAGAGCCCAAGACCCCAGGAGGGACCCCGACCGCGGAGCCCCCAGAGCCACCCACACAGGGCAAACCACTCACCCACCCCCCAGAAGGGACCACAGGGGAGAACCGGAAGATCCCCACCAGCAACCACATACAGTGACCCCCCGGGGCCAACAGCGACAAACTCATAGGCCTCCGTCGGCACCCGCCGCACCGATGTAGGTCCAGGTCCAGGCACCGAGGCCCGGGCACCGAGGACTCACACCACCCAGGCCAAGGCCTGACAGGGCCAGAGGACCCGAGCCCCACCAGGCAGACACCAGGCCGAGCCGACACACGCCCAAGCGCCCAGCCCCCGATACCAAGGGCCCCAAGCGCGCCGGCAGGCAAGGGCACACCCCACCAGGGGGCCGCGCGATAGGGGCGCGATGCCAAGCACCCCCAGTTGTATCAAAGAGGGGGCAGTCCGAGTCTCGGCCTAACAAATACCCATTCATACACATACACAATCACACTATCCCAACCTCAATCTCACATTCATTCACTCAAAGACATACAATAACGATACATTTCATTCTTGTTCCCGATACCCACTCTATACCCCCCAGGTCCAAGACATGTACCCGCCCTCTACAGGGGGCAGCCCATGCCCAAACCCAGGAGGTAAACCCATTCATTCTTGAGCGGAGAAGAGCCAATACCCCAGACCCGGCCCAGGCCATGCCCCGCCGACAGGACACCCCCCCCACCATGAAGAGGACACGCCACCGACCACCCCCACACACCGCCAACAACCAAGCAAACCTGTTGCTTTAGTTTATTGAGGTTTTGCCCATTTTTTCTGTTAGGTCCTAGTTAAGCATTTCAGTCAGCTTAAGGTCTTGACTTAACCATTGACGACCTTGACTATTTATTTTTTTTCAGCCATTGTAGCACCTTTGCTGTTTTTCCGGATCATTTCATGACCCAATTTTGGACAAGCTAGTTGTCAGACAGCCTCACATTTGACTCTAGAGTACATGAGTTGACTCAATGAGGACAAGGTGCTAAAATCTGGTGGCTGCAAAACCAACCCAAATCACCACCCCTCCACCTACATGCCTGGAAGTTTTTTCATTCAACCTTTATTTAAACAGATAAATCACATTGAGCCTCGAAGACTCATTTACAAGTGAAACCTGTTTGGACAGACAAAAACAGTGGTTAACTGGACACATGTAGGAGTTGGAGGCGAAAAAAATTCCTATCAGACTTTTTTTTCCTGCCTGAGAAAACCCCCCTCTCTAATTTGAAAAAAAAAAAAAAAAAAAAAAAACCACCTTGCACAAACAAACATGTTTACGTAGACATTCTGCAATCGGAGACAAGAGCGGTCAACAACGCTTATAGATGCTCTCGAGGTCACTGTAATCAGTCAATGTCCTCCGGTGAGATCCATAAACATTCTTGAGGTGTGTCGAGGAATGGCCAAGGATAACATCTATGAGAATCCAAGAGTCCTGAAATGATGACACAAAGTTTATTCAGCTGGTATCATCTGGTTATCAGTTGGAAATTCCTCAGGGAGGGGGTGTTGAGCGTCAGATCACATTTTCTCCAGGTGAATTCAGATAAGGTGGCCTTCAAGACCAGCCAAGGGAGCCAAATTCAGATAAACACACAGTTGTTTTGGGGACAGGCAGAACTTAATGACATCTACCTTGAGTCTGTGTTGGTCGACTCGGTTCCGAAATGTCCAGATTAACATGGCCACACCGATGGAACGTGACTGAGTAAAATCCACAAGATCTGATCCATTCAGCCCAAAGCATTTGAGTTCGGGTACTCAAGACACGAACCAAGCCATCACAAAGGCAAGCAGCGTGATCGGGTCCAAATTTGCTGCCGACGACTTCCTTGATTGTAGATAAAACCAGCAACCAGCCGAATCCAAAAAGCAGGAACTAGTTATCGTAAATCCAATTAAATATGCGTCCTTAAAATCCACAGATGGCAGCAGAGATGGACACATCAAGTCTTCCAAGTCGATGAGATATCCAGCTGCGTGCGTGCCAACAGGGCAAATCGGCTCGCCTAAAGTCTGTCTTCTCTTTGAAGAAATGTTGTAAGGACAGGCTAGTTGGCTAAAATACATATAATACACCTACACAATACAATACAATACACCTACATGCTTGGAAGTTTGTATGAGGGGTTTGTGCTGCGATGCAGCATAGACATGTTTCCAAATATAAGTATTTAGAGGTCCATGCTAGTGGAAGCAGGGAAACTTTCAACCCTATTGAAACTGTTCCGATTTGTATTAGTTTTATTTTTCTTCCATAAATAAAAGTCATGCCCAAACTGCACGTAGTACTAAGATGATATTTATGTGGTAGTAACTGTGGTTTGTGAGTACGACAGAGGCAATTACGCAGACATGTTCACCTGTAGGAGACGTTATAATTTTGCAACAAACTTTGCATTTGGTTGTCTAACTTCTAAACCGTGAGTCACAAAGTTTTATGGCTTATAAACTCAAGTCCCCTGCATGCTACTGAGTCACATGGTATAGGCCACGCCCATTTCCGCCAAAAAAATTATTCTATATCGCAAAATTTGAGAAACCTACTTGTGAATGATTTTCAAACGTTTTCAAGTCGATCACTATACAACTCCATCTAAAGTTTAGATACCATTTGGATTATAAATGTCCAAGGAAAAATAATGATCTTTTTAAAACCTGGAAGATTTGTGTAGGCAAATAATTTTGGCAAACTAGATAAACACAGTTGTAACCTATTAGGGGAGTTCATTATATGAGTTATTGGGCCAAACTTGTTAAACGTTAGCATACAGGGAGCGCTATAACATAAAAAAATAAAAACTTTCTGCAAAAATGGCCAATTGGATCTTTACAAAATCTGGTACAGACCTTTAGGATAAGGACCTGAGCTAATAGCTCAAGAATAATATTTCACAAGGGAAGTGGGCGTGGCCTATAGCATCTCAAAGAAAAATTGTCACAAAATCAATCATGGAGCTTAAACTGTCAGGGATTTTAAGAATTTTTTGTTAATAGGAAAAATAGTGTGCTAACTGGTATATACTATTAAAAAATTTCCAACACCCACCAATATACTGTACCTACAGATATGGTTGAAACCTGGAGAGCTGTAACTCCAAAATCCCAAGCCTCATCATTGAGTACGTGATTGCCTCTTACTTGTTTAAGTGTACTGTATTTTTTACTACGGATGAATAGATTTTGAAAATGTACCATTATGTGTTCAAATTGGCATAATGTGCAAAAAAAGTTTGAAAAGTTTACAAGTCAGTGGTGAGACCAGGTCTGTATGGTCTGGAGACAGTGGCATTGATAAAAAGACAGGAGAAAGAACTGGACGTGGCAGAAATTAAGATGTTGAGGTTCTTCTTAGGTGTGACAAGGATGGATAAGATTAGGAATGAGACCATCAGAGGTACAGCACAGGTTGAACAACTGGGAGATAAAGTTAGAGAGGCCAGACTGAGATGGTTTGGACAAGTCCAGAGGAGGGACAGTGGGTATACTGGTAGAAGGATGTTAGAAATGCAGCTGCCAGGAAAAAGACAAAGAGGAGATATATGGATGCAGTTAGAGAGGACATGGAGGTAGTTGGAGCAAGGACAGAGGACACAATGAGATGGAGAAGGATGACTTGCTGTGGAGACCCATGAAAATGGAAAAGCTTGAAGAAGAAGAAAGATAATTAAGGATTTGGCCAAAAAAAAAAAAAAGTTTCCGAGACCTTATATTTTCTCCTCATCAAATTTCAAGTCAGCTGTACACAAGGTTGAAGGATTTCTGGGGATGAGATTAGCCAGAGGCAACATGCATCAAGTAACTTGGACCATCGCGAGGAAGCAACAGTGGTGGAATTTTTTCACACGCATCTCATCAATTTTGGCTTCATTTTAGTTTTAAAAAATGACGACTCTATGGAATCTGTTGTTTTTAACGCTCTTAATGTTAGATGTGAATAATTTTAGAACCTGGTATAGACATCCTTACAGAAAGAGGGTGGACGTGTGGAATCATGATTTTTGATTTTCAATGTACTTTAATAAACTGGATGAATTAAAATTCATCACTGCAGTTGAAAGTGCATGAAACTGCAATTAAGAACAACTTATAATTCAGAATTTATTAGAATGTGTATCTTGGTGTCAAATTTAAATCTTTCAGGGCATGATGACAAATCCAAAAATATTTAGACAAAATACCTTGACTTCATTTTCTTGTTGCTAAAGACCCAATTCAGAAAACTCCTCGAATGAGGCAAAACATCACCATAAAAATGAAGCTTAGTTAAAAAATTTAAAAAATAAAAAAACTCCTAGGATTATATAATTTATTAACTGCTCATGTGGAAGAAAGGGCTTCATAAGTCACACCAATTTTATTTTATTTTTTTAAATATGCAATTTCAGGTATGGATTTGTAAAAAAAAAACCAAAAAAAAAAACCAAAAAGTCCAAAATGTGTGTAACTTACTGCGTTCCGTAATAACGTTGCGCGTCTCCTGATTGCTGGTTTTGTTCTTTAGATTTTGAGCTGTTGTGACTTGTTTTTCCAGTAGGGGGCGACGCTGGTCAAGCTCTTGCAGAGATGCCTAAAAACAAACGCTTCGAATTTTACGATAAACGAGCGATTTTTTTTGTGTGTGTGTAAATTTTAATAGTAAAAAGAAAAGAAAAAAAGCACAAAAAAAACAATTGAATTGTTCATTTTAGTTTACTTGTTTGTTGCACTCTAGCTCCAAGACTAACCTTCAGTTGGCCAATATTTTCATTGATGTCGTCCAGATCAGCCACCACCACTTGCTTGTTCTGAACCATGTTATCCAGCATGGTCAGCCAGTCGGCGAGCTCAGCCCAGGATTTGTTGAATTGAGCTACAGCCGCAGATTCAGGCTGGCAACTTTCTAATGGAGTTTCATCTGGGACATACAAACGATAAGAGAAATATGATTGACGTGGAAGATACAGAAATATAAATACCAGATAATAAATGTACCAAATACTTTGTAAGAGTTGGCATTTTTAACAGTTTCAAACACTAATGGGCACGAATGTCATAATAATTATAAGCTTTTAATTGTTTTTTTTAACCAACCATTCTTTTTAGAATGATTATACAACAAACACTTAAAAATAATTTTTTGGGGATTCAATGATAAGTAAGTTTGGAAGAATAAAGAAAGGTAAGCCTTTTAAACCTAATAACACTGTCAAACATAATGATAGTAGCATCATGAGGTGATAATGTTGCATTTAAAGTGGATAGAATCATAAAAAAAGAGATATACCTCCAAATTCCTCAACTTTACCTCAAATCAATGGCTAGATTGATAGAACTTGGACAGAACTGGGTGATCCAGGCCATTGATACCAAATACACACATCAGAACTGGTTTCTGATGGGAAAAGTCAGACTAATATCAATTTTCTCAATGCCTTGACCTTAATCTGATTGAAAATTGTATAAACTATGCATAAAATACCAGGAGCCTCATTTACAAAGGGTACTTATGCACAAAAAATGTGGCGTACACCCTTTTTCATGTAAAACCAGATATATGAAGAATGAAATGAACTTGGAATTGTGTGCAGCCCCCACACCAACTTCATGGCTGATGCACACCCGTTTTTATGGTTATTGGTCCATTGGCGACACTTAAGAGGTGATAATGGGAGACTGTGTATTATTGTACACACCGGACACACTTGATGAACAATTAATACTTCCACATGCATGCAATTAGAAGAGTGGATATAAAAGCATTGTGCAAAGTGGTGCAGAAAATACCTTTAACAATAATGGCTTTAGCCTTATTAGAGGATAGCAAATGGTGCAATACGCAGAGTGTGTGTATTTAGAGACAAAGAGTACTTTTATGGCTCATGATGACGAATGGCTCATCAGCCATTTTAGGCTTTCAAGGGCAATCCTTGTGGAACTGTGCTTGGAGCTGTGGCCAGTCTCGTTGCGCGACACAGCAAGGAGCCGTGTGCTTCCTGTACACACAGCTGCTGACCACACAGGGGTTCTTAGCAACAGGGGTAGTCCAGAGGGAGCTGACAGACCGATCGGGACTGTGCCAGTCGACCCTGAGCCGAGCCATGTCAGCTGTATGGAATGAATAATTATCCATATGTCAACCAGGTTTATCAAATTCCCTACAATGCAGTTGAACAGGCCAACATTAAAGTGCAATTTGCAGTGACAGAGCATTTTCCTAAATTGGTGCTATCGACTGTGCGCACACTATAAAAGCACCATTGCAGGATGAATGCAGCTATGTTAACAGGAAGTTTTTAAATTCAATCAATGTGCAATTTATATGTGATGTGCAAATGCGACTAACCAACATTGTGGCGAAGTGGCCCGGTTCAATGCACGATTAATTCATTCTAATGAACAGCATGGTTGGGAACAGACTACAAGCTGGCGAGATGGGCGGCTTCTTGGTGAGTAAATTAATTTAATCATCCATAATGTATGACCGTTTTTTTCTTAATTTCAGCAGGTGTGCGCTGCTCTGACACCACAGCATTTACACAGATTGTCCCACTCGTTCCTCTTGCGCTTGTCGCTAATGCCAGAGGACAGCGTGCCAAGCGGTATGTTTTTACGAGCCTCCATCTGATTTAGAAGCACCTCCAACTCGCATTACGTGAAGTTCCTCTTTTTCCTGCATGTATGCGTATTGACAGTGCAGAGAACCACAGACACAACTTTCTGTTTGGCAGAAGATTTTCGAGTTTTACATTTCGCTGAAATATCTTTAATCATGCAATAAGCATAGCATGTTTGTGAATTATGTTTAACACAAACTACTGTGTCATAATGATTACCATTAGTATTTTGCAATTAAATGCACTGATTTGATAAAGTACTCTGAGTACTATATTCCACCCATTTATCAGTACAGTATGTAATTATGTTAATGCCCAAATAATCAACTCAAGCTTGAATCTCTACTTCAGTTGCCCAACTGACAAAATACTGCATCCTTGACATGTCAAGATATTCAGACATCGAAGAATAGCCGCTTCTTAAAATATTCTTATACTGTATGTGTGTGGATTATTTTGTAAATGCTTTACAATAGCACACCTAAGTTTTCCATGCACTTTCTGGGCGCCACTAACAGTTTGACTAAATGCCCTAAAAAAGCAGTTTCCATCTCCCACTGTCTTTTCTGTTAAACATGGCACACCCAGTTCCCCAGCTGAACCAGATGCTGAATTAGTCTTTTCAGACTCTAAATTCAGCTTTCTGCACAGGGACTGTGCAATTTGTTGAGAAAGGGGGTTAAAATACAAAACTTTACTTTGGTTAATACTAACAAGTATAAGTGAACCGTCATCATCTGTATTATCCGTTTTGATATTTTTGATTCCTCAGGTGCAGGGCAGATTTAAATCTATGTGTATATGGAGGCATGTCAAGGGAGGAGTTGGGTATTCCCTCATGTGCGTTTAACTCAACGTTGATTGGGATGTACAAAAGGAGTGTGCTTGGATTCATGTGCACGTACAGCTTCATACATCTGGATTTATTTGTGTGTACACTGCTTTCTCAATTTAAGCATTTGCCATGTTTCAGTAGGAAAACCAAGAAAGTCTTTGTACATGAGGCCCCAGGAAAGCATCCATCCATTATCCACCGCTTGTTCCAAAGTCGGGTCGCGGGGGCAGCAGCTTGAGCAAGGAGGCCCAGACATCTCTTTCCACAGCCACCTCTTCCAGCTCTTCTGGGAAGATTCCAAGACGTTCCCAGGCCAACCCAGAGACATAGTCTCTCCAGCATGTCCTGGGTCTTCCCCGGGGCCTCCTCCCTGTCTGACATGCCCGAAGCACCTCTCTAGGGAGGCACCCAGGGAGGATCCTTACCAGATGCCCGAACCACCTCAACTGGCTCCTCTTGATGTGGAGGAGCAGTGGTTCTACTCCGAGTCTCTCCTGGATAACTGAACTTCTCACCCTATCTCTAAGGGAGAGTCCAGCTACCCTGCGGAGGAATCTCATTTCAACTGCCTGTATCCGCGATCTCATTCTTTTGGTCACTACCCAGAGTTCATGGCCATAGGTGAGGTTAGGAACATAGACTGACCGGTGAACAGGGAACTTTGCCTTATAGCTCAGCTCCCCCTTCACCACAAAGGACCGATACAGAGTCCGCAATACTTCATACAATCCATCTGCCAATCTCACACTCCATTCTTCCCTCACTCGGGAACAAACCCCCAAGATACTTGAACTCCTCCACCGGAGGCAGAACCTCACCCTCGACTTGAAGAGAGCAATCCACCCAGGAAAGCAACCAGTTTAATTTAACTCTACCAATTCTTTTTCTTCAAAAAAAATAAAAAGAGTAGTCAACATCAATCAGAATTATACCAAAAGCTTGCGGATCAATAGAAAACGCTTGAGGTTGAGATTGACCATATATTAGTGGAGTTCACTGTAAATATTTTAGCCTACATATATACCCCATGTGTAGATTAGAGAAAATCCACAAATTTGAACTCAAGTACCCAGTTTTGTCTTTAAAATTGGTAAAATTATATGCTGTATAATCATTTAATTTGGAAAAAAACAATAGGTAAAATAAATAATTAAAAGCCCTAACGCTGATATGTATACATTTTGACTATCTAAAAAGTACAAAAGCAACACAAGACAATTTTTCTGGTAAAAAACAACAAATCTTACAGGCTTTTTTGGCTTGAAACGCAGCAGCTATCCTCTCCTTATGCTGCCGCAGCAACTCCAGGATAACTGTCCAATCTTTCCTTAGCTTTCCGTATTTCACCTGCCATCCATACACACAAGTACACGGTCAGTAGCGATATGAGACTTTCAGGTCTTCTTGTTAAAACAAAAAAAGAGGGTTTAGCTTTAGAGTCAACAAGTTGTGACCAAACTGAAACTAATATTTCCGGATGCTACACCTAACTGTAAAAGTTTTCTTTATTCTGACCTTGTCCACGTGGCCTGGAGGGGTGTCCTTAAACAGCTGGTTAGCTCTCTCCAAAACAAACTCCACTTCAGGCTGCTTGACATGTACTTCTTCAACCAGCTGCAAATAGAGGTTTTAAAGGGTACAGAAATTATTGACATTTATTTAAACTATTTGTACTTCTGTTTTCTGACATTAAAGCAATCAGGTTTTTAAAAAGTGTGCCTCACTTTGGCTGGTGGCTCATCTGGATTTTGCTCGAGTTTAGCTCTGGTGTTTGATGCCCAGGCAGACAGGTCATCCAGTTGACCCTGAAGATTCCCAAGCTCCTTTAGTAGAGCTTCAATTTCCAGTTGACGCTCAGGCAGAGCCTTGGACACCTAAGAGAAGACTCAATGTTATTGAAAAGGTTTGGTATTCAACAGGGGTATGAACTTGAGTCCTTTGATTTGGACTCAAGCCACCAATTTTGATAAAGATATCTGTTTTGGTTAGTTAAGGTCACTGTGTCCCTGAGAGCCCTGTTTGAGTAAGAATGTCTACAAATGTACTGAAAACGTAGTTCTGAAGAAAATGTCTGTTGTATTGTTTTTTCCAGCTACTCCTCTATTCGTCATCTTCATACAAACAATTTGGCAATCTTTTAATGCTGGATGCCCTTCCAGACACAAATGTTAATTTTAGAATTGATTTTAAAATTCTTTAGCAAGGCCCTTCGCAGCCGAGCACCAGACTAGGTCAGAGAGATGATTTTAGTTTACGAGCCAGAACATCCCCTTCACCGATTCCTCTCTTTTAGCTATTCCGCAAAGCTGAGCAAGAACTATTGTTGATTCTGCTTTTAGTAGCTCCACACTGAGACTGTGGAACGGCCTGCCGGAAGATCTGAGAGGAGTCCATAATCCTGATGCATTTAAACATAGACTAGAAACCCATCTGCTCACTCTAGCTTTTAGATAGGATACCTTTTATTTCCCTGCTGTAAAGGACTTTGAATTGCATTTGATTTGTATGAAAGGTGCTATAGAAATAATGTTTGATAGTTTGATTGAAAGGTTCTTGAAGAAGTTCTTTCCAGATGTTTGAATTTGGCATACCAACTATAGATAAACGTGAATGCGAAACATCAAACTTAAGATTAATATATAATACATTTTCTTCGGAAAATGATGCAGTGATCAGTGATAATAAATATACACAAACGACAAATAAAAGTCAATTAGATTTGAGGAAAAAAACAGAAGTAGGCATGAATATGCTAACTGCTCCACCTGGGTGTATCCCAGGTGTGATGGGTTAAATGCAGAGAATCAATTTCGTCGTTGTATGGGAACATACAATCATGACAAGACATAGCACTTTAACTTTAACTTAATATATGTAGACCACTATGCATTGCAAAACATTTAATTTGAGCATGCACAATCCATAAAAAGGTCCATTACTGTATGAATTAAGGTTGCCACTGTTTGTCCAAGAGAGGTCTTAATTTCAAGGTTTTTGCTCAAGAATAAGTTAAAAATGTGCATTCTGTACTTGAAAAGTACAACCAACAAACTGGAGAGTCTACAAACTTTTAACTGTGCCCAGAGGATTAGTTTATAACTTCTTTGGGTCACTTTTTTTTTAAATCTTGTTTTACACTTTCAGTGATGAATAGACTTGGAACCAGATTCAGATTTTATTACATAATGTGAAGCCCCATTAAGTTTAATGAGCTTTTGCTGTAATATTTGCAGTGGAAACAGCAGACCTGAGACCAGCGAGTGTTGATGCGCCTGACGTCTCTCTGTTTGTCAGCGGGAATTAGTTTTTGCTTGGAGTTCAGATCTTCCACTACTGCTTTTTTAGCAGGAAGCTCCTCTACACGTACCTAAGAGACAAAAACACAAAAAATTGTCTAAATAATACTGTAGTTCAGGATAGGAAACCTCTTAAACAACACTATTTCACACAAACCAAATAAATTAATAAATGAAAGCAAAAATGCACTTAAGTTTAGCATTACAATATTAAACAAAATATCACAGAGCAGCAAACACATGTATATTCTCACATACTGTATTTACCCTAAACTGATAGAAAAGTTGCTCCCTCTCCCACCGTTTTCTGACCCAAACACTAAATGCTAAATTTGGTCAAAGTAGCACAAATTAGGCAATGCTTTTAGATTTGAAAAGAGCGTTCAATAAACACTAAAAAGAGGTCATACTTTCCAGTTTGCTAATCTAAACATTAGTAATTATTACCCATGACCACTATCACAGACATCTACACCTGCAGATGCAAGAAGAGGGCCTCACTTGCATCATGAAGGACCCCACTCACCCAGCACACACACTTTTTGCCCTGCTCCCCTCAGGCAGAAGGTTGAGGAGCATTAAGTGCAGAACCAATAGGCTGAGGAACAGCTTCTACCCTGAGGTTGTTAGACTCATGAATCCCTAGTCAGGATTATCACTGTGAAAATCACTTTAATGCCACTTGGTTGTTGATATGTGTTGTTGACTATCCAATTCACCACTTGCTCTTGCCGAGGTCGGATATATATATATATAAACGGCTCAATAACATAACTCATTAGATCACTTTTGCCCCGCATTTACAAACGGTCCCCTTAAAGTAGGTGGTTTTATTACGTCCCCAAGATTTTAAACAACGAACACACACACACACACACATTTATGCACACACACAAAACTCAGCGGTTCAAAAGTAAATGTTGTTGTTCACTGACTGTACCTGGACTTTGCTCAGAGTCTCTCTGATATGTTGTGGTTCTGGAGGTTGCAGAGGGATGGCCAGGACACACTCTGCTTTATCCAACCAACCCAGCATGGAGCCCATGTCCTCTTCAAGCTGTGAAGCTGCTGTTCTGGCCTCAGATGATCTGCAGAGCACAGAAATGGAAAAAAAGAGAAGAAAGTATAATTTATTTTTCTTCAATCTTTTGTTCCAAAACTTTTAAGTCAGCATGCAGTCTGGCATCTCTGTTGTGGGAAGTCATGCAGTTCTGACAAGCTTTGATCTGCTTCATTGCTTCCTTCTCTTATTATTTCATTTTGACCAGAAAACATATTTAAATCAATTAAACAAGCATGAAGAGTTTAGGAGGTGTGTTTTTTTTTTTTCCTAACATAAAAATGGATTAAAAGAAAATGCAAGGCTTTTGGTGACCTAGTCAGGGTATAGCCCACCTCTCACTAACTGGGAATGGGTGCCAACTCCCCTCCCCCTCTCAAACCTGAACAGGTTTAAAAAGGTTACATAAAATAGATTGGTGAAAATGTCTTATATTTGCTCACCAGCCTTTTAACTTAACTTTGCTGCATAGCTCAGTGCTTTTTCCACATTATCTGGTCATTTACAACAACAACAAAAAAACCCTGACTGCCCTTAAATTACATTTTACAGTATAGATTTCTTCTATAGGATACCATTAAAGTCATTTAATGCATCTGTAATAGCTCGTAGATGTTGACTAACAATAGTCGTATGTAGCAAGTCCAAAGGCACCAATCAACAACCTTGCAGTTTGTGTTGCTTGTGCTACTATGAGTACTGTGATTACACATAAAAGTGTACTTTATCCTCACTTTGTACATGTAAACTAGGGTAATAAAATATAATGCATTCAAATTTACATTAAGCTAAAGAGACTACAAAAATATTGAGGAGCCAGACACACCCACCTCCTTTTGCGCTCCTTAAGCTGATAGCAGACGTCGGCCCAGTGAGCGTTTAATAATTTAAGCTGCGATCTGAGGCGCAGGGCATCATCTGGCGTGCTCATCTGGCTGATATCCTCCCCTGCAGAGTTCACTCTTCCCAGCACCACTTCCTGGAATGGCATAGCCTCCACCAGGTCCTGTGCACACCCGCCCATCCATACACATACAGAAAGAGTAACTGGTAAGTCCACACAGGCGCAATGCCTCTGGATACTGGGTATACAATCCCCAGTTGCAATAAAGTTGTACTGCTGTCTAAGATTTAAAGTAAAACAGAATGCACTGATCATGATCGTACATCTCAAATCTATATTTAAATGGACTGCACTTATATAGCACCTTTCCATCTAATCAAGATACTCAAACCACTTTAAAACACAATCTGTACCCTCATTTATCTCCACACATACATTCTTACAGCACTCTGCTATCTGAATTGATGTAGTAGACTATAACACTATACAGACTATACAGATAACAGACTTCTCCTTAATATGGGAGGTGTGGTGTATGTTTCCAGAAATTTGATTTGTCTGACCACAGTGGAAGTGTTCCTGAGCCCATACAGTGATATCCAGAACAGAATCAGACCTGTTTTAATGCCATGGCCTTCGAGATCACACGCATCCAATATTGACTTTCAGTATTGTTCTTTCTGTAGAAATTTCTCTATGCGTTTGGCTGATGAGCCATTGGATGGAATCTACCATAATACGTAATACGACTAAACACTTTTAAGCCAGAATCCTGCCTAGACATAACACAAAAAGGCAACGCATTTTCCATTGGTCTCTAATAGCCAGCTAAGGCCAGTGCAGAGAGACGTTGTTGACTGGGATGATGGGCGTCTGAATGATGGTCGCACTCTCTGATCGCACATTGCATGTTGGCTGAGAATGTGGTGCTAAATGACTTGAAGACAACCTGATTCTAGGTTAGAACAGGTTAGAACAGTCGTCCTCCAATGAGAGTTGGAGGTTTGATTATACAAGTATACATGAATGATAGTATGAAGTACACATGTCGAAGTGTCCCTGGATAAGACACTGAAACCCCCAATGCCTTCAATGTCCCCTATCCATTTATAGATAAAATCTAAAGCAGTGATTAGTCTCCATAGAATGACTTATTCAGATTAACTTTGTAGAGTTGTAATAAAGTGGTATATGAATGTGTGTGGATGGCAAATGAGGGTACCGTGTTTTTCGGCCTATAAGTCGTGTTTTTTTGCATAATTTACAAGACTTATACGCTGAAGCGACTTATTTATGGATTTTTTCCCCATATTTATAAACCAATTTTTGGCTGAGGTATTACCGTTTTCATTCGTTCTGACTGAAAATATTGAACACTACCATTTACAGCCACTAGATGGCACTTGGATAAGCTGGCATGCCACCTTGTCATGCAATAGGTAAAAGTAGCTATTAACGACACAATCGGCATGCCATAGCCTTCCACCTTCGTCCAGCTCGCCTGGAACAAACGTCAAATCAACTTAATTTTGCTGCGCCGCCCAGGCAGCTGATTTGACTATTAAAGTGCATTTATTAAGGAAAAGTTCAACTGAGACACACCTTTACTATAAAGTCGAGCAAACAAATAATAGTTTTAGGTTTTTGTTAAATTTCGAAGAAATGCGCATCGTTCCTCCTTCCTGAGTTCCTCCCTGTCTGCATGCTCCCGGAACACCGAGGCAACGAATACTTTTGAAACACAGCTGACTGTGTATTTGATGTATTTGTATTTGACTATCAAAGTGCATTTATTAAGGAAAAGTTAGACTAAGACACATCTTTGCTATAAAGTTGAGCAAACAAATAATTGTTTTTAGGTGGATATCTTGTTAAATTTCAAAGAAAAGCATAGCGGGTCCTCCCGTGCACGCTCCCGCTGCCGCGAATCGACTTTTGAAATGCAGCCGATTTGACCGTCAAAGTGCATTTATTAAGCAAAAGTTAAAACTGAGACACACCTTTACTATAATTTTGAGCAAACAAACAATTGTTTTTAAGTGTTAATCTTGGTAAATTCTTGTTAAAGTCCTCTCGTGCACGCTCCCGCGGCTGCCATTTGGAAGCCAATCGATTTTTGGCACAACACCGGCCCACATTTCCGGGTTGTCAGCGGTGACGCATAATAAATGCGACGTATATGGCAAAGCGAAGTAGTTATGGATTTTTCCACTTTATTAGACATATTTGGACTGATGCGACTTATAGGGCGGAGCGACTTATAGGGCGGAGCGATGTGTACGGCGAAAAATACAGTACATGTTGTGTTGTAAAGCTCTTACAGTAGTGTGGTTAGCTAGAAAGGTGCTATGTCAGTAAAGTCCATTCCAGTTACCATTTACACAGTGCAATATATTTGCTTTATACTTGGAATTGACTGTTGGACTCAACCCTATTTGTCAGTTATCAAAATATATTGTGATCCACCAAATGGGTTTTTAAAAAAACCTTCAGAAAGTTGGATGTTCATCTACACCTGATCACAACTTATATTTCACAATGTGTCAAGTTTACGGCGTGGTTTGAATCCATTTCATCAGTTTAACTGAAGCTAAAAGCTTCGTCTGATCCTCAGATTAAACAGTTTGAAACAACAATTCAGTTTTTATTTTTATTTAGGTTGATGCAACATTAAAATGTCAGATTCGATGATATAATATCCTTATATAAGTCTTAAAAAAAAAAAAGAGTGTTCTGTTTGTTGTGAGGCAGAACACTGCGTCAGACACTTTTTTCCTTGAAAACTGCCGTGTACAAGCATGACGCTGATACTGTTTTGGGACTGGACACTTGAAACAAGCTCAGAGATATTAAATCTGGGAGGAATGTACAAATGTTTTGTGGTACATCAAATTATTAGATGTAGAAGGATGAGTAAAATTGGAATCTGGCCTGATATGTGTTTAGGTAGCATCTGCGCCCACAAGCTCCACTTTTTTGATAAGCAGTTCTCTTTGAAACCTTGCTCGGTATCTCACTATGGGAGGTTGGTGAACAGAATTTGGCCTCCGTCGCTGCATCACGCTCAAATAAACTACTTGGGATTGACAGTTTTCCTGTCTCTCAAACATTTTTCACTGTTGCTACAGAATTGTTTTGCATTTAGCTCAAATATATACATACATACACCGAAAGTAGGGCCGAAGGTTCTAGAAAGTCCTTTAACTTATCAAGGCCATAGACTACATGCAAGAAACTCTTCCATCCATCCATCCATCCATCCATCCATCCATCCATCCATCCATCCATCCATCCATCCATCCATCCATCCATCTGTCCATCCATCCGTCCGTCCGTCCGTCCATCCATCCATCCATCCATCCATCCATCCATCCATCCATCCATCCATCCATACATCCATACATACGTCCATCTTTACTTTCTCCTTCCTTTCTGGGTCACTGGTGCCAATGTCCAGCAGTCACTGTGCAAGAGGCGGGGTACACCCTGAAAAGACTGCAAGTCCATCACAGAGCCACATCCATGCTGCTGATCTCATGCTGCTGATTTATTTCATGCTGTTGTTTTCACGTTCATACTCATCTGCTCAAACAGACTCATGTTCGTGCTGCTGTTGTTCGGCGTATTGTTTCTGCACTATTAAGTGTTGAGCGTATTCTTAGTTCCTATCTTAGATCTTACTACCGTTTTTCTTTTACAATTTATACTTTTGTTGGATGTAACTGGGACCCTGTGTACACATTTCATTCCACCACATGTACCACATGAGCTGGGCTGTCATTTCTAACCCGAATCCATAGCCCGGCCCAGTCCGACCCGGATTAGGGCCGGGTCGGGCCATAATACTGTGCTTAATGTGCGGGCCGGACCGATGTCTGGCTTTTGATTGTGTCAGCAAACGCGCATGGCTGACAATCCAATTATATGGCAACATGGCTTGCCATACATTAACCAGCCGCACGACCATTTGACCGAACGCTGATCGGCCTTGAAAGAGGTAAAAAAAAAAAAAAAGTTTAATTAAGCTTCAGACGGGACTATACTGCCAGGCTGCGATCCATCAAAGCCCAAATGGATGTTCATTCAGCCGCTGCACTCAGTGAATCCCATGCATGCACGGAGAGAACACACAAACTCCATCCAGAAAAATCTCGCTTTATAGGTGAGTGGTGGCGCAGAAGTTAGAGAAGGTGGGCCTGTGATCGGGAGGTCACCGGTTCAACTCCCTGGATCGAAAACGTTAAAATGTGGGTGGAAAAGGTGAAACACCCACACCTGCCTCCACCCACATTTGCCCCACTCTGGGCCCTTAAGCAAGGCCGTTAACCCCCATCATCTGCTCCCAAAACAGGTCTCTTTTGAAAATGAGTCCTCACAACTCTATGAGACTACCTGTGGAAATAAAGGCTAAATAAATAATCTGGCAACCTATTAGTTGAGGCGTCAGCTCTACCAACTGTGCCACTTTTCGCCATGCAAGGCAACTAAACAAATTAAATAAAATCTGCCAAGAAGAGTGATTCAATATCCACCCAAAATCATACCAGAAACTTGTGTACAAAAAGCCTCTGGTTCGGGTGCAACTTGCCAAGGAGTTTTTAACCAAATACGTACTAGTGCTATGTGTTGTCATCATTGTATGCTCCCATACAATGATGAATTGGTTCTCTGCATTTAACCCATCACACCTGAGATACACCCAGGTGGAGCAGTGGGCAGCTATGTAAGCTGCCTGGGGAGAAATTAGGGATGTCTTGCTCAAGGATACCATGACACGTGGGCATGGCGGGGAGTTGAACTGCTACTTTTTGGTCCCAGGTCAGCTGCCCTACCTCTACACCATCGCAGCCCGTAAATAATAGTGGGGGGTGTTTAAATACATATTATTAGAGCCTGAACCTCGGACTCTGTGTGACTTAAGAGAAAACCCACAATAAATGCAAACTTGTACACCAAATTCATTTTTTTTAATCAGTGAAAGTGTTGTTTAATCATTCTACCTTTAAAAAAGAGCATTCCAAATAAATGATTAAAAGCCCAAACATGACATCCATCCCCATAAGTATATGATAAGCAGGTAAAAACAGTAAAACAAGACATGTTACTTATTCTTATACTTGTGTTTTGTACTTTGTATGGCTTTTTGTATTCACTTTTGCAAACAGAATAGTTTAATTAAAACATATAATTGTTTTAACACGTAATTTCCCCAATTAACTTTACTGCAGGAGCAGTAAACGTGATATTTTCATGAACAAATCGCAAAAAATAAAACAATTACTAGGTTGAAATATGTATCGCATTCGCTGCCCGGGTGCAGATTTGTTATATTTGTGTAGAAAGGTGAGTTTTAAACATTTAAATGTCTGCGGCTGCTTGCGTGTGCTCTGCGTGTTTACCCTGAGATGCTGTCTGTGCGCTGCTGGCTCAGACTCTGACAGTTTCAAAGTGCTCTCGGCGTTATTCAGCCACTCCTCCAGAGTCTTGTGATCTGAAACAAACTTCTGCCACTTGGAGCTGCAATCCTGCCAACGCCTTCACAAACACAGCAGAGCAGATGGAAAATTATACTTGCTAATTACACACACTCGCACAAAAATAAAACATGTATGTGTTAGCAGTCGTGGTAAAATTAAAAGCTACTCATTGCAAAGAATAAAATAAACCCTTAATGGTTAGGGCTATGGTGAGCTACATCAAATGGCGAATTATAAAAATGTTTACTCCGGTAGTTTTACAGATATATTGATGGGCAATTCTGAAATGCAAGTACACACTGGATGTAAGGCAAAGTACACACTCGAGCACAGCTGACCATCATTAGGCTGGACGTAGCCTGTGCAGGTAAACACATATGGTGAAATTGTACAGGAAGAATCTTAAAAAAAGACAATAAGGTAGGAACATAAAAGGAATCTGCTGCTAAACCTGATGGAGCACCCTAAAGACAGCGCTCTGCAGTCAAACATTCAGCTTTCGCAACACTTGGGTTAGACCAGGAAGTTAGGGCTGGGCGATATGGACCAAAATTAATATCTCGATATTTTTAAGATAAATCGCGATATACGATATATATATCTCAATCTTTTTTCTTCCCATAAAGTAATAACAGTATATTTCTAGAGAAAAAGCTTTGTCCCAAATGTCACACAGGCACATTTATTAAACAGCTGTAACTGTTCAAAATAAATGTCTAAAAAAAATAAACTATTACAGCTGCGCCGCCTTCACGACGTTAGTCAGCGAGTGTGAGGCAACACGTGAGGGGCTGCGTTTGTATTCAGTGAGGGGGTAGGAGGGGCAGTGTGAAGTTGGCGGCGCAGACAGGCAGAAAAAAAAACTACATGGATTTTCAATTCTAATAATACTTGATGGTTGCAATAGAGCCATTTTAACCATCGTAAATTGAAAAACTCGCGATACATCGTTAAATTCGATATATCGCCTAGCCCTAGAAGAGGTGTGTCGTTTTATTGATTTTAGGGATGCACATTATGGGCATGGTATCGGTATCGCCCAATATTAGCATTAAAGTTTAGTATCGGACATTGGCCATTCCATTAAAATAACTCGCCGATATAAAAGGTGGTGTTTTTGCCTGCAGCAGCGGCACAACGCGATGACGTCACGTGCACCTGCCCGATCTCACGGCGGAGAGGAAAATTCAAAATGTCTGCGGTGTGGAAGTTTTATTTTTCGCTGGTGAGGTTGTAGGATTCCGAAGACTTATGGACTACGTTGAGCCTCGCTACATCGTCCCCAGTCAGATATTTTTTCCGATGTAGCCTTACCCGAGTTACAAGCCGCCATTTCCAACGTCATTGAGAAGCTAACAGCCGATAGCACGACTTGTTGGGTGAGTTTTTACCACAGACATTTGGACGTCGTGTTAGCCCCGTTAGCATGATTAGTCTTACAGCACAATAGATAGACAAAAACTTAGAACTTAAAAAGTCTGTCCTTCATGCACAGGAGTGCAGAGGATCCCACACTGCAGCTATAGGAACCTGGAACAAGCCTCCACAAGAGAGACAGCATCGCAGGTGACTAATGCTAATAAATAACATTTAACACTTTTCATTTAATGTAAGTTAAAGTGCTATGCATATGGCTGTTAATGAATATATGTTACCAGCTCTTACAGCTGTTACATAATTTTTGTAGCAAATAAGCCTAAATAAGAGGGCTACGTTCTGACAAAGGAATGTATATAAAATATCGGTCTCAGCATTGGTTATCAGCCAAATAAGTTTTAACATATCGGATATCGGCCAAAAATCCAATATCGTGCATCCCTAATTGTTTATTTTAATTTTAGTGTAATGTATGGAACTCAAATCCTAATTTATCTACATATGCTTTTCAGCTTCCTATAAGGTGCTACTAGATTGGATTAGGCAAGACGGGGTTGGCCCAGAATTTGATTATCTGCATTTTCTATCTTTTGTGTAGCCCATCTGTAGCTTGTACCATTGTACCATGGACTTTGTTGTTTTCAACCAGTTTGACACGACTGTCAACAAGGAAGAGGGCCGGCAATGGAGGAGGGGGCGTGACAAAGAGACCATCTTAGCACCAACATAACTGGTTTGTTCCACTTTGGAATAAGCTGTTGGGGGAAAAATCAGTTTTGTTGTGCGTTTCCTTGACTGATGAACCTTCCGGATCGAAGGCGAAACGTTTCAGCACAAAAAAAGAAACTGTCCAGATGACTTGACTGAAGAATGTTGGCTTGCACCATTGTGTTGTACACACAACTTGAGGCTTGACTTGGTACAATCTGCGTAAAGTAAGCAGCTAGGTGTGTCATCAGTCATAGAGCAAAGAGAAAGAGGCAAAAGTCTTTGTGCACGCTACGGCGATGGCTAGTCAAACAAGTGCCAGTTTTTTAAATCTTATTTTACTAATTTTCAAGCTTAACTCACATTAAACATTAAACTAGAATGCAAGATTTTGGGCTTTGCCAGCTATGGTAAACTGAAAATCTGAATTTTTGGAATGACAAAGGACACTGAAAAACAGTCGCTAAATCTCCATGGTAACGCTAACAAAAGATGAACTGAACATCTGTTCCAGAATAGTTCATATTTCATATCTACGCCTGTTCACTTTTTTCCTAATAATATTCCATATTTAAAAAAAATCAGATTAACATTAATGTTTTCATAATTATGCGTTAATTAAAATGCATTGCTAAAAAAAAAACACTAGAACAAAAACGGCACAGTCTTGTTAAAAGTCAGTTAGTGCACCACATTTATTTCACAATTAAGTGTAAGCCTTTCATTTTGTCTATTTTACTCAAAATATATTGTTTATCTGGAGGTGGGTTTTATTTTCCTTCTTACTTGGTGACCTTAAGAAGCTGCAGTTTGATCACAATAGGGAAAAACAATTACATGCTTAGAAGATATCTTGAAATTCATGAATTAAACTAACTGATAATGTGCAATGACAAATACATTTTTGTATTTTGCCTGGATTTGTAAGAAGTCCATTAAACTGTTGCTATAACCCAATTTTAGGTAATCAGGATGTTTGCAGTCTTTATCTGTGACCCTTCATGCTAATTATTATATTTCTTGGATTAGGTAAGGGATGAGATTTGTACTTTATGGAACAAAATTTGACTATTCAAGCTTTTGAGTTATTAAGCTCTCTTCACCCTAAATAGCAGCAGGCATTAACCTAAGGTTTTACAAAGCAAACGGTATTACATATCCCGATGCATTTCATACCTTATTCAATGGTTGAATATGTTACTGAATACCTGAAACAGTATTCATTAACATTCTTTACTTGACTGTTGTCGTATCTTTTTTGGATCATTATATTTTTCACTACATTAATGCAACTTGCTGTAATTTATAATGAAGTCTTGTTTATTTTTGTCATTTGTTGGTTTTCTACAACTTTGTTTTATTTAATATGTTTAAGTGAAAAAGCATCAACAGACAGCGGAACACCCCTTACAAAATAACAGCGTCATTACCAAAATACATGTTATTTCTTAGATGAGTATTAAGTTTTGTCAAGCAATGTTACATAAACCATAAATAAAAGTTTTGCTGAACTTTGCTTGGGAGTATACCCCTTTGAAAAATTATATACAGTACTTTACAGTTATCCCTTATCTATTGCGGGGGTTATGTGCCAGAGTCCCCCGTGGTAGGTGAAAATCAGCAAAGTAGTGGGGTTATTTTTTTGCTACATTTCATGTATATATGTATATATATATATATATATATATATATATATATATATATATATATATATATACATACACTGTATATAAAGGCTTTAAGGCCTAAAACCTGCAATAAAGTAAAGACGCAAGAAGTGGACTGTGATATGGCGAGGGATCATTGGTGTCGGAAGCATTTGTAATGTGGGGGTGACACACTGGTGGGGGTGTCTGGGGGTTCTCCCCCAGAAAATTTTGAATAAAGTAGATGCCATTTCCTACATTTTGGTGTATTTTAACGGGCTGTTAAACATCTACGTTTATCTACATATGTAAACACTCGATTCGAGAACTATTCTAGACCGCAGGTCATAACATGAAGTACCCTGACCAACAGCTCTCCTTGTGTGACTCAAGCATGCTCTGCTTCTCTCACGCATCCTACCCCCCATCGACAACTGCCAATGCTAATGTAATGCTTAGCTAGCGGCACACAACACAGATGTGCTAGCTAAGATGCTACAGATGTAGTGCTCCTCTTCTCGCACACATCCTAACCACACCCCACCCCGGTCAACAACTGCCGGTACTAATATAGTGCTAAGCTAGTACGCAACACAGAGGTGTCTCCTCCTCCTCCCCTCGCCCTGTTGACAAAAAAACCCTCAGAGATGAGAGTCCTGCCAAGGCAGATGGCAGTGAGGACACTGCATGTGGTGTGGTGAGTTGTTGCAGGTCACCAGGAAAACCCGGAGTGGACTTTTGGTGGTTTGAGTATTCTCTTATTAATCAAGTGAAATGGATTTGTTTATGAAGATATAGAAACAGTGCTGGGTGAACTAATATTTCATGGTAAATGTTGGGTGGTCTAAACAAATATTTTTTAAATGTTGGGGGGGGACACGTCTCCTTCACATAGAATTATTGTATCGCCTATGCAAGGGACAACTGTATTTCCTTTGTGTTTGATAACTTCCTTACTTGAGTCTGTCCTTGTAGAGTTTGTTTAGTTTGTCCCAGTTAGTACTGAGGAGGACAGCGGTCTCTTGGATCCTTTGGCCTTCCAAAGGCCGAGCAGCTAACACCATCTCCTCTTTGTGGACTAGTGCTGTCTCCAAGGGTCCTTCTAGTTTGTCAATGTTTTCCTTCACTTCCTGTGTATGAGGAGGAAGAGAAGACAATTAAACATTGGAACTGAACAGATAACTGACAAAAAAAAAAAAAACCACTAATAATTTTATATAAAAAGGTGCATAATAAAAACAAATGTGAATTATAAACGGTAAGGACGAATTGCATACAGTTGAATGAGGATTTAAAATAAGTCAAAAATTCTCAATCATTCATTGAGTACTGTGAAATTGTTTACCAAAGAAAAGAATGAATTTTGTGCCACAATGAACCTGCCAGGAATTATATGAATTTTCATTGACATCTGCCACAAATCTAAGCATTTCTGGAACCCAGTGACAATTTGCACTTGGTTACAACATTTCCATCTACCACAGATGATTCTAACTTAACAAAAAAGGTGTGCAACCCATGTAAAAAAGTTAAGAAATAGCTTGAAGAACACAACAAAAAAAACATCTTACCAATTAATTCTACATCCAAACTCCGGAAATATCAATTAAATCAATCTATTAATGGCATCTTCGGTAAGCCTAAGATAAATAAAACAAGATATTTCCCCTCTCATTCAAAAGGCATGTTCAGAACTGAAGTTGAGTTACCTTCTATTGAACAACTTCAGATTCTATCCATCTATGTTCCTCCAATTATCCATGTTTGGGTCAATGTAGCAACACAAACCCATAAGGGAAACCCATCCATCTCCCTGCCTAGGACCCTATAGCTCCTTGGAGACCTTGATATTCACTTAAGTTCTGAGTCTGCCTTAGGTCTCCTCCCAGTGAGACATGTTGGGAAAATCAATGAAAGGCATGCAGGAGGTATCCAAATCCAATTCCTGAGGCCCCTCAGCTGACTTATTTTCATGTGAAATGATAAGCTCACCCCTGGTTGCCAAAGATCCTCACCCTATCTCTAAGCCAGATCCTGGCCACCTTATGGAAGAAGCTCTTTTCAAACCCTTGTATCTGGAACTTTTTTTTTCTTCATAATCCTTATTACATGGCCATAGTTAAAGGTTAGAACATAGATTGGCCTGGAAATCAAACTCTTTTGTCTTTTGGCTTAATTCCTTCTTCACCCTGGAGCAATGTCTTTATTGTTGAGGCCCCAAAGTGTTGGTCCATCTCTGGCTTTATCCTACTATTACTCGTAAACAAGACTCCCAGATACCTAACCTCTTCAACTTGAGGCTGAGTCACTCCCAACCTAACAGAAGCACTCAATCCTTCTCCAGTTTAGATAAAAGAGAGTTTGCGGTGCCTAAATCAGTGGGTAAAAATGTCTTCGGATGTAAAATTGGAAATACGTCTTAGAAAAGGGGTGGAAAAAAGAAAAAGAATACCGTTTGGTAACAGAAAACTAAGCAACTAGACTTCGCATTTACCGAAAAATAGTAAAGTAAACGAACGTGCTAATGTCACAAACTGCTGGAATATTGATAATTTCTTGAGAAATGCTTTATTCCTTCCAACAAGAATCTCTAAAGTGGTGCTGACCTTCAGGCAGAGCTCTTGCTGGGGCAGGTTATAATACGCTGCAGGCCAGTATTCAGGAGAGTTCAGCTTGAAGTCTGTCTCCGACACTGAACGCAGCAGTGCCTGGAGCTCCGTTAGATACTCCTAGTTACACACACAGCACAGAGAGGTGGATCAGGGAAAGACAGAAATGTTACGACTCCAAAAATAAATAAGTCTGTTACATCATACTTGCTGTTCTCCAGACAGGTAACAAATCAAAGCAAAGCACATTTTCAGCTGAAACTCATGCAGGACTGCAGTAAGTTCACGTTTTAAAACATGGGAATTCATCCAAATTAAATCTACAAAGCAGAGCATATGTTGCGTTTTTATTTTTCTGAAATTTGCTGAACTGAATGCTGATATAAAGCCCTGGATAGTCTCCGATGAGTTGGCTGCCATGTGATCTCACAGTTTTCTTAAACTTCTTGAAATGCTTCATTAGTCCCTTTCAAATGTCATTCATTACCGAGTCAAATGGCTTCATTTACACAAGTGCTGGATTATTGCAAAGTTTAAGTGAAAACGTTTCCCTTCACTGTGACACAATCATCTTGGTAAGACATGGTAAATGAAGCTTGCAGCTACAGCGGAGAGGCGCTGGGATGTAAACACTCGAGTTGTGTTCATTTCACCTCATTTGTATTCCTGCATCAAAGCAGATTGCTCCCTCTATAATTAAAGGTCACTTTTAAATCAACCCAGAATACAACACTCATGATGGCATTATTAGTCTCCTCACAGTAAGTTGATGATAGCTGCAGTTCTTGTGTGTATGAGACGTGGGATTTACTCAGCTGAATGGTCTCTGCAGGAAATTGGTCTAGTAGAACACCTACAGGTTTTACATTTAAAACAAGTTCATTTACAAGATTTGTTAGTGAAATACAGTAGTCCCTCCAATTATCGTGGGGGTTACATTCCAGACACCACCGCAATAGGTGAAAAACCGCGAAGTAGGAATGCTATATTTTAGTAGATATTTTAAGGCTATATAAATCCTTCCCACACTCTTGCAATGTTCTTAACAATGTTATAAACTCTTAAACATATGTGATTTTAACAACATACATATAGGGACACCTACAGCTGGATACACTATAGATTCCTGGGGCCAGTGGAAGATGGTGTCTGTCTGTATTGTCCGTTGAGGACGTAGAAGACGCATACCTAATTAGATTAATGATAACCGCATTTCTGCTTTTTGGTGTTGATGGGTATCTGGCATATCGACAAATTTGAAAGAAGGCAGCAGCGGTTCTGGCAATTGTAAGGCTGCCTGCCTTGTATGAAGGAATGTACCGACCGGTAAGCTCTCAGACTCAGATGCTGAATGAGCTGAGCCGTAAGCTGGGTGCGATTTCTGAGATTCGCAGGCCACTTACGGCTCCTGAGACTCCCTGGCAGCAAGGAATTGACCTTGGAGAAGGTTACAAGCTCAGTCTGGCGGCATGACCACAAAATTTGGCTGTTTGGAATCACCAGTGAGACGTACCAGCAGAACTATGAAGGCAGACATGAAAATTCAAGCAGAGGCTGCTTGACACAAAATAATTGTGCTATCTGAATTTGGCTTCCCCACTCGGCCTTGAATTGGCCAGTTAACTCAAACTTCTCCTGGTTGTTTATGTGAACAAGAAGCTCCGCTCCCTCCCCTATCGCTTCCCTCCCGAGGACATCTGTGGATCTGTGTCAGCGTTGAGCCGGCTGATAGACACTGTGCAATCTTTATCAGGACTATGGAACTTTCTGGCAGTGTTCAAGGACAACTCACTGCCCTCGTTCTTTGAATTTCGGCATAAAGCAGCAGCCGGAAGCACTGTTGGCTTCTGGGTCATGTAGTTCTTTTGACTTGAATTACAGTATAGGCTTATTGAAAGAAAACTACAAAATGGTGGCGCCTGTCCGAAAATTATTTTTTGGTCTATTGGTTGGTTCTCGCTCCATTTAACTTATCACGTGAGTAATACTAAAGTTGACAATCATGTGTCGTGTATAATCTTATGTTGAAAACCCGCGAAAGAGTGAGTCCGCGAAAACCAAGAAGTTTCGAGGGACTACTGTACCCACAATGGCCACTGAAACAACTTAAAACTGATTTTTAAAAAATCTAAAAGAAAACAACACTAAGAATCAATTAATGAAAACCAGTCTTTGTTTTTCAAATTTGGTTTAACAGAACCCCTTTTAAAAACCAACATATGGAACCGGCCTTCATATCTTAAATGGCACATTTAAAAAAAGTTTGAAATAATTTTACTATGACGACAAGTTAAACTAAAGAGTATCCTGTAATTGCATCAAAGGTGTCATCAACTTTGTAATCAGTCTGTCTAAAGGGTGAAAGGTAGTCACAGTGCTGATTGGTATCATGGTGTGTACCATGGAGCACAGAAAGCTGAGGAGTTGGCTCAGGAGCTTATAAAGAAAATATTTGAGCATCATCTTAAATATAAAGACTATTAGATCATCTCTGAGCCGCTTGGTATTCCTGTGACTAAATCTGCACAGATTATCCAGAAGTTTAAGGTCCACAAGACGTGAGACAAATTCCCTAGAACACTGATGCCAAATTGACAAATCTAAAGAGTAACCAAAAAGCCCAGAAGAACTTCCAAAGAGATTAGAGGTCTACGTCAAGGTAAAGGAACATCAGTGTCAGATTGTACCATCGGTCACTGAGGAAAAAGTGGCTTTAATGGAAGACAACGGAGGACGACACCTAATCGCAAGAAATCCAAATTGGTATTTTTCTAAATACGTATTGAAAAGCCACTAAACTTCTGGGAAAAGTCTGTCTGTTGGATAGATGAGACAAAACTGGAGCTCTTGGACCACAATCAGATCTATGTTCTCAGAGCCAAGCATTACAGTATACCTACAGTGAGAAGGCTTTGGTTCTGTTCTGGAACTGCTTTGTTGCATCTGGCACAGGGTGTCTTAAATCTGTGTTGGCTATGATGAAATCTCAAGACTATCAAGGCTTTCTGGAGTTAAATGCTCCGCCCAGTGTCAGAAAGCTTGGTCACAGTCTCAAGTCATGGATCCTTCAATAGGATCCTTCACCAGGATGATGATCCAAAACACAGAGCTAAAACACCCAAGAATGGTTCAGAACCAAACGCTGGACTGTCTAAAATACTTATATAGAACTAAATAAAATCTAAAAGCAATAACTGGAGTGGAGTGCCACCGTCCATTAACCCTGAGTAAACCTCCTCAGTGGTTTTCCTGTTTCACCTATTCCCTATCAGTAATCAGCCCAGGTGTTCCCACTTCCACTCAGTTTGCTATTTAAATGGTCTCGTCACCAGCGGCTCATTATTTTGGATTTTCACCAAACGCTTCAGTCCTCTTTCTCGTGCTACACATTGTTTCTTGTGTAAGTTACTGCTGCCACATCAGCTTCTTGTTCACTAATAAATCTTGTTTTTTTACTCAAACTCCTCGTGTCTGGGTCCAACCATTGCTCTGATGGCGATAGTTAATTTGATTTTTTTCATATTAATATTATTTTTATAGTCAGTTTCAAGTTGTTCCAGTAACCATTGCATTTTTTAAATTTAATGAAAGAATATCAACAGTTTTGTCCACATCTAGTTCTTTTACAAATACTTTTGAGACATTCAGTACAACATATAAAATTTAAATGAATGTATGTGTATGTTCGTTGTCAATGTTTGACAGTGTATAATTTTGACCCTGTTCATTTTAAAGATTATCTACAAAAAATTCAAATTTGCGCACCAAAGTCCTGTTTTTTTTTTTATTTAAGTCCTTTAGTGTGCAATCTTTCCATCTTGTAGAATGGTTCAAGGAACTCAATACAAAACCCATATTTATTCTGACATTCATTCCCTGATGAATGGATGTAAACCTGACTGTAATTTCTGAGGTGAAATGAAGGAAAAGTTCAAGTGTCCCAGCGTTTAAGTTACTATATCTACGTGTGTCTGCTGAAATGGTTTGTCACACTGGGTTTTACTTGAATAAATGTTTGTACACATTATTTGCAGATTGCCCGTGACTCAAAAAGGAACAAGCGGGTAAAAGATAATAGATGTATGGATGGTTGGATTTGCAGACTGTATTGCCAAAACACTAAAATTTTTAAAATGGTATAAAAAAAAGTGCTAATTTGGATTAATACTTATTGTTTAGTATTGATACAATTGTTGCTATCCTGTAATAATGTATGAGAACAAGTTTGTTCTTGTATATAGTAACAGTAAAACAAATCTATTAAATACGGTGGCCCTGAGGTGTAAATGAGCAACATGTGAAAAAGCAGAATTACATTTGAAAAAAACAAAAAAGCGGAATTACATTTGAAAAAACGGCATTACATAAAAAAAGCGGAAGTGGCCGAAATGGAAGTGGCCAAAGCGGAAGTGGCCGGAATCGCATTTGAAACAAATGTTATTACATTTGAAAAAACAAAATTACATTGAGTCAAAGCAGAAGTGGCCGAAGCGGAAGCGGTCAAAGCAGAAGTGGCTGAAGCGGAAGTGGCCAAAGTGGAAGTGGTCAAAGCGGAAGTGGCCAAAGCAGAAGTGGCCGTAATCACATTTGAAAAAAAAAAATGGAATTACAAAAAACAAAAAAAACAAAACAAAAAAAAAACGGAATTACATTGAGCCAAAGCAGAAGGCAGAAGTGGCCGAAACAGAAGTGACCGAAGTGGAAGTGACCGGAATCACATTTGGAAAAAACGTAATTACATTAAAAAAAATGGAATTACATTTGAAAAAACTGAATTAAAATTGGAAAAAATGGAATTACATTTGGATAAACTTAATTAAATTTGGAAAAAACGGAATTACATTTGGAAAAAACGGAATTACATTTGAAAAAATGGAATTATATTTGAAAAAACAGAATTACATTTGAAAAAACTGAATTGCATTAAGCCAAACCACCTCAGGGCCACTGTAATAAAGTTAAAAAAAAATAATAATAAAATAAATAAAAACACCCCTTCCCCCACCACTTCTGGTTTGACTTAATTCAATTCCGTTTTTTCAAATGTAATTCCATTTACTCCAAATGTGATTCCGGCTACTTCCGCTTCAGCCACTTCTGCTTTGATATAATGCAATTCAGTTTTTTTCAAATGTAATTCCATTTTTTTCCAAATAATTCAGTTGTTTCAAATGTTCATTTACACCTCAGGGCCACCGTAATTAAGTATTTTCTTTTGTGTGCAACTATATAAAAACATTATTTCAGTAATTTTAGCATTCTTTTTCTTAGCTATTCCAAAAACAATTATATTATTTTGGGGAAACAAACTTGCTAATAGGAATAATCTATGTCCAATAAACGTTTTCTTATTATTTTTCCTCTTTTGTTCTCACAGTCATGTGATACCATCAATTAAAATTAATTTAAAAATAAAATTAAAATAAAGGGATTATCTTAGACAGCATGGATAACATAAATCCAGAGTCTAGTTATTAAGGAGACAAATCTTGATTGCTTAGAAAAATAGGTCTTTCTTTTTTATTTATTTAATCCTGTGGTCACAAGTTCATGAACTCTTTTGGTTACCGATTCATGAAACCACAGATGTGATAGGTCACTAATACAGTTTATTTATGCAAAAACATGAAACAATTGAAAAATTGACATTCAATGTTTTTTTTGCTTGACAAGTGATATTTTTTATTCAGTTTGTTTTTGGGATGGTATAAATTGCACCATTTTAAACACAATTGCTGTTATATTTGTAACCACAAAACTAATCATAACATATAAAGTAAGGAAATTTGTATTTTTTAGAACAATGCTTCTTGCAAAAAAACCCCTTAAATTTATGAAAAAACCTGTTTATTTCCCCTCAAATGGTGCCACATTAGAATGTACATTGCATTTGATAGTTGAGCAGCAGTGTTGAGTATGTGTGTTGCACCAATGAAAAACGTACTAAATTTTCTTTAATACCTGATTGGTGTCTGATTGCTAGTACGTGTGAGCATGGATCCTACCGCGGTCAGTTGGTTTCTGCCTCAAACATGCTGCATTTAACTGAGTTGTTGCCCTATGGCTCTTGCCATAGTGCAACTTTAAGCTGCATTCTGCAGAATCAAGTAGCAGAACTTTTTCAGAGTGAGTCCTAGTACCATCTCCAAATTTGGTGCTTTGCCACTTTCTCAGCTCTTATTGGTTCTGCTCCTCATTGCACCAGTTAAGGGCCTGACCACTGCTGGTACCCACCCCCCAGCTCGGTTTATGGGACTACCTTGTATGAGGTTCCAAACAGACTGCTCTGAGGTGCAGATTTTGACGTAAGCAGACAACACCCGTTGACTGGCCAGCGGAGCTACTTCACTGGATGACCCGCCCAGCAAAACTGCAAACTGCATCTGACCCTCCATTTCCTCTTTGATCGTGTTGACAGATGGCGCCACAAGAAATTAGCGAATTGTCAGAGTTATATCGGAGATGATGGTGCAGCATGGCTACACCTGGACTTATAAGTAGTGCCAAGATAAGCTAAAGAAATTTAAGTCTGATTTTAGGGCGATTAAGGACCACAACAGGCGGAATGGCTTGAACACAATGACCGTTGCGATAGCACCCACTTTGCATTAACGACCCCACCCACAGAGCGAAGAAAAAAGTCACAGTGGCAAATTACCTACACCTGAGAAGAACCGATGAGAGGCGAGTGGAGTCTCTTATCAATAACAAAGTGGTTATTGACTCCATATACCAAGGGGTGTCACAGACCGACTATGAAATGTGTCTCATGGCATTCCACGAGATAGTTCACAACCTGTGGCAATCCCATATCTCCACAGCGTTGGACCGAACTCTAGCCACTAAGATGAGAACACTTGCCCATGTAGAGTGGGATTTGTCAGAGACTACCTCCAGAATTTGAGTGTGGAAAGGTTGGGCAGTTCAGACTGCAACCCATTTGAACACCTGTGGGATCAAGTTTAAGTGTGCTGTTCATTTCAGACTGACTAACACAACCTCATTGGTCGACCTTCAACAAACACTGAATAAGAATGGTTTGCCATCGCAAAGTAACGTGTGACCAAGTTGGTGAGTAGCATGGGAAGGAAGAACCATCTTCATTGAATGTGTATGGTTCTTCCACTTGCCCTACTATACGTCTTCTTTAGACTTCAATCATCCAATCCAACAAAAGATATGCCGCAAGAGCCAATAGCGGAGTTATCAGTTTTGGCAAGTTTTACATGGACACAACCGACATACTAAACTCTGCTACTCAACCTACAACTGCAGTTTCCTTAAAGACGTGGCACCATTTAGGGGAAATATACAGGCTTTCGAATGGTATAAAATTTACTGCCAGAAAGTATTGTGGTCTACCATCTGAATATATCTCACATCCTCATAAGTCTAGGAATTTTGAATTTATTCTAAAGCCCATTTGAATGAAGAAATTGTTGATTTAAATATTTGTTGGAAGCTGATTTCCAAAAAAAAAGTAAAACTTATTGTAGATTACAATATTTATTTAGAAAATGTTTTATTAACCAAAAATAATCAGCCAAAAAATTTATTTTGGACACCTTAAAAAAATAAGCAAAAAAAAAAAAATTTATCTCTTTCAATCTACTATATATCACTACATATTTTAATACTTTCTCTTTTCATTTTGATTTGTGTGTTCTATAATTCTATAATTTATTCTACATAGTTTTTATATGCATCTACATACGTATTTTATATGTAAACTGCTGTGTGGAGATTGAGAAATAACTGCAGATCAAACTACGTCCTTTTTGGAGAGTCAGCGTGAAAATAAACTTTCTTTAGTCATGCTTAAATAATACGACTGTCAATGTTGAAGATTTAATAATAATAATAAATAATAATAATAATGTGTTATGTATTGTCATCATTGTAAGTCCCATACAATGGCAAAATTGGCTCTCTGCATTTAACCCATCCGCCACCAGGTGGAGCAGTGGGCAGCTGTAGAAGGCACCCGGGGAGCAACTGCGGATAAGGTGTCCTGCTCAGAGACACCACGAGATGTGCAATGACTGGGGATCAAACCCAGGACCTTGGAGTCCCAAGCCGGCTGCCTTGCCCCTATACCATCTCGGCCCCTGAGCTGAGAGCCGAGTCGAGATTTACCATACTATACCATTTTATTTATAGAGCACTTAAAACAGCTACAAGGCCAACCAAAGTGAGATTTAAGAGCCAGGTTGAAAAACCCAGTGTGATAAACACAAATGAATAACAACTCATGGATGGTTTGGTATTGATTGGTTCAAAGGCCCAAAATAATAGAGTTGAATGGCACACAAACACAACTTTTCAAGTTTATTTGTGATTTGCCCGTGTGTTGCACAGTCATGACAAAAGAGCAGAGCAGACGTTGGTAATAAGAGGGAGCTCCTGTCAGGACAGTGTCTTCTCCAGCATCAAAGACAAAATCTGTTTGCTTCGCCATTTTTTTTTCCAACAGCCCAATGGTGCCATAACTTTTTGAGATACATGTAAAATATGGCTTGAAATTGTTATTCAGGGAAATGTGACATTAAAAAGTTACTTCAAGAAAAGTGGAAAATGTGCAACCCCCCTTATTCTGGTAAACTTTGCTCTTTTTTGGGATCACTTGGACTGAAAACACATGTAAACCATATTATACTGAATCAGTACCGTTTTTATGAGAACGTGTTATTGCATATCCCGTTGACTCCTCTGAGGCAGCCATGTGGTTCAAAACATCAAAGTTCATGCTCAATAATCCAGGTAAAAAAATCCAACAAGTCAGGTCCTCTGGACAGTTTCTTTTTTTGGTTGAAACTTTTTGTCCTTCATCCAAAGGACTTCATCAGTCCAAGGACAAGAGAGACAGGGCGGACTCCAGAAACCATCTTATCACCATCAAACTGGTTGACCCACTATGTGAGTAAGCCTCTAATGGGACTGAGTTTGTTGTGGCTCCTCGGACTGATGAAGTCCTTTGGATGAAGGACGAAATGTCTTAAAAAAAAAAAAAAAAAACGTCCAGATGACCTGACTTAACTTTGTTGGATTTTTTTTACCTGGATTATTGAGCATAAACTTTGATGTTATTGCATATATTTATACATTTTGTTGATCCACTGATTGTTAAATAACCGAGTCATTTTTCTTTATGTTATTGATTAATAACCTTTCCAAACATTTCGCACTGTCACAAATCAAATAAACGCAATTTTAACTAATTATCTTTTAAGAAATACAAATAGTTTGCACATAAATGATATTTTTAACATGATAGTACATACGTTTGTATATATGCTCAATCATCCAGGATGTGGCAAATCTGAGATGTATTTATTTTTTTAAACTGGACATTTTTTCTTGTTAGCGAAAGTTGTTTTGCAACTCAACCAAGAAACTTTCTCAATGTAAACTGAAAAGTCAATTTTTGTTTTTTAAGGGATGTTTTTATATGTAGCTTGAGAAAACTGCATTGTTGTCCATGGAGAAAGTTTTCACTCTTTTGAAGAGTTTATGTACGCTGTAAACTGTAGGATACATGTCCACGCATGGTTTGATAATTACTTTTTCAGGGACCTGTATTAAAAGATAAAAAGCAAGTGGTCATCTGATTTACAATTTCAAAGAAAAATAATTAGAAAAATTAGACATTTTTTTCTTTTGACAGTCAGAAATTGGGTGAGAAGATTCCAACAAAATCTTCATTAGAAGAAGTGGTTCTACTCTGAGCTCCTCTAGAAGACGGAACTCCTTATTCTCCAAGGCTAAGGGAACTTATTTTTATTTTCAGCCGCTTGTCTACAGGATCTCATTATCCAAACCCCCTGGCCATAGGTGAGGTTTGGAACATAGATGGACCAGAAAAATGAGTCCTTTGGCTTTTGACTCAATGTCATCATGAGCAACCAAAGCAACACACTCATTACTGAGGACGAAGCCCCAATCCGTTGATCCATTTCACACTTGTGCAAAAGACCCACCCCCACGCCAACTCGAAGGGTCCATTCCACCCGTTTCTATTTTAAGTGGGTTTTTTTTTTTTTATTGAACCTGTCCTAAATATGCTAAAGGTAATCCAAATCCTATAAATTCTGTTGTTTATCAAAGTACTTGATTGGAATCTATGGCAATCTTGTTGTCGTTCCTTAGACAAATTACGGCCGGAATTATGTATACCAGTCCAGATGACCTGACTGAAAATTGTTGGATTGTATACCTGGATTATTGAGCATGGACTTTGTTGGTTATGTATACCGGTATTTCTACCTTCCAGTAATCAAAGCTGATGAAGACCATTTCTTTAAACGGACAGTACACTCTTTGACATTTATTCATGGATCTTCATGGCACATTCCTGACACCTTCCTGGTGTCAAATTATAAGAAAACTGGCCATAAATTTGTTGCCGTTTGCTACTAATGGTTTTATTGTTCTTATATCATCCTTTTTGAAACCAACTCACCAAACCCTGCATGGTCTGAGAAGTTGGAAACAAAAAAAAAAGCGATAAAACAAAAAGGATACCAATGGATATATGTTGGTTAAGTGACTGATTTGCCAATAGTAAAAAATATACCTATGTTAAATGTAAAAAAAATAGTTTCTACTCATAAACATTGGTACTAAAGTTAAGTCAAACCAGACGTGATTACGAAATGTCCTCGATCCATCCGCACAATCCGTGAGGGGCTTATGCCTGACAGTTCAGATGTGTATTAGTCCAAGTACCGTACAACACTTCGCTGTATATGGTGTTTGGTGCACGTGATACCGAGATGTGATTTACCCACAGTATACCTACTTCTTCAGTGATTGGAAGCTCAGGGAACTGCCAGAAATGTGATTGGTGGAACGGGCAGCATGCATGACACAAACCAGGCAGAGCAATCATTGAGATTTAAACATCTGAGCATGCCTCATATGTACATGGAAAACATGTAAATAAGAATGTAGCAAAGAAAAAACAAAAAAGCAACTTTATGTTTTCCAGAATATTAAAAAAATAATAATAATTCTTATCATCCTCTTTCCATCTTTTTAAAGAAAATTTTAAGATTTGGTTCAGGGCATCCAAGTCGATGTTTTTTTTTTTTAATCGTTAATTGGATTCAGAATTAATTTTTAACAGTCTATCTTCTATGGCTTAGTGTCCTTAAAGATCAGTTGGTTTTATTAAATTTTGTTTATTATTAAATGTTTAAGCCAAGATTGGTTTTCTTTTGACTGCTATCTTTAGGGGATGCCACAACCTGAGCCCCTCTACCCCTACCATTTTGCAAATCTTCCTTGTTACTTTTGCAGCTATCCTCCTGTCACAAATCACCCCTGGCTCCATCCACTCTATCCTGTCTGTTCTCTTTTCGAAATTCTACCCAACGGTTGACGCACATGAATTCCGTTTTACTATTAACTATTAATTTTCATTCTACGCTCCAGAACATAACTCCACCTTCCCAGGCTCTCTTCCACCTGCACTGTATATCACATTATCATCTGCATACAACAATCCATTGGATCCTGTTTGAACATTTTTGTCAACTTTTTTGCCCCTCTTTTGAAGGGGTTCAGAACTGATACCGATGTTATCCCACATCTGACACCATGTGGATAATGTAGTTTAAGATTCAGCCATAGTTTGCAGCTCATGAAAATGACACTGAATAGAATCAGGTTGCCGGTATAAGAAATTATGAATGGCTACAAAAAATGACAGTATGATGAAGATAAAAATGTAATGGTAGATGTGCAGGTATTAAGTACCAGTCCACATCAAGCAGTGATCTCACTATCCTGCCCTACCTCATTTCTTAGTCACACCTGACTTCCTCATACAGAACCAGTGTGCCTGTCTTGGTACCCAACCACTAGCTTTCTCTAGTCAAGAAAGACACCAAGACACATTACACGTTCTGAATTTCCCTACACTAAGTTTAAGACTGATTATGTTCTTTACTTTCACCGTGACTATTTATTACCATACATTAAAATCTGATATCTGAAGACTCTTTGATTTAAATGTCTCCAAAAATCTATTGAAAACAGCAAGTCACACTGCTGGACTAACTAAAATGCCCCATGACTACCATTATCTTCAGTTGTTTTTATGCTAAACTAAAATAAGTTACGAGCTTTAGCATCGCATCATGTCTACAGGATAAAATATTTGTTTTTAGTTTACTGTATGGCATAATACATTTTCAAAATGTTGGGGTCTTTTTTACCTAGGAAGGTGTCACTTCGAGCTGGGGATTAGCAAAATGCACCCAAACGCTCAGGGTTTGAATTGCAAGTCAAGAAGCTAGAATAAATTGCTAATGCTAGTGCTAACTGACCAAACTAGCTACTGTTAGCAATTTAAGCTACGCTACACTGCATTTTGCACATTCAAACACCATAAAAGTGTTTACAAAAAGACATTAAACGTTACTATATGTTGGTAGAAGCTTTAACAAGCAATTTATTTCAGTTTCTTTTATCACTTTTTATTCACAAGGCAGCTAAGTTGGAATTTAAAGTTGTTTCTTTTGAGAACCCAACGTCCAATTCCTTTCATTCTAAACTTGGAAATATTAACTTTATTATTCAAAGTGACCAATATTTTTGATAATTTAGAAACTAATATGAACGTATATAATCCTAAACCGCAGCGCAATACGGTCAAATATTTTAATGAGAATTTATGGTTGGCTGGGTTTTAAAACGCTGCAATCATGTTAATACTAAAAACATTACATTGCTTTTGAAAAATCAGGGCCTTAAAGAGTTAGTATTATGTACTTGTAAGTACTTTTTGTTAGTACACCACATATAAGTGTTGCCTACTGAAACTCACACATCGTCTTTTGAAGCGTATGAACTTGCCCTCCACCTCAACCCAGTGTGTGTTGAGATGGAGTTGGCGGGGCTCCACTAGATTGGCGGCTCCAGCCTCTGAGAGCTGATTGGCTAAGCCCTGCAACTCCTTAAGCTCCTCCTTCTTCTTGTCGAACTCTGAGCCAATTTCCTATTGGACAAAATCAACCGAAAGGTCACTCGCTATTGGCTACGGACCCGGGTGGGTGAAGCACACAGAGGCATGTGGATGTGCTAAAATAAAAACACATTTTCAAGCAAACACCAACTCATAAAATGACAATAATACACAATTAAAATTAAATAACAGTTACACATTCATTTATCCACTAGCACACAGTAGCAAAAACACACCTCAGTAATAAAAAGAACAAAACATCACGTTTGTCAGAGTGACACATACAGATAAGATTCAATATGTATATTCAGAGTGAATGTATCATTCCATATAATATAGGAAAAACTGCTGTGAACAGAGGGAATACATGCCTCAAAACTTTATTTACACAAAGGAGTACAACCACTGGCCAATACAGAAAAGTGGTGTGTGTGAATTTAGCATTAACAATGTGAGGCAAATAAATAAATGAATAAAAAGGCAGAAGGCGATATGCTGATGAGCAGACAGACAGATAGATATTGGGAAAATCTTTGTCGTGGCAATGACAGGTGAGCCTATGGCAAGCAGGTGACACTTCTGCTTAGCGAAATGTCATAGTGATCATCTGAAAATGAAAGACACATGCAGAGTCAGATGGAGATGCAGGAAAACATGTGAGGTCCAGGGTTTGTCTATCTAACATTTTCTGAATCAATTCCTCCCCCCCCCAAAAAAAAGCACTAATCTTGACTATGGCTAATTTGTAGGGAAGAAAAAAACACACGAATCAAATTATATAAAAGCTATGTATTCCGGTTTTGTGGAACAATAAACAACAATATAATATGTTGCTTAAGCTTTTACAACTTTCTTCTTATTATAATATATATTTTTTATTATTATATATTATACTTTTTGTTTTAACAGACAGCCCATTTGTTGTTTCCTGTGAATCGGACTTGTTATTGTTTCCATTCTTGCAAATTCCCATTTGTATTAAGTTAAGTGTATTATTGTGCATATTCTTTAACTCTTGATTATTTTTATCAACAACGAAAAGAAAATTATAATTAGTCAAAGTTCGAGCTATAACTAGGGCCCCATCTACACCGATCTGGATTTTCTTTTAAAACAGTTAAAATGTTAAATGTATAGTTTTCTTTTTCAGCAATGCTATTTTGACAAACAAACAAAAAAATAATAAAAATAAGCGATATCAAAGTTCAACCGTTAGGTGTTGAGACCATTCACATTAGCAACAAATAAGAATCATTCATAGATTATAAAAAACACTGGACATTGTGTCCCCGTCTTTTCTCGTTGTTGGGAATTGAAACTAATAAGACGCGGGTTATAGAAGATGCCATCTTGGAATTTTCGGGAACAGAATTGGCGCACTAGCGTTATGACGCTTTAAGCCCCGCCTTGTTCCCCAAACAGAATCATTGTGTTACGTGACCTTTCCTTTAAGCACTAAATCTCATTTAGCTAATTGAGAGCTACATAAATCAGAGTCACTACCTGTAAAAAAAAGTTTCAGGTGTATTTTATTTCCTAATAAGGGCAACATCCTGTTCATTTAAATAGAGGGGGCGGGGCTTATTTTAAAAAAAAAACTTGTTCAGGGGTTAGCTTATCGGGCAGCTGGTCCCCTTCCAACTTCCTGTCGGATGCAAGGATTTTTACTAATCGATGACCAAAAATACAGATAAAAAACATTATTTTCTTGGCTATGAATTTTTCAAAAAGAATACATGAATTTTGGAATTCGTCCGCGCCAGCAAAACCTAATCTAGACATTTGGAGATTACATTAATTTCTGCACCTTTTATCAAAAAGAGAACAGTAGATATTAGCATTCTTTTATTTTCTTACATATTTTTACACTTCAGTTTTTCTACCAAAACCAGTAGCAAAGATATTCAAGAGTTACTTGAACTAAGTAAGCTACATGGTGGTTAGCGCATTTCTCGAAATATATGGTTCTCGTTTAAAGTTTTCTCCAAAGCTGCAGTTAGTTTCTCAAAAGTTCAACTGGCTGGTTGTCTAATGGAGAACACTTATGTGAGCAAATTAGCGGAACCTTGAGTAAAATACACTTTTTTTTTTTAACAGAAACTATCCAAAATAGTGTGGATGTGGCCTAAATTGTTTGTTTTAAATCTTTTTTTTTAATGTGGGCCCATTTCCAAAATAAAAGCTTTAGTCTTTCATAGAGCTTATCTGCAGTTGCCAAAACATATGGTATTACTCAGGAGTAATAATTATTTATCTGCCCAATGGACTCAAATTGCGTAAATCCTTGACAAGCAGAAGGTCTAAAAGCTGAAGCAGAAGATAATGAATATGAACATGGAAGAATACAGTTTTCAGTACTAATGAAGTACCTGCAAAACAGAAAATGGAAACAAACAAAACTCAGAAAAGGTAGAGCTTAAACAATGAGCTGAAGAGGTAGATGCTAATGAAGGGTAAAACATAAAAGTAACAGCTATCTATGGAGTAATGGGTTTGGAAACGTGTGTTTTCTGTAAGCTTCTGTTCGTGCTTTCACCTTGACCCTCTCTCCTTCGGGGGGGTCAGGAAGTTGCTCCACGCTGCGTTGGATATCATTTAACCAGGCAAGCAGGTCATGTGACTTCCTTCTGTACTGGTACCACTGGGGGGCGATGGCCAGAGCCTTTCTATTCCTCAGGATACGCAGGTCCTGGACACAAACGCACAAACACGCTGCTAATTTGCACTTTCTGAACAATATATCCTGTTGATCCCCATAAAAATTCCATTGAACATTTCTAATTTGGAAAACTACCAAAAATATCAACCCTAGTCATTTTTCCATCCTTCCATCTCTTCCATGCCCCTGAACCACTTTGTGAATTAATGTCTGCTTAACTGATGCGTCCTTTGTTTTCAGTTCTGATTGATGGTGAGACTTTAAAAAGAACAAGCTCCGCCTGCTAGAGGAGCGAGGGGGGCAGAGGATGATGATGTTGGTCTGATGTCTGTTGGTTGCTGGTTCCATGGCTCATCTCAACTCTTGCTCCCGCTCCTTAATTTATAGACATGCCTTGCATCGCATCACTTTTGTTAATGGTGTTGTTTGTTATCTGGGTTCGGGAGTTACCAGCAGTCTTGCTTCCTGGATGTTTGGTTTATAAGGATAGTTACTGGATTATATGGTTAGGGGGAGTAGCTGAAATCTGATGGTCAGCAGTTGGTTCAAAAGTTCTCCCTCCTCTTGGCTGGGACTCCTACCTCTCTGTTCTGTTCCAGATGGTTGTGTTTAATAATAATAATTTAAAAAAAAAACATAAAAAAATGTTACCAGTGTTTCCCTTGCCATTATTCAAGGAGGGCGCCCCACCCTGTCAACAGAACCGAGTGCCGCCCCGTCAACAACTGCCGCCACAAATGTAGCACGCTAAGCTAATACAGTATTTAGCTAAAACACATGTAGCACTCCTCTTCTCTTCAAACCCTCGTCAACAGCTGAGTACGCAAACATAGAGGAATGTTTCTCACCAGTACCCCCACGTCGACAAAACTGCAAAAAGATGAGCGCCCTACCGAGGCAAGTAACCTAGGGGAAACACTGTTACAAGCTTTTTGACTTCATATGCTACGTAACCTTTGTGCTACTCCTACGATATACGGACTATAGCACCATCTTCATCACCAATTTTCTACACCCGTTTTTTTCAGTCTGAGTCACAAGAAAGTCATAAGTCATAAGAAGTGAAACATCTTTAAAAAAAAAAAAAAACAGTACGGTAACCCTAACCCTAACCCTAACCCTGACCCTAAGTCCAGTTGTGTAAAAAAACAAACAAGTAATGTCATGTTCTGGAAGATTAGGACTCTACACCAACAACATACTGTGTGCCTCAAACAGCTCATTTGTGTAGTACCTTAACAGAGTTGTACTTGCTGTTGAGCTGGTTGTGTTTCAGTCTGATCTGCTCTCTCTTGTCTTGGTCCGGGGCTCTCTTCTGTAGACTCTCTCCCTTCAATAGTAACTCCTTCACAGCACCTTCCTCACAGTTCTACACACATACACACATATTGTTCATAACGGCACAAAGAACAAAGTGCTGTATTTTTCCCTTTGCGTGATGGGAAGAAACCTTGTCCTCCTGGAAGTCCTCTTCTTTTAGGTTTTCCCCCTGTTTGGCCTCCTCCTCCAGCAGCTCCAGCCAGACCTGGACTTCCTTGTGGTACTGCTCCAGCTCCCTGGCTGACGCTGCCGTCTGACACACAAATACAGAGGCACACACATGACCAGAGGAAAGTCACTTTAGTCCAATATGTTTCAAGTAAAGCTGATTAAAATACATTTTAGCGTGTGTGTTAGTAAAATCTATTAAAGTGGTCACTACCTGTCCAGAAGCGATGCGTTGAGAGATGATGTCAAATCTCATGTTAAGCTGCTCCACTTTAGGTCCCACCTGGGCCTGGCAGTTCTCCCCTCTGGTGGACATGAGCTCGTGAGCCAAAGCTCTCACCTCCTCCATCTTCCCTTTGTTCATCTCCAGCTCTGCACGCAACACCTGCAGGACCCAAACACAGGTGGTTCCCAACCTTTAGGGCATCTTAACTGGTTTCTAAACCTTTGGTGATCAACTCTCATTCAAGAACCAGGACAGGACACCACTGTTTTTACGTTAAGCACTTTGGGATGCTTTCGGTTCTAAAAATACCTGCCAGAACTTTTGCACCTAGCAGTTGCCCTTTTGCACCCACTGATTAAGTTTTGTACCTTTTGGGAAAGCAATGGTTGCCACTTCACACCCATGCACTTGTGAAAGTATCCTTGAACAGTATGCTCAACTGGCTGACCCAATCATGTAGACTAGTCTTCATCTCTAATGGGTATTCCAGTTTTATATAAAAAATTTTTTAAAAGTCACCGTTGGGGCATCTGCCAATATGGGTACCAAAATTCCAGGAGTTTTCAAAGTTAGACACTTGCAGTGGAAATTAAAATGAAATCATGGGAATAAATGGAAATAAACCTGGAATTAAACATACAGAAGTTTGGCCATTAACAGGTATTTTAAACATGGCTGGGAAAAAGATACTTTAGCATGGTTTTGACTAAATCAACCAGATTGGAAGTATGGAAAAATTGCTAAGTATTGATATTCGTTTTGTTTTAATGTAGATAGCATGACAAAAAAGCCAAACTAATGATCAAATAACATATAAACTGAGCTAGGTTTACATTTTCTGTTCTTGGGAAAGTTGTAGAAATGCATGTCCTAACCATGGCTGGAATTCTCAAAATCTCAATGGTAGATACGTCCAAAGTTGGTTGAGATTAAATCAAAAACTCAAATTCTGTGAGACGTCTAGATTCAGACAGACTAGCGATGGTTGACTAAGGTCTAATGGGTCAAACATCTCAAGTATCACTGCTGCAGTTTTTGGGTCTCAATTGTGTTCACATCTTCCATGGAACGCTTTGCCACACAGCCTTGGTAGGAGAAGGCTATAAGTATCTTGTTCAGTCATTACCTTCCATTTCACATCTACTGCATAAATTTAAAGCTATCAGGAGTTGTATTTCATGCTAATGGGATCTCAAATTGTAACTCTGCTATTTTGTAAAGGTTTGTAACTAAATTAGGCTCAAACAAAACCAAATATATGGAGTGTAGAGAACAGGCACATAAAGTGTAACCTTCAGCACAGCATCATTGGGTCCTTGACTGTCAATCTCATCCATCTTAATCTCAGCTCCATCAATCCATTCATTCACTTCCTTTATCTGTTCATCTAACTTCTGCATCTGCTGCTGGTAGTCCTGAAAAAAAAAGAAAAAAAAGAAAAACAACTGAGCATTTTGACTTCATTAATGCAGTAAATAAGCAGGAAGTGTTTTTTTTTAATTAACTGCAGTGTAGTGTAACAATATAGTTGAAATATCACTGACCAGCAGCAGGTTGAGCCATTCTTCAGCTCTTGACGTGACTGCAATCCAGTTGCAGTGCAACAGGCTGACTTTGTCGTCCACCAGACCCCCATTGCCCCGCAGGACAGCTTTAAGGGCCTCCGCAAGCTCCACAACTGCCTGCAACTGAGGCTGATGTCGCTCTATCTCAACGTGGATGGACTAAAAGCACAAATGGGGACAGAGGAGACACAATACTATGTTAGATTTATACAATATAGAAGGCCTTTAATATATTTACCATGCACTTGTATCCTAAAGTGTAGAACTACGACCGTTGGGGATAAATTGCGAACAGCAATGGATTCTACAAAGTGTCTTGAATTGTTCTTGAGGGTTCTTAATTTTCTTGTTAGTCAAAGGCCCTTGCTCTTGTAACATTAGAATTTTGACAAACTTTTCCAATGACTCACAAAATAGCCTTTGAAACTCAAGCGAGGTAACCCTCAAGACTGATGTGGGACATTTTGTAACGCCCACTAGGATTACCATTACCCAACTGATCTCCAACAGTCCCAGCCCAGTGAGACATTGGCTCAAGTGACTCAAGTGAGGAACTTCCTTCTTCAAGCCTATGTAGCACTTGATACACCTTTCAGACGTCTAAGCGTTGCAACTTTCAAACGGTGTGCGTGTTGTACCTGTGCCCACGCCACCTCAGCCTCCAGGTCACTGGGCATGCCTTCCACGGCAGAGCGCCTGGTCAGTTCAGCATCAGTGGCGGCGAGCCACTCTGTCAGCCCGTTCAGCTCCTTTCGCAACTTTCTCGACAACTTGAGACTTTTCTCCAGCTCCAGTTTACTCTCTGTCACCTAGAAACAGAATAGTTGGAAATTTCCCCTCATTCTTACAAGACTATTGTGATTGTTTGGGTGTGCACAGACCTGTGCTCCCAACTGGTTGTAGAGCAGCTTCAGGGCAGTTACTCTGTCGTCCATCTCTTTGGGTTGTTCGGTCTGCTGTCTCTGAACAATCTGTCTACCTGTTTTAATCACCGTTTCCACTTCCCCTTTCACTTCACTCAGTACCTTATACAGTTTCTGTTGGGACAAAAACAAACAGCCGCCTCTTAAAACACAACCTATCCATCCTTTATACAATCAAACCTGCATTGATATTACCCACCATGCACTGCTCCAGCTGCGACTGTACCACGTCCTGCTCCACACTGCGGATGTCCAGCAACCCCACCTGACTTTTGACCCCCTGAAGCACACGTTCGCACTCGGTCAGCCGAGCGTCAAAGTTGGCTGGTTTCTGGAAGAGACGGAATTTGGTCCAGACGTCTGCGAGCATTTTCTGGAAAAACACAAACCGTGAAATATTATACCACAATACATCAGACGTCAATGCATACTCAAGACATACAGCTTATTCTTCTAATTGCAGAACAACCACTGTAGGATTGACTATTTATGTTTTTAGCAACTATACTTAGTTCACATTGGGAATATTCATTGGAATCTTAAGTGTACTGTATTTCAGGATTTTTGTAATTTACATTTTCTTGAATTGTTTGATTTGGGGCACACCAAACACGTCATAAAAGCAGATTCTGTGGAAAACGTCGACTTGTGCATTCACTTTCTAAAACTTTGGAATAATAAAAATGAATAAAGAATACTAATAGATTTTAACAATAAAAATAAAATTATGGGAAAACAGAAGGTATACTTTTTTATTCTAGGGGGTTTAGGAGACAATAAACAAGAGTACAGTGTACGGTACATAATATGTCCAGCAACATACTGTTATACAGCAACCTGGGTCTGAACCATCCAAAACCTTGACAATATTATGTCCTGATATGTAAAACCCAAGAACTGAAAGAAGGTGGATTTTCTGTTTCTACAGGACAGTAAACTAGATCGGGTGTTCTCAAACGTTTTGGGTTCAGGGACCCCTTACAGGGGAGAAAGTTTCACCGACCCCCTCATAACCCTCATGTTTATTAAATAATTTTCTTCAATTTGTGTCTTGAATGCAATGGAAATATTTGTGTAACATAAATACTTTTATAGTGTTAATACAATCTTTATACTTTTAAACATGGGGTATTTTTCATCCAGGACACCATTTAATTAACAAAATTTTTAATTTCAACTTGTAAAAATGACAGTTTTGAGAAAATTACAGTATCAAAAACCATTTAAAAACTTTACCTATTCAAATAAGGAACATAATAAATGTATCGCCACTTCTTCCAATTATTACGGAAACTCTTTTCATGAAACTGAACAGAATCATAACAGCAGACCAAATAACAGGGCTTCATTTGTTAACCGATCTATATCTATATCTATATCTATATATATAGATACAGTATAGATATGGACCCCCAAGCACTGGCTTGCAGAACCCAGTTTGAGAACTACTGAACTAGATAATAAAACTAAAGTTTCTATTACGTAAAAAAGAATCATAAAAATTAACTCGTTTTTCAAACAGTGTTTATTTATCCATAAATACTTTGTTTTTGCATTTTTCTAGTAATTGTGTGTACAGTATCAAATACCTGGGTGTTGTCAATCTGTCCCATGAGCTTCTGTGAGGCGTCTTTGTCCTGGTTCTTCTTCCTCATGTCCACCAGGGTCGCTTCATGGCCATTCAACTCATTCTGAATTTTCTGTTTCACACACACAAACGCACACATTTTCATCTGGACTTACAATAAATACCACATCTCTTCCTCAGATCACCACTAGAGGGCAGAAAACTACAAGAAAACATAAAACACAACTGAAGAACTTTAACTTATAAACACCGCACGCAGCCTTTCTCCAACACATACTTGTTTTTTTTTTTTTAAACCCTGCAATTATTTAAGTGCTCTGTAATCACCAGCTGAATTAATCCAGTTGTTCTCATCCTTCTGAGTGTGTGTTTGTGTCGTTGTAGGTGAGATCAGGAGAAATGTCATCTTGGCACTGCAGGTCATTACTTCATGATCTATTGTTTGATTATTCTAGAGGGTGTATGTGTGTCAGGAGGTGTGTAGGAGAAGCAGATGTTAGAGGAAGACACGATACGAACGGGGGGTAGAGGGTCCAAATCAGCTCCGAGCTTAATTAGAACCTCAGAGTGGAAAAGAGCACTCCCTATTCTCTGCCGTATTCCTCCAAACACAAAAATGCATAAAAAACAACACAAAAGAATAAACAGAAATGATCTATATTATTATCTAATGTGCATTTCCACTCAAAGAAAAAACTTTTGACTGACTGCAGCTTTATTTCCATATAACTGATCAAAAATCAGGCAGGAATGCCTGAACAGGGGTGCTGATAAGTGGGGGTCCTAAGGGGGCAATGACCACTTTTATAAATTTTATATGCGCAATACATTTTTTTATTTGATTTAAAACAACCAGTGAACAAGCTTCAGTAGAACTCTAATACTTCAGTATTTTTCAAAAAGTCTATATAGCTAAAAACATATGTTTACATACATTAACAAGAGACAACTATATTTTTCCCACTGTCTGACATTAAATCAGATCAAACCTTTACTGCTGTAGGTCCATTAGGATTACAATTTTTGTTTATATTTGTTAAATGCTCCAATAAGCCAAAAAACATTTAGTCACAAGTTTACATACATTTTCTTGGTATTTGGTATTATTGACTTTAAACTGTATAGTGTGGGTTTCCTTCCACAAACTTTTCAAAATAATTTGATGGATTTTTGTCCCATTTTTTCCTGACAAAACTAGTGGAAATAAGTCAGGTTTTATTTGCCTTTGCAACCACACACCATTTCATCTCACAAAGGTACTAAAGGATTAAGATCAGGGATTTGTAATGGTCACTCCAAAAAACACTGACTTTGTTGTCCTGATGTTGCTTTAATATTAGAATGTTCTTTCCTCATGATGCCCTCTATTTTGTGAAGAGCACCAGTCTCTCAGGCAGCAGAAGCATCCTCACAACATAATGTTGGGACGGTGTTCTCAGTATTACAAGCGTCCTCTTTTATCCCACAAAGGTAACGATGGTCATTATGACCAAACAGTTCAATTTTAGTTTCATCAACCACAGGATATGCCTCTAAATATTAAGGGTTTTGTCCGTTTTGCATTGACAAACTGTAATCTGACATTTTGATGTTGGTTTTGGAGTAATGGCTTCTTCCTCACTGAGTGTCCTTTTAGTCCATGTGGGTCCAAGTCTTATTCCACTGAATGAATTAATCTTCACATATCTAACAACTGAACCCAAAGATAAACCAGATTTGTGGACAACATTTATCTCTGATATCTTAAATCAGCGGTTCCCAATACTGGTCCTTGAGGTACACCACTCTGCATGTTTGTTTTCCTGCTTTGACACACCTGATTTGAATGAACGTGTGATTAACAGGCTTTGGCAGAACTTGTTGAAGTAATTAAATCACTGAATCAGGGGTGTTGGAGCGGGGAAACAACTACAACATGCAGGATGGTGTTCCTCAAGGACCAGTGTTGGGAACCACTGTTTTAGATGATTGTTGTACATGTCTCATGATGCCACAAAAAGAAGAAGTGCGTTTAAGTTTTGCCTTAAAAAACATCCACAGATGTGTCTCAAATTACCTCAAATGTCACATTTATCAAAAGCTTCCAAAGCAATGACATCACCATCTGGGCTTACCCAAACTGTTCAAAGCATAGTAATCTTAGTGTATGTAAACTTGCGACTTTATAGAACGTAATAAAAATATATATCTCTCTTTATATTTAGGCATTTAAGAAATGGAAACAATTTTGGAAATTCTGATATAAAACAGGAAAGGTTTAGTCCTATTTAATGTCAGACAGTGGGAAAATATTGTCTGTCTTTTTTGTACATTGTATGTAAATGTCTGGTATTAACTGTATTAACTAATGGCCCTCACTTGGTCACCCCTTTAACACTCTGGAAGAGCCCCAGCATCTGAACACTTGCCTTGCCTGTTCTTGTTCAGCAGTCTTAGATTTTATATTCTTGTGGCCAAATTATAAAATGTTTAGAAGAAACAAATAATGTCTCAAGATTAGATTGCCATATGTAGTGACAGACGAGTGGAAGCGCTTTGCCTTAAACTGATCATGCAGGGATCTGTTAGAGTGGCAGCTGAGGAACAACAACCAAACAGTTCAAATAGAAAATAAAACAACACAAAGACTATAAAACACCTTGACGGGGCTTCTTGGATAAAGATGACAAATCTGGAATCAGATTTTACTCGTTTCTTTGACGAAGTGTAACTGAATGTTTTTTCTTGGTAGTGACTGAAGGAACAAGATTGTGGATTCAAGCAGTCGAAACACGTTTTCTCAGTAAGGTAGCTGGTTTCTTAGCGATATGATGAGAAGTTCAGTTATCATTAGGAGGAGCCTGTTGATGTGGTTTTGGCTTCTGGTAAGAAACGCTTCTTGATGCCTTCCTGGGAAGGTTGTCCAGGCATGTCTAGGAAGAGACCTCCGTGAAAACCCAGGATACGCCAGAGACTGTCTCTAAACTGGTCTAGGAACGCCTTGGAATTCTCCCAGAAGAGCGGCAAGAGGTAGCTGTGGAAAGAGATGTCTGTGCCACCTTGTACAAGTTATTGCCCTTGCGATCCAACTCTGGAACAAGCAGCAAACAGTGGATAGCTGGATATCAGCATGCATCAATGATGTTTAAAGGAATGGAAATGTTTCCTTCAACTACATATGATTGATTGCAGCAGGAAAGTGCATGGTTACCTGAGCTTCCTGAGGTATCTGCTGGGCATCAATGTGGTCAGACAGGTAAGCTGTGAGGTGGCGATCTGTGTTGGCTAAGGACTCCTGGATGCCTCTGAGCAGTTTGTCATTCTCCTGTACAAGCTGGACACTTTTCTCCAGCTCCTTCTGCCTCAGCGCTGCCTAAACAGATAAAGAAACATACAATGTCAGCATAAAACACCATCTACTATGAATGCATAAAAAAGGTTTGGCAATTCTTTTACACCTGATAACCTTCCAGATGCAACCAGGGCTAAAACCAGAATCCTCAAGATTACAAGACCTCAGAACTGACTACTATGCAACAGCATCCCTGGTCAATACAATAAATGTAAACGATAAAAAATAGAAATTAAATTCAAACCTAAGCAACTAATTCTTGTTTTTGACATGCCCCTAACTGAACCATCTACTGAAAGGATGACACCTAACTCCAGTTTATATTTCTATAGAAGAAAAGGCAGATTTTTTTTTAATCTTAAGCTTCTATCTATTAAAAGTAAACAAATATTGATTTTTCAGTCAGTATAGGCTTCACACATACAAGAAAAAGCACAAAGACAAGACAGAGCTAAAGACGAACAATCGAACCATTAGAAACAATCATCCTAAATGTACCCTCTTGAAGGTTGGACTCCTGTGTTTCTCTCTCATGTTGTCTCTCGATGACCCAACGCATCACAGCTGAAGACTTTCTGAACTTCTCATGACTGTCGGTGCTGTGGAACTACTACAGTGATTGGTTTTGCTCTTCACTGGTGACTGTCTACAGGATTAGCATGTACACATACCCATTGCCTCATATAGAAATCTCTGTGTGTAACAGGTTACATGTAAGCAGGGTAATCTTACATAAAGGGATAATAGCTCCAAGTATAGCCCTGAGCCCCTTGTGCCGCACACAATGTTCTCCTAATGTTAGCAATGGATGCATCCAAGTGTTTGTTGGACACTAATAAAGGAGTCACTGGTTCTTCAATTGTCTTGCGTTTGGGGAAAAAAGTCAAACTCAAGCATTGGCATCTTTATGAGAACGTAGACCCTACACCTAGAACATTGCTCTTCTGTGCTGGGCCATCCTTTTGGCCAGCAGCTGTCTAGTTTCCCCAATGTATAACCAATCACAGCCCTCCTGACACTGAACAGCATACACAATATTGCTCTGGTTGTGCTGGGGGACTGGATCTTTGGGATGAACCAGTCTTTGCCGTAATGTATTTTGGGATTTAAAAGCCACTGGGACGTTGTGTTTAGAAAATGAACATCTCAGTTTCTCCGAAACTCTCGCAGTATATGGAATGACCACTGGTCTGGGTCTGGACATACCAGTAATCAGGCCAGGACTTTGAGGTCTACACTTATCTCCAGGCCAGAAATCACTCTTTCAGGGATGAAATGATGATGCCTTGGCTCATTAGAGTCATGCTGGTAAGTGCTGGTCTGTCACTCCCTGACAGCACTCAAGAATAAAGGCCGAGCAAAAAGTAAGCCTCAAACAAACAGCCAATGTGTAAAAACTGTAAGTCATATTAAAAAATCTTGAACTCCTGAAGCAGCAGAAGCTTCGGGTTGTTACACATTTTTTTATGACTAGAGTGATTCATGTAGAATTTAACATTTTCTTGAGAAAGTAATTTACAAATAAAATCTTCTCAACCACACGACAGAGAAAAAAAATCAATTTCCCCCCATCTAAGTGTCTCTTATATGAAAATTACTTCTTAAAATACTATAGAATATAAATAAATTTCTATGATGACATGGCGTCCCACAAAACAGTTTCTTTAAACAGCATAATGAGTCTTTTCAAAAAGAAAATAAAAGACTTTATGACAGTTTGGTTACCTATGAGAGCTATCAGAGTTACCCAGTCTTGCCTTGGCTTCTTACTCACCATCTTTATCTTTATCTTTCTCACCTCACAAGATTAGATGCCGACAGTCAGACCAGAACAAAAGAAACCAGCCTCTAATGAAACCCCAAGAAAAACGTGAAATGAGAGACAAACGTGTACACAGACATAAAATCTCCTGTAGGTAGACAAAGGAAGGGCAAATCAAGGAGATCATTAATCTGGTTCCATTGTTAGAGGAGCATGTGCTTGTGTGGGTGATAATTCACTAACAACCACAAGAGGCAAAGACTGTATTACCGTAATAAAAGTTAGTTCAACCCTAACTAGCCTTTCAAAATGGTAATGACAAGCTAGCCAAACTGAAAGAGTTCAGAGTTCAGCATTCTTTGAAGGAATTCATACCATCTGCCACCTTTGAGAGATAATTGGTAGCCATCGTAAAGCACAATGCCATGTGATATCCAGAGATGCCACCCACATGTATTATGAATGACTCAGCTACTACTAATTAAATTTTAGTGCAACACCAGAACTGGGCTGCAATGCAACAGAACAATAATCCCAAACACAGCAGCTACTCTACAGCAGAACAGCTCAAAGAGCAATAGTTGCTTGGTCCACTGAAGTCCAGAACCTCAGCCTGATTGAAGTGCTGTGGTGGGATCTTCAGAGAGCTGAGCAGAAACCAGTGTCTCCAAAACGCAAAGAATTGAAGGAACACTTGAAAAAGGAGTGGGCCAAATTTCCTCCACTGCTATTTAAGAGATTCATAATCTTCTTCTTTCGGCTGCTCTCTTCTTCAGGGGTCACCACAGCAAACTAACTTGTATAAAGACTTGGCAATTGTTTTTATGCCGGATGCCCTTCCTGACGCAACCACAGCCCACCGAGCTACCACAGCCCTCTGTGTGGAGCAGAGAGCTACTATCTAGGGTGCCCGGGGGAGCAGATGTAGGGGTGGCCCAGAGTGGGGCAAATGAGGGTGGAGGCAGGTGTGGATGTTTCACCATTCCCACCCACATTTTGATGTTGTCCGTCCAGGGAGTTGAACTGGCGACCTTCTGATCACAGGCCCATCTTCTCTAGCCTCTGCGTCACCAATCCCCCTATTTAAGAGACTGGTAATGTTATAAAGAAAATTACTAATCCCACTTTTATTTTGCTAAAGGAGGTTCTTGAGACTATTGAATCATGGGATGCACTAAGCTTTATAATTGTGGCCTTTTTGTTTATTAGGTGATGACATGTTGTGTTGTCATGTTTATTAGGAGGATCTGTGGTGGAAGTGGTCTCCAGCTTTAAGTACTTGGGTGTGAACCTGAATGATAACCTCAGCTGGGGCAACAACACTACAGCTCATCAGAGACTCTAAACCCTCAGGCGGCTGAGACGAGCTGGTCTGGGAAGCTCAGTCCTCACCTCCTTCTACAGGTGTGCAGTGGAGAGCATCCTGTGCTCCAGCATCAACGTGTGGCATGGAGGCTGCACAGCTGCAGAAAGAAAAGCTTTGCAGAGAGTGGTGAAGGCTGCACAGAAGTCTGTTGGAGTCAGCCTCCCCACCATCAGACATCTACACCTCCAGATGCAGGAAGAGAGCCACCTGCATCATGAAGGACCCCACTCACCCAGCACACACACACTTTTTGCCCCACTCCCCTCAGGAAGGAGGTTGAGGAGCATTAAGTGTAGAACCACTAGACTGAGGAACAGCTTCTACTCTGAGGCTGTTAGACTCATGAATCTCTAACTACTAATCACTGTGAAAAACCACATCATGTTGCTGCTGATCTGTTTCATGTTGCTGCTGATCTGTTTCATGTTGCTGTGTTCATGCCTGATCATCTGCTCACATAGATTCATGTTTGTGCTGCTGTTCGACTTAATTTTTTTGCTTTTAGTGCTTAGTGTATATTTGGTTGATGTTTTTCTTAGTTCATATCTTAGATTTTATTACCGTTTTGCTTTTACATTTTATTGTTGGATGTAACTGTGACCCTGTGTACATAATCTCGTTCCACCACATGTACCAAATGTCATGCGAGCAACAATAAAGAATCTCTGACTTTGACATGATGAAATCTCTTGAGTGTTTTCGAGTACTTAAGGTTAGATTTTAATACCTTTGGAATCTGGTAAATACCAGCTCATTTTAATCATGTCCCGATATGTAAAAAACAAGAAATGAAGAAGGGTGAACTTTCTATTTTTCATGACTCTATATACAATCTACTGCACCCTGTTTTTGGCATTTGATGGTGCAGTCCAGAATCCCTTCCACATAAAGGAGGAAAACCATGGAAAAAAAACTATTCCACTTTGTATTTAACCTATAGGTATATGGTCAGTGAAACTCTAAAAGGCATATTGTAGTGTGGTAAATCAGCAGGATAGTTTAGATTTTTCTCCCATGGTTTTCTTCCTTTATGTGGAAAACCATGGGAAAAAAAAATCTAAACTATCCTGGTGATTTACCACACTACAATATGCCTTTTAGAGTTTCACTGACCATAT
>NC_056520.1:11284090-11293085 GCF_014905685.2 Nematolebias whitei | reverse complement strand
TGATTTACCACACTACAATATGCCTTTTAGAGTTTCACTGACCATATACCTATAGGTTAAATACAAAGTGGAATAGTTTATTTTTCCCTCCAAGGATAATTCCCTTACTGATAAAGCCTGTATCTCACTGGGCAACGATGGTTTGCAAACTAGTTAGCAAACAAGATTCAGTAGATAGTCCAGGATTGGCAAACATATGTACAGAAAAGAAGGGCTCTTAAAAGGGTAATTATCATTTATCTGGCAACACTGATGACATGCTTTCAAGAGACATACATGCAGTCCCAACTTGATAAACAAAGTGGTTCTATCCAAAATGGTGAATCCAGGAACATTAGTTAAGACCAAGGATGAAAAAAAAAAAAAAAAAACAGACTCTGAGACCTGGATTCAAAAACTTTCAATTTCAGAGGAAATGAACACTGTTGTCATGTACACGAAAAAGACAAAACTGTAGCAGAAAAGCTACGCTCAATTTATTTTCACTCCATTTTTTAAATAGAATTTCAAACAAGTTCAAGAAATTAGTGTAACAACTTTTCTCTCCAAATAGATGCAGTGTTCTCCCAAAACCATCTAAAACTGTTCTTTTCAAAGACTGGTTGCTCAAACAGCAGCTACAAGACTTGTTGGCCACAAATACATAATTATGGGAGACTGCAACTGTAGATTTGGCCATTTACATGGACTTTTCTGACAATTTTAAGATGCAACTTGTCTCCTTACATCCTGTAAGCACCGACTTAAGAATGCAAATAGTAAATAGCAAAGCTTAACGATGTTTCCAGGAAGAGGTCCTGTTATTTTCAAATTCTACCACTAGAAAGTCTAACAAGGATTAAAAAGGAATTCAAAAGAAAAAGCAATTCTAACAATTCTTGGAAAGCCAAGTGGACTTTAGAGCAAAAAGGTTTGGATAGGTGAAACCAAAATTAACCTGGAAGCAGTCATGATTCAAAAGCGATATGACCTTTAGGGATGCGAGGGCATGGACGCATTTGGTTTTTGATGGCGTCATGTCTGAGAACAAATAAAACCAGTAAGGTACAAATTCTGAGGTGTCTTACCCTTGCCATAAGCTCATCCCATCGAATGTTGAATGCATCTAGTTTCTGCTGGATCAATTCATCCAGAACTCCACCATCCATCAACGTCTGGGCCAGTTCTCGGATCTGGTTCCTGTTGTCTTCTGGGTGCTGCAGAAGAATCTCGAGGCTCTGCAGACATGGCGGCATACCAGAAAAATTAACCATCATAGCATCAGAATATTGATATCACATGAATTTGCCATGCCAAAAGATTCAATCATCTTTTAGAATGAAGAAGTAGGGCCACAGTAACTTGGGATATTACAAGTTTAAATCAAAATATAGTGTTTTTAAATTAACCTTCTAACGAGCTGAGTAAATCTTTCTCGATATTAAAAGTTTAGTCACACAACCAGAGTACAATAACTAACATTAGCTAAAAGCTACTTTTACCACTAAGGAAAATCATCTATAACAAGAAGAAATAGGAGTACACATCATTCAAACTTTGCAGCAAGATGCAGAAAGAATCACTTTCTTTTTAATGTAAATACTACAAAGAAGATAAAGAAATTAAATGGTCAACACTACCTTGTTAGGACCACTCAGATCAGATGACAACACTGCTATAATGAAAAAACAAGAGTACCACATACGGCACATTATACGCCCATCTACAAACCATTATACAGCAATCTACACTGTATAGCAATGGCTATGTTGTCGGGAGGTGGAAGGAATACTTCTTAGACCTTCTCAATTCCACCAATACATCTTCAATGGAGGAAGCTGAGTTAGGGGACTTTGAGGTTGATCTGTCCATAAACATGGCTGAGATCACAGAGGTAGTTAAAAAGCTCTGTGGTGGCAGGGCTCTGGGGGTGGATGAGATTTACCCTGATTTCCTTAAGGCTCTGGATGTTTTGGGGCTGTCTTGGTTGACAAGCCTTTGCAACATTGTGTGGACATCTGGGGTGGTGCCACTGGATTAGCAGACTGTGGTGGTGGTTCCCCTCATCAAAAATGGGGACAGAGGGTGTGCTCCAATTAAAGGGCATTGCTCTCCTTAGCCTCCCTGGTAAGGTCTTTTCAGGTGTACTGGAGAAGCGAGTCCGATCATTGGTCGAACCTCAGATCCAGGAGGAACAATGCAGCTTTTGTCCTGTCCGTGGAACACTGGATCAGCTCTTTACCCTCACTAGGGGCCTTGAGGGGTCATGGGAGTTTGCCCATCCAGTCTACATGTGTTTTGTGGACTTGGAGAAGGCATTCAGCCATGTTCCTAGGGGTACACTGTGGGGGTGCTCTGTGAGTATAAGATTTGCGGCCCGTTGCTATGGGCTGTTCAGTCCAGTTTGGTTTGCATCGCCGGTAGTAAGTTGTACTACTTCAGGGTGGGAGTTGGACTCCGCTAGTACTGTCCGTTGTCACCAATTCTGCTCATAACTTTTATGGGCAGAATTTCTTGGTGCAGCCAGGGGGCAGAGAGATTCCAATTCGGTGGACTCAGGATTCCATCTCTGCTCTTTGCATATGGTGTTGTCCTGTTAGCATCATCGTGCTGTCATCTCCAGCTCTCATTGGAGCAGTTCACAGCCAAGTGTGAAGCGGCTGGGATGAGAATCAGCACCTCCAAATCTGGGGTGGGTTGCTCTCTTCGAGTCAAGGGTCATGTTTTGCCTCAAGTGGAGGAGTTCAAGTATCTTTGGGTTTTGGTCAAGAGTGAGGAGAGACTGGAGCATGAGATTTACAGATGGATTGGTGTAGCATCTACAATATTGCAGACTCTGTACCAGTTTGTTGTGGTGAAGAGGGAGCTGAGCTAAAAGGCAAAGCTCTCCATTTACCGGTCGGTCTACATTCTTACCCTCACCTATGGCCACGAACTCTGGGTAGTGACCGAAAGAATGAGATCACGGATACAGGTGGTTGAAATGAGTTTCCTCCGCAGGGTAGCTGGATGCTCCCTTAGAGATAGGGTAAGTTCAGTTATCCAGGAGAGACACAGAGTAGAACCGCTGCTCCTACATATCGAGAGAATCCAATTGAGGTGGTTCGGGCATCTGGTAAGGATGCTCCCTAAGCGCCTCCCTAGAGAGGTGCATCGGGCATGTCCGACTGGGAGGAAACTACAGGAAATACCCAGGACAAGCTGGAGAGACTATGTCTCTTGGATGGCCTGGGAATGCCTTGGGGTCCTTCCAGAAGTGCTGGAAGAGGTGGCTGTGGAAAGATGTCTGGTTCTCCCTGCTCAAGCTGTTGACCCCGCGACCCGTCTTTGTGTTGTGCTGGGCTATGTGTTGGGCTCCGAATTACATGTGATGAAGAGTGTAAGATTCAAGATGGTTTTGAAAATGTACAAAACTTCTCTAGTGACACTGTGGATGATAAAGGTGTCATCAATACTGAAGTATGAGAGACAGTGATGGCAGTATTTTCATGGAATGTTGTTTATATGCATCAGTATGGCTGGGTCATTGACAAACTGAAAAGAGGATTGGCCACGATTGGGTGTGGAAGAGCATGGATACAACAAGATGCACACTTAATACATGCGGTTCCAAAAGTTTTTCTGTGCGGGTGGTGAAGGTGCAGGAGTGTGCCTCAAGGATGTGGAATATTTGGCATGTACTGAGAGTTTCCATGATTGCCTTCACACAGAAGTAGGTTTTCCAAATTTATTGCAATTTAGCAATATCTAATAGGTTGTTGAAATTGTTGAGTTGTGAAGTGTCATAGGGGCCTTACCTTTGGAGGTTAAAGTTATTTTATTTAAACAACTAAATAAATGTAATTTTCTGACAGTAATTGTCCTTGCTGTTCTTGATTTGTGTTCTTTGCAAGAAACCGCCTAAAAGACAGGGAGGCGTCACCGTCCTTTTTTGAATTTCTGAACCAAATTTCAATGCGACTTGATTAAAATCAAGAAACCTCTTTATTCCTTCAGAGTTACACTGTGGAGTGTCTTCTGTCCTCTCCTGATACTCACATCGAGAGCTTCCTGCAGCTCCTCAGCTCTCCCTTCCAAGTTATCAGTTTCATCCAGCTTCTGCTCCAGCTGATCCAGGAAGGCATTTTCCTGTTCTAAGTAAGACAGCAGCTCGCACCAGCAAGCCCAAACCTCCTGCAAACACAGACACAAGCACAGTGTGAACAGTCCAATTATTTTAAGCCAAAATGCAGAAGCAACATGCAACAAGGTTGTACCCATAGTACATTTATAGAAATTACATGGCTATGATTAGTATCATCTAGGTGTTTTTGAACAAATGTATTGATCAACTATCATTAGTGTGACCACATCTATAATAACAGACACTTTGACCATTTGCTGCTCTGGAGCATAATGTTCATGTGTGTCAAAACAATCCCAATGCTTATAGATATCAGCAATGACAGAGTAGCAAATGTTGCTGCCCATCAGTTTGGGAAAGGCTAAAGGTCATTTCAAAACAGTTTGGATGTCATCAATCTATCGTTAGACAAAATATTCAAAGGATAAAAGCATCCAAAAGAGCTGGATTAAATTGAAACAAGCGGTACGCAGATGTCCCAGGTCACTGAGGGATTTTAGTAGTGACTGTTTGTAGTTTTCAAGATGAGATTTATCTGGACTGGAGTTAAACAGGGAATGCAAGTGAACCTTAATGTTTTTGGTGCAAGATATTCAAGTAGGTAGGAGTTACACTGTAGAAGAACAGAGTTAATTCTTTTCTGCTTGTCCGAGGCGATGCAGCGTGATGAATCCTGGCAAGCGGCGGAAGCAATTTTATCTACCACCATTTGGCGGAGCCAGTAGGTGGACAATGGTGGCTTTGGCCATTGGTCACCTCAGTCATTTCAGGAAATTATACATTTAAGCAATACAAAAACTACAAAGCATAATTTCCTCAAATGACTGAGTTGGTCAGTTTATGTATACCGATGGTATATGGTGGTCATTCTGGATTTTGATATGGCAACCCAGTTTTTGATAGGGATCTTACTTACATCTAGATGCAGCTACACACCAAAATGGACGTTGGTATCTCCCTTGTTTTTCAAGTTATCCAGCTCACAAGACGAACTGGATGGATGGATGAAGTTCAAGTCCCTTCAGTTGCTGGGGACAATAAATTGGATAGCATGGATTCCCATTGGACCTTTTAGCTTTTTGGGGGTATACCGTCTTAAGAACTGGTTTATAGAAATAAAACTGAACAGAACTAAACTGAAAAACACAGTTTTTCACCTTCAGCTTCTACTTTTTTTCTTCGCCTTAGTTAAATACCAGACACAATGAAATGCTCTGCATTGTTCGTTCCAAGCTGTGCTTACCTCGTTACATTTATTTTCAAGGCCAGGTGACGTTTATTATGTCTTAACGTGCAAAACTTGAAAATTCAGTGGGTATACTTTTTAACTATTAATCATAACACATATGCTGAAATGGATAGAAAAATAGGGAACAATGTAAAATACAGAAAAGTTGGAGCCACTAAACAAAAACAAAAGAAAGTAAGGAGCGCTAGAAGAAGTGGAAGAAAGTTATTAGCACAATTGGTAGCAGTCGATAGCGGCTCTGCCTTTTGTGCTTTAAATTCAATTATAGTGCTCAAACAAGAGCATCTGCTTAGCACTTAAAAGTCCAAGCAGTTTATCAGCAACCACAATTCTGAAAAAAGTTAGGACGTTATGCAAAATGTAAAAAACCAGAATGAAATTATTTGAACATATAAACAATTTATTCACAATAAAAATGGTTGACCCACTATGTCAAGGAGCAATTTATAAGACTGAGTTTGTTGCGGCTCCTCAGACTGATGAAGTCTTTTGGATGAAAGACAAAACGTTTCAACAAAAAGAATCCTTCCAGAGGACATGACTTGACTTTGTTGGATTAGCGGTCGTTATCATCATCAAGCTGCTAGCAGGCCTGCTAACGCTGCTAATGATGCTAATGCTCCTAACAAGATCCTCCATCTGCCTGTATGGACCGAACTCTGCAGACCCATTCGGTTCCGCGGGGAAACCTTGGCTGTTCTCTGTCGGCTGGACCCGGTTCTGGACTGCGGTCTGTGAGGGCAGCTGCTGTGGTCTGTATTACCATCAAGCTGCTGACCGGACCTGCTAACAAGACCACCCCGCTAACAGAACAGAAACCACGATGTTGGAAAAAACCTCACTGCTAACCGAACCACACTGTAGATTTATTTCTTTTTCAACTTTGGCGCCTTGTTTTAAAGTATTTTAATAGTATTTTTTAGTATGTTTTTAGTATTTTAGTAGTATTTTTAGTATGTTTTTAGTGTTTTTGCTGCATGCTTTATTTTTTGGCGAGTCGAGACGGTACTTATCGTCCTAAGCATTTCATTGCACTGTCGCTCTTGTGTTGATTTTGCGTATGACAAATATTCCAAACCTGAACCTGAATTTTCTACCTGGATTATTGAGCATGAATCAGGATGTTTTGAACCACTTTGGTTTTTGTTGAATTTTAATTTTTTTTGTCATATTTTCTGGAAATATAGCATTCCTTAGTTACTGGGTTAATGGCATGCATCTTGCCATACATAACCAATTGCTTTTGAGTGTTCACCCTGCTACCCCACCGGAAAAAAAAAAAAAAAAAAAAAAAGGTGGAAGAGGTTATTTTGTCTCTGCTTCTGGGAAAATAGTGTGTAAAAATAAGAAAGAAAAAAGTAGCATTAGCTTTATTTTTTTCTTGTACATGATCCTCATACTGAGCTACGTACTCAACTGTAACCACAAAGTGCCGTTACATCCCTATTTACTCATGTACAGAGCTACACTTCATTGCTTCCTGTGCCATTCTTTGTGTTTTGCTGCCATGCATGGGGGGGTGGGGGGTGACCAGTCTTCTGATTAATGGGATGCTATTTCAGCCCCTAAACTACCGCCAGCCCAGAGTCAATTTAAAGACAATCCACAATGTTCATTATCTTTAGGGGAACTGACACCTGAAGGTATTTTCTCTTTGTATCTGTTTAATTATGTTTTATTTTACAATATTTTAAAACCCAATTAGATTAAACAATTGGGTTTTGTGAGCTCACAAAATATTTAGCCGAGCTCTAGTTTGACGAATACCTTTAAAAATCAAATAAACAGGTGAATATGAAGTCATACAAACCATTTAGTTCCACCATTTTATAATATTTACTGCATGCACCCTCTGAAAATACAAACAGAAACAAGTTTTCCCAAGGTGTCATTATATCCCAAGGCAGAAAGCAGAAAATCTCTTCTCTTGAGAGATTTTAACAGCATATCTGGTTTTGTAAACTGTAAAAGAACAAGAAAATAAATTGCTGAAATTGTAAAAGAATTGCTGTTGTAAGAAAATGGGCAAAAGGAGAAGGTATAATGAGCCTAGCATTCCTTGAAGGACTGCTGAACACTTGAACCTGCAGCGTTTTATGTGTTTTTATAGTATGTTGAAAAATGATATAGTTGTCTATTTTGTCAAAACTTATATTTAACATTATGCATGAACTCACATACTAGGTGTTAGGATTGACTCCTAGATCTTACATTAAATTCTTTCTTTGTCTAAAGTTGACGGAGTTATAGCCATTTTTGTGTTTGGTAATGATTGTCTGTGGAGGCCATTTTGAACTGGACTGGCCAAATGTTAATCAGTTGTAGATGCCAACGCAATAAGTTTCGAAAGTTTAATTACAACCCATTTTTGGAGTCATGAAACCTAACCATATATTCCATATTTGCCTTTTGGCAGCAGACAATAAAAATGGATTTCCTATCAAATAAGCCAAATATAAACAATTATTATGCTCTAAACGAAGGAATATATTACTACTAATCTTCATAAAAAGTGAAGAATGTTTAAATAAAATTTTCAGTAAAGATATATCATCTTAATGATATGAATATTTAACAGCCAATATGTCAGTCAGACTGATCATTTAGTGAAAATGGACATTAAAAAGACCAAACCATTTTCTCCACCTCTTTATGCTTTCTTCCACCTGCCCCCTACTCTTATTACATACCACAATGTCATCTGCAAACATAAAACGTCATAGTATAAAATGGAGCTGAAAGCTAAAAAAAATAGTGTTTTCCGTTAAAGATGGGAAACAATAATATTGTGAGTTCTGTTTTATCCAAAATATTCAGCTGTCTAATTAAATAGTTTTTATTTTTCTCTTTATATAATAAAAGAACTCAGTGATAATTTTCCTGTGATGGTTTCGTATTTTCAATTCAATTCAATTCAAAAATACATTATTAATCCCAAAGGGGAAATTGAATATTGTTGTAACTCGTTATCCTCGTTTCATTAAGAGATGTTATAGATACTGGTGGCTGTAGGCAGGAAGGATCTCTTGTAAAGGTCCGTCAAACAGTGGATCCGAATAAAATGGCCGCAGATGCTGTCTGATCCATCCACTTAGACTTGGCTGGCATATCGATTCTTCCGGGCAGCAGGATCGCCCAAATGCCAGGTTGAACTCCTCCCAGAGCGATGGCCACTCCTCCCAGAGCGATGGCCACTCCTCGCTCACAAGCCATGTTTTCTACTAATTCCAGGATTCCAGTGGTCAGGCACTTGAGCACAGCCGGCAAGGAGACGGGAATGCATCCATGGCATCTCTTTTTCCAACTCATTTAAGATTGGGGACTGTAGCTGAGATATTATTTGAGCTTTAAAAATGTTGATCAGCTGCTCCCAGTTGTAAAAAAAAAAAAAATAAAAAATAAAAAATAAAAAACAACACATTGTTGTTATGCCCAACAATTTTCAGTCAGGTCATCTGGACAGTTTCTTTTTTTGCTGAAACGTTTCACCTTCCATCCAGAAGGCTTCATCAGTCAAGGAAACACACAACACAAAACTGATTATTTCCCCAAACAGCTTACTCCAAAGTGGAACAAACCAGTTATGTTGGTGCTAAGATGGTGTCTTTGGCACACCCCCTCCTCTGTTGCTGGCCCTCTTCCTC
>NC_056520.1:11278048-11283990 GCF_014905685.2 Nematolebias whitei | reverse complement strand
ATGGTGTCTTTGGCACACCCCCTCCTCTGTTGCTGGCCCTCTTCCTCAACGACAGTCTTTTGACAGTTTGACATGACTGTCGACGAGGAAGAGGGCCAGCAACAGAGGAGGGGGTGTGCCAAAGACACCATCTTAGCACCAACATAACTGGTTTGTTCCACTTTGGAGTAAGCTGTTTGGGAGAAGAATCAGTTTTGTGTTGTGTATTTCCTTGACTGATGAAGCCTTCTGGATGGAAGATGAAACGTTTCAGCACACACACAAAAAAAGAAACTGTCCAGATGACCTGACTGAAAAATGTTGGATTGTATACCTGGATTATTGAGCATGGACTTTTTTGTGGGAGGTTTTTGATTATTGTTATGGTTATGCATCATAACAAATGTCCAAAACTAAAAAAGTTTCAGTAAAAATCCTTCCAGCTGCACAACATCCGATATCAGAGGAAACAATCACCCAAAAAATGTGATTACATCCAGAAAAAGAGGAATTAAAGTTTCCAAAAGCAAAATCTCAGAATGAAAGTAACAGAGCTGCTCCAACATGCAGCCACCTCAAGCGGCGCAATTCTAGAACAATGCATTTATTCCCAGGTCTGAATGTTTTAAGTCTTGTTGCAATATGTAAAAATATCAGTATAGTATAGTAAAGTATTAGTAAAGTATAGAATAGTACATTAGTATAAAAGTTAAACAACAGATAGAAGAAGACTTAGGGTACTGCACCTCAAGAGTTTTACACTTCCCATCGAGTCGACTACACAAGCGCTGGTAGTTGGCCGTCAGTACATCCAGCTCCGAGCGCAGAGCATCATGGGCGGTGGGCGGGGCCTTACCGATGAAGCTGTTCACACTGTCAGTCAGGAGTTTGACCTTGAGCTCTTTGGAGTGGACCTCCTCCTGGGCCCTCTGCGAAGAAACCAAGAAAATAACATGAATACAAATGTCCCTTTTTATAAAAAGTACAACGTCGCGAAGACCAGTCCACAAAATATCATAACATAAAAGGTAATCAGGTACGAAGGTACATCCAATGATTATTCACATTAAGGTTCATTAAAATCTGTCCCGTTTCATGAGCTATTTTGCTAACAGACAAACAGGTTGACTCTAATAGTAAAAGCTAAAGTTTGACAAAAATAGCCTGTGCAATTCATAGAACTTGAAGTACTGTATGTTGTGAATGAGTCTCAACTACTGCCACACCAAAATTTAGCTCAACAACTGTACAGATTAGCTGAATTATACACATTTTTGTGTTTTCTTAAATCATCCGGCTATGGTGGCCACCTTGAATTGGAGTGCCTTCGAAAGTTAAACACTTGTAGCTGTACATCCAGTGATTATCTCCTGGAAATTTCATTAAAATCCACCAAGTGGTTCATGAAATAATTTGTTAACAGACAGACCGAGTTACTGAAATGGGTTATTTTCCATCTCAATTTAAATCAAAGATCTTGAATTATTAGTTAGCCCTCAGAAAATGGGTTTGATATCAGTCTCGGCTACTACCACACCACAGTTTAGTTCAACGGCTGTAAAATGGACTGGGCTTTAGACATTTTGTGTGTTTAAGTTTAAATGACATGCATTTTTTGTAATATTTTTGCTTACTTTGATAGGTTATGAATTATTATTTGGATCCTAATATAAGCCTTTATTATGTCCAGTTCGATGCTTGTTGCGCTCTTTGATCACTCTAAGGGGCAACCGTAAGTTTGGCCTCCTAAGTGGTGACTGAAGACAGACCGACTGCCTACGTAGCCTTGGAACCCAATAATAACCACTTGAGAGAATGGTGCAATATTATTTTTTCGTAATATTTTCTAAGTAACAGTAAAAGTGGAAGACAAATGTGCGGTAGACTGAGCGATGGACACAATAACATAAAAGTGGACGGAAGCAGGTTTGCTCATACTTTTCCACTGACAGACTGCATGGAACAAATGAATAAACCGAGTTTGGTTTCTACTTAAGAGTCGAATGTGGGAGTGCAGGAGAGGTTGAAAAGTTGAAAAGAGCAAGGAGGGCAATATCAGCAAGAACGAGGAGACTGAAATCTGTTATTTTTCATGGAGCGAAGTAAAAGACTTCTAATGCCGAAAGCTTATGGGGCTTTAACAAATCAAACGGAGACGAGAAGTGATGGAAAAAAAAAAATCCATCATTTAGAAGTTAAAGACAAAAGACTTGGAGAGCTGATGCAAATTGATGGAAAACACTAAGGAATTTGAAAAGTACAGCTCAGGAATTGACAAAAAAAAAAAGTCTTAAAGCTGTTGGTGAAAAGGATTTTAGCAATAAAAATAAGGCATCTTGGGGGTGTTATGGTCTTTGATTGGTCACATTTATGGAAAAAAAAAGAGCTGGATCTGAGCACTAGCTATAATTATCAATTTCAATGCTTGCATTGTTCATTACGTGAAAAGGTTTGAATTTTTTAAACAAGACCAAGTTAGAATGAAGTATCCTTAAATGTTAATAAAACTAAAATCAAATAAAACTTCTGGTGTTGAGAGAAACTCCTTCCTTAATGTCTAGTTCACGACAAGTCTGAACTATTTATTATTCACAGTTAAACTTAATGGCTGAATCCACGGAGTCAGGATGTTTCAAAATAAAAAGGTGCTAGTGGCTAAACTAGGAAACGGCAATAAGCTAAAGAATAATATTTTTAGAACAACAGTCAGTGTGAGTGCACACTTTCATTCCACCTTATGTACCACATGTGACGTGAACGACAAAAAAGAACCTCGAACTTTGAATGTGCAAATCTTTGGGATGCGTTTTTTATATGAAGTTATGAGAGTTAGGCAACAATTCATGCGTAAAAAAAAAAAATCTAATCTGATAAATATAGACATTAAAAATTATAGATACATATAGGTTAAAACAGTTTATTGAAGCATCTAAATTTATCGTAAAAGAAAGAATAAAGTGCAAGCATTCCTTGAAGCGCTAGTCAAATGCGTCTTGTTTAGGAACATCTACTTCCTGACTGGATTTAGCCAATCACGTTTCACACGTACGTCCCACTAAAGCCTTTTCGATTATTTAGGTCTATCATGTGAATCCATTTAACCCCTTTTCATTATTTGGGCCAATCACGTTTGATGCATCCAACCCACCCACAAAACCTCTGTTTATGCTTTGGACCAATTATGTTTAGTGAGTCTAACCTCATCTATGGTCATGAGCTTTGGATTGTGACTGCAAGAACGAGATCATGGATACAAGTGGCCAAAATGAGTTTTCTCCGCAGGGTGTCTGGGCTCTTCCTTAGAGATAGGGTGAGAAGATTGGTGGAGCTGGGAGGAGACCCAGAGGAAGACCCAGGACACGCTGGAGGTACTATGTTTCTCGGCTGGCCTGGGAACACTTCAGGATTCCCCCGGAGGAATTGGCCCAAGTGGCTGAGGAGAGGGAAGTCTGGGCCTCCCTATTGAAGCTGCTACCCCCGCGACCTGAACCCGGAGAAGCGGAAGAAAATGGATGGATGAATGGATGTTAGAGTCACCAAAGCACCATCAGCAAACACAAAAAAGGCTGTAACTTTGCCAGTGTTGCAACTATACACAGTAGTCCCTCGCTACTACGCGGTTCGACTTTCGCGGACTCACTGTTTCGTTTTTTTTCAATGCAAGATTGTACACGACACACGATTGGCTCATTGATGGAAGGCGACCAACCAGAGCATTGTGCTGAGGGGTGAACTGGCCATCGGGAGCACTGGGAAATTTCCCGGTGGCCTGGCCCGCTTGACCACTTCCAATAAACAATCCATGCCTCTCACTCAGGCATCTGCCCCACCGAAGCTCCCCGAGCAGCATAGACGGGGAAAAGCAGATAACACACCCTCCCCCCGAGGCTGCCTGCTATAGCAGAACAACAGGCGGGTGGTAGTACCGGTAGATAGAAATACTAAAATAAATATAGTCCCTACTTTGCGGATTTTCACCTATCGCGGGGGTGTCTGGATCGGAACCCCCGTGATAAGTGAGGGACTACTGTACATATAAATTTGATGAGGTAGTAGGTGAGAGTTCAGCTTGTATTTTTAGAGCTAACTGCTTGCAAAATCGGTTTTTAAATCTCTGTCATACAACTTTCACTGATATGTTGTAGGATTTTATACTTTGTAAAAAAAACCTTGCACCTACACTTCTGTTCCCCGACAGCTCTGTTCCTCGGGGTTATGCTCAATTTACAAACCTTGAGTTCCTCGACAGCCTTGCGTAGCTCTTCAGGGGTCTTGTATGTGAAGTCTCTTTCCAGATAATCTTCTTCGGCCTGGTTGATCCATTCTTGCATCTCCTGCATCTCCTTCCTCAATGCCATGGTCTTATCAAGGCCTCCTTTCAGAGCCGACTTCTTTGCGTAGGCCTAAACGGAGGGGAAATATGAATGCCAGTACTACACTACTTCATACTTTGCACTAGATTCATTATTGTGTTTCTTTTCATTTTTTATGTTGATTTAATGTCTGTCAATTATCACCACAAGAGAGAAATAATGTTTGACAAGCCAAAACGTTTTTTGTGAAGGCAAAAGTGCAGCTAATTGCTCACTTCTTTCTTCACTTTTTGCAAACAGCACTGAGTGTTGACAATCAGAAGCCATTTGCCCTGAAAGTTGTTTACATAAATATGTGAGTTTTGCTTTAAATTAAGTATAATAAACTGCACCGGTGAACGAAGACACTGTTCAAATGACCAGCACATTTTGTAGGAACTTTGGGAATCAGACGTATGTGCAAAACCTAAAATAGCTCCCACTAAATATGCTCAAACCATTAGGGAATCAGGGCTGGAGTGTGGTTAAATGTGACTTACCTGTTTGCAGATGTTCTCCCACTGAGCGTTGAGTTCATCCAGTTCTTTTTGGATGTGAATGGCAAACGGTGGCTCTGCCTCTTTCTTGAGGTACTGGCCCACCTCGTTGATTCCACTGACACTGGGTTGGATGGTGTGGATGTCATTTACCAGTGCCTGACCAATCAGAGAGCATGACAAAGTTTACGCAAGAAGAATTCTGAACCCAATAAGATCAGAGCACATATCAGACGTTCACCTGGTCTTTTTGAAAATGTACATTTAGCACAAAAAGTAATGAAATGTGTTTAGTCTATTTCTTTGTTGTAAAAACACTTATTTGTCAATGTCACCTGACTTAAAAATTTATGCAAAAAGGTGCAACTTATATGGCGAAAACTACGATAACGGCTGCTTAATCAACAAATTAATTTTCCAAACAAATGTGGCATCGTTTAAGGGGAATTAAACAGGTTTTTATTGGTATAAGATTTTATGCCAAGCGCTATAACAAAGAAATAATTAACCAAAAATCTTTTGGTCAAGTTCATATTTACTAAAAAGTTTATTTACAGACCTTTATTTTATTACCTTTAAAGGTTATTTTATTACATCTTTGGGGTGTTTCTCTACCTCTTTTTAGCCTTTAATATTTTTCTTTTAGATTTTTCTTATCAATTCCATTTGTTGGCCGAGAAAGCAATAATTTGGTCTTAAGCTGTGCCTGGAGGCATGTTTTGATTTTTTCCTTACTGTGCACTGCTCTAACTGTTTCTCCAGTGCTTCAGAGTCTCCAAGAGCCGGCCATTCCTCATTCAGAAAGACATCCACATCCGCCATCCACTTCTTTAAAGTCTTCACATCATTCTAGTGGAAAAAACAAAAAATCAGAAAGAAGTGCACATCAACTGTTTCACTCACTTTCTTTAAGAAGACTGCGTTAACATGGCTTACCTCAAACTGCATCAGTTTGGCCATGAGTTCCTGGATTCTCTGGGCATTGTCTGTTAAAGTGGAGCCCAGTCGTCTCCAACGGGCCATGATGGCGTCAATCTCGGAGCGATACCTAAAGCACAACAACATAAAAAAAAAAACAACGTTTTAGGTCAATGATACATACGTACGTACGTAC
>NC_056520.1:11262319-11277648 GCF_014905685.2 Nematolebias whitei | reverse complement strand
TTGTTTATCCATAGATGATATACAGCATTTCGGTACAATATAGAGCTCATCTTTGGGTAATCAATTTTACAATCAAGTCAGAGCTTTAAATTCTTGTTTCCTTGAATATAAAAAACAGAAATTTGACACAACTCAAGACATACAAATTTGACCTTTTCAGCAAAACACAGCCACTAAAAATAAAGGGTATACATTATTCCTACTGAGAGCAGGACATTTTGATGCTTTTAAATAGATTTCAAACAGTCCTTTCACTTTCTTGCATTCTCCCAGTTGTTGTGTTTACGCTTTAGTTGCACTTCTTTCTTTCTTTTTTTTTTTTTGCCATATTGACCTTAAACAGCCATGCTGCACAGTGATCCATGCTGGAATTTGCTGCAAATCCACATTTTGTTCAACTTTTTTTTTTTTTTTTTAACACAATGAGATATATTAAATAATACATCTTACTTTTGGCTAATGTCTGGTGGAGCTTTCTGGAAGACCTGCTCCGCAACTGACGTCAGGTAGTCCACCTCTCCCTGGTGTTCAGCCAGAGCCACTTGGAGAGCCTGAGAGGGCGACAGAGATGAATTGAGACACAGCGAGCATAATCAAGTGATGCACTTTAGTTTGTAGACACTTTCTTTGCAGGCAGTCATGTCGACAACAAACAAACAATAAGAAGTCTGAGCTCAGTTTCAGTGACAGTTGGCAAAATTCAATCTATTCTTTTGGGCAACTGTAATGTTTAACAGTCTAGTTTGGGTTTATTTTTGTTTCTATTGTCTTTGTCAGAGTCAGCTTCTATAAGTTACCATGGTTCTTAACCGAAATGGGTGGGAAGTCTTTGCCTTAGGTGGAGGAGTTTAAGTATCTGGGCGTCTTTGTTTTATACCCCATTAAAAAAATAACTTTCGGGGACTGATGCGCAACCTGTACAATATTAAACCAGTGAATAATTGGAAAGCAATGCAAGTGAACTCAAATGCAACCAAAGTAGCTCATAAGACAAAAGTAATAATAAATAAAACTAACTTGCACAATAAAATCCACACGCCCTGATGAGAAAAATAAATAAATAAAAGAAAAGAAAGAAAAAAAAAACTGACAGTGACGTAAATGGCTTTCCAACATAAATTATAAAGTAACTTGCGGAGGTAGGCTGTGTTCGTCGGCGCTGGTTGTGAATTTGAATCTGGAAACATTCGAACAAAGTTGATTACTGGACCTCAGAATTCTGGCTGGAGGATAACGATGTAAAGGTGCATACATACTGCAGTATTTTAAAGTTTGTAGATTGGGACCAATGACTTACAATAATCTTGACCGGATGTAATGAAAGCATAAATAATAACTCAAACCGTTCTTAAAAAAAAACATAGGTCTTGACCTTATTGGTGAGTCTTAGTTATAACAAGCTTGTTTGCACAGTTGAGCTTATCTGTTATTAACTGATCCCAAGAGACTCCTCTATACTGTACATAGCCCTTTAAACATTTTGCCCGCCTTTAACAATACCATCTACATCTAAACACTCCTAATTAGCATGATACAGTATGCTTGTTTAGTGAATTTACATTGCCGTTTGCTTTTTCTACTTGACAATATATCACTGCTCTAATTACCAGCTAACCAGCAGAGATGAGAAGATTCTGCTAATGGTTAAGAACAGTCAGGGACATAACCCCCCACCAAATAGTATCCTTTCAGTTTGGCTTAAATGAAATCCCAAGTGGTATGAAAACGTGCCAGAAAAGCTATCTTGTATAATCCAAATGTTTTTCAAAGCATTAAATGGACTGTACCTTCAGGGATATAAAATAGCAAGCTTTCCTTTTCATAAAAAAAGTTGTGATTTTAATATGGCATCTACGCAATAAGTACTTAAATAGACACAGCTATGAATACATTTGATCAGCAGCACCTGGAATATACTGAACCTCCTAAGTCTTTTGGTAGCAGCAAGGCTAGACTTAGTTGTTCCATCCAGAGCTTTTTAATATTGCTTTACCATTTCATTAATAAATAATAAAACGGTGGAATATATTGTGGATTTGTGTTCACTTGAGTTTGAATACCTTTAAAACCTGGTAAAGACAATTTTAGTTACGTTCCGATACGTTAAACCCTAGAAATAGACGGTGACCTTTATTTGTCCCATGATGGTTGGTATAAACTGATATTGGTTAGGGGTGGCGTAGGCTGCACAAAATGAATAGGAGTCAGTAAAAACCCAGTAAAGATAGCTCTTCAGCTGTGGCTTCGTGACTGTATGTTTACAACCCTGCAATTAAGAAGTGGATGAGCTGAATCCCCCTAGTGCGAATCAGTCTATCAGTGTCTACCTTCAAACACACAGGCAGCACTGGGAAAAACAGCGTTGTTCCAGTATCACTACAAAAAAGTGAATATGTAAATTATTCCTATAGTTTCAAAGGACCACACTTTTAATTAAATACTGATTTTGATGTCAAATTAAGCCAAGGTCACAGTGGTGTGTTTGTGTTCAGTTCCCTTGAAATATGATAAGGGTCTTGATGGTGGCAGGGTAAGCCTTTAACTGAAGCCTTAGATTAATTAGAGTTGCAGATAATATTTAGACATTCATCTTGCATGCTGATAAGCCATTATTAATTCTGCTCAGCTGTTTCCCCTTTAGTTGCTTATAGCTCCCATTATACGTATAATAAATGAGCGGTGCTTCGGGTAGGCGTTTTGTTTTGGGTTTATTTTTAGAAAAACAAAACCCAAACACCGATTAAAATTATCTGTGATCAGATGATATAAGTGAAGGTTCAGGAAGGGGTTTATTACAAACAGTATTTGACAGTATTTGAGGTTTTGCAACATAGTGTAGCAAATGTATGGGAAAAGAATCAATAATTTAGAGCTGCAGTTCAATAAATGTGTAAGCTTTGTTGTTCTTTATTAACCCCATCCATCCAGTCATCTATTATCTGGAGCTTGTTCCAGAGGTCATGGGGGCAGCAGCTTGAGCAGGGAGGATCAGACATCTCTTTCCACAGCCACCTCTTCCAGCTCTTCTGGGCCAGCTGAGAGACATTGTCTCTCCAGTGTATCCTGGGTCTTCCCAATAGTCTCCTCCAAGTTGGACATGCCCAGAAAACCTCCTTAGGGAGCATGCTTACCTAGATGCTAGACCCACCTCAACTGGCACCTTTATGTGGAGGAGTGGCTCTATTATGAATTTCTTAGATATCTGAACTTCTCATTCTATCTCTAAGGGAGAGTCCAGCTACGCAAAGGGTAAAACTCATTTTAACTACCTGTATCTGCGATCTCTTTCTTTTGGTTGCTACCCGAGTTCATGACCATAAGTGATTGTAGGAACGTAGACCAACTAGTAAACTGTGTTTCACCTTGCAGCTCAGCTCCCACAACAAGCCAGCGCTGTGAAAGTTGGGCCTATATGTGCTTAGATTTTACATCCAATTCTTACCTCAGTCACGAAAATAACCCAGAGATACTTAAACTCCTCTGCTCAAGGTAGCACCTGACTCCCAACCTGAAAAGGGCAGCCCACCCTTTTCTGGCTGAGAACAATGGCCACAGATTTGGAGATGCTGATCCTGATACTTAGGTTGTTTTTTTTCTCCCCTGTGTAATCTCTTAATTGTGGGGTCCCTCAAGGCTCCATCATAAGACCCATTCTGTTCTCTGTATATTTTGTCCTTTAGGGTCCATTTTCAGAAAGCATTACATCCTTTTACACCGTTCTTTTGACAATCATTGATCTATTAGCTTGTTCCAATAAACAGTCAAATATCCATTAAGGAGCTGCCAAACTGTCTCAGATATGGATCATTACCATCTCCCAAAAAATTGCAAACATGGATTGTGATAAATTTTGTGAATTTGAAAATAATAGCTGAATTGATTGTACCTCCTTACTGGTTACAATACTGCCATTGGCTTTTTAGTGTCTTATTGGAACCTATGTCCCAAGAACCTTGGTGTGATTTGTGTCTCTGACTTAACACTTAAACATCAGACTATCTTATTGGTATCTTTGAATATACTGGCAGTGGATCCTTGTGAAGAAGATTCAACACCATAGGCATTTTATCAATTACAAACTGAGCAAGAGTAGCCATCAGTCATATTTCGCAGTGGGAAAAAAGTGCATGGCAACTAATTTATGCATGTTTAGTCAGCGATTATTGGTATTACCCTCTCCCCAGTGACAATTTCTAGCTTCACCTAGTGCATCGAGACGTTTTCAGACCAAAAAGGATATATAGTCCCTCCAGTGTGTTGTGGGCCTGTTCCAGTGTCTGCATCCATATTAAACTGCCCAAAGAAGGTGGCCAGGAGGCATTTCTGTAACGCCTGAACCACCACAGTTAACTTCTTCTATCCCTACGCAGCCTCCCAAAGGAGGAAAATCATTTCAGCTACCTGTAATCTTGGTCATTGTCCAAATGTATTTATTTGGCAGGAGGTTTTGGAGCATTAAGTGTAGAACCACTAGACTGAGGAACAGCTTCTACCCTGAAGCTGTTAGACTCATGAATATCTAACGAGGAAAACCACTGTAAAAAAAAATCCCTGTAATGCCACTTTAATTGGTGATATGTCACTTTATCTGTGCTGCTGATTATCCATGCTGCTGATTTCTTGCCTTTAAGATGCTGTAGTCATACCCATCTGCTCACTACAGACTCATGTTCGGGCTGCTGTTTAAGGTAACACTACAATAAGGCTTCCCTTATAGATGGCTAATAAATACTTTATATACACATTATTAATTCCTCTACAAACACTTTATAAATCATTAATAACTGTTTATTATGCATTAATTAAGGGCAACAGAGAGACAAAACTGACCAGTTTTTTTTTTTTGCCAAATAGTGATCCAAATCTGTTCACTTATATATTTCATCTAAAGCTGTTATATGAAACATTCCTGAATAAGTTACTACCTTGTAAGCACAAAAGCATTTGTAAACCTATTTTTTTTAGGATATAATATTAGTTCTAGATACTTATAATGCAGTGATAAAGTACAATATTATATACTAAAGAAATAGGTTTACAAATGCTTATTGTGCTGACAAGGTAGTAACTTATTCTGAAATGTTTAATATAACATCTCTAGATGAAATATATAAGTGAACAGATTTGGCAACAAACTGGTCAGTTTTGTCACTGTAGTCCTTAATGCATAATAAGCAGTTATTAATAATTTAAAAAGTGCTTATAAAGGAATTAATAACATCTATTAACTATTAGTCATCTATAAGGGAAGCATTATTGTAAAGTGGTTCTCTGTTTAATACACCGTAATATTGTTTAGCATTAGATCCTTATATACCGTTACTTTTTATACTTGATATTTTTGCTATTTTTGGGTGTAACTGGGACCTTGAGTACACAATTTCTTCCACCTCAAGCAGGGCTGGCCCAAGGCATAAGCAAACTAAGCAGCTGCTTAGGGCCCCGGGGGCCATACATGTACATACATTCTCTAGGAATAGCTTGTGAATATTTAACATCTGTTTTTTTGTACTTTGCTTGTTGCTGCTGGACATCTGGATTTCCCCATTGTGGGATAAATAAAGTCTCATTTCATCTAATTTGATCTTATTCATATAGCAAAACAAGAGATAAACCACAATGTAGGCAAAAAAGTATTTTTAGTTCTAGTTAGCATCATCAAAAGGTGACGCATCGAGACAGTGCAAAGAAGAATAAACCAGATGCTTAAATCATAAAACTCGAAGTAAAACTTTCATCTCTAAAGTAATTGTCTTGAGATGATGCAGCTCATTTAAGCTTGTTTTATTCTACGGCTTGCAAGCTAAAAATTAAACCTTTTAAAATTTAATATAGCATTCTTAATGATGCATTTATACAAATAAATTATTTTACAGGCAGTATCTTGCTTAATCAGATGCATGCAGCTTTCTTGTAGGGTTGATTTGAGTCAGGTTTGCTTCTGGTTAATGGGGCATGTCATTTATTTTCTCTCCCCTTCAACATCCTCTCCCTGCTACTTGAAAGTACAACAGAAAACACTCCAATACAAGATTGTTTTCTCTGCTGTTCGGGACCATTAGCGGCAATAAAACTTTACTACTTGTCATAAAAATTGATTACAGCGTTATACAGTTTGGCAGAATTATACAACTAATCCCATGATAGTAATTTTAGGAATTTGAGCAACAGTGCTGTCAAGAGCATACAAATAAATATGATTTTTTTCCGATAGGGTCACAGCAAAGCCACATAACATACATATTCATTATTTATATCACATACTGTTATACAAGTACACAGTTATCCAGCATTGAACGTCATGACTCTACATTCTAAAGCAACAAGAAATTAAACAAGTCCCCCGTATGGTATTCATAAAAGACACACAGTGTCCAGGCAAACAAAATATATTTATATACCCTCATGGTAGGAAAAAAGTAGGAACAATACCTCTATTTGCAGTCATTCTGGCATTTACAATTTTTATTTAATTACAAAAAACTTGATCATTTGATCTTTTTTTTCCCCCCTTTTTCTGCACTTAAAGCCCATGTTAAGAAAGTAAACATTTTTATTGCTTTATAACGTTGCCATCCCTTCTCACAATACTCAAAAGGCGTTATGACGCATTATGACACCGAGTTGTATAACTGTATATAACTGTATAACAAGGAACGAAGTGTCTAACTTGGTATTTTTTAAACATTCTAAAATCAGGTCATCCAAGGCACACACACACCTACCAATCTACATACCAACCCACCTCCGTCTGCCCGTCTATCCATCCATCCATCCATCCATCCATCCATCCATCCATATATTCATCTATCCATATGTATCTCTACCCATCTCCATCTATATCATCTATCTATCTCCATCTATCTATATGTATCTGATGATCTCATTCCTAAGGAGAACCTCAACATCTTCATTTCCACTACTTCCAGTTCTTTCTCCTGTCTTTTTGTCAATGCTACTGTGTCCAGACCATACAACGTAGCTGGTCTCACAACTGTCTTGTAAACTTTTCCTTTTACCTTTGTTGATAACTTTTTGTCGCAAATCACTCCTGAAACTTTTCTCCATCCACTCCATCCTACCTGGACTCTCTTCTTGATCTCTATACCACACTCCCAATTTTCCTGGACAGTGGACCCAAAGTCCTTGAAGTCTTGCACCTTTGTGACCTCTGCTCCTTGTAGTCTCACTGTTCCACCAGCCTCCCTCTCATTCACACACATGTACTCTGTCTTACTACGGATGACTTTATTTCCTCTTCTTTCATGTGCATACTGTACCTCCACCTCTCCAGGTTCTCTTCCACCTGTTTCCTGTTCTCACCACAGATCTCAATGTCATCTGCAAACTTCATAGTCCACGGGAATTCCTGCCTGACCTCATCTGTTAGTCGGTTCATCACTAGACCAAACAAGAAGGGGCTCAGAGCCGATCTTGATGCAATCCCACCTCCACCTTGAAGTTATGTCATTCCTACAGCACATCTCACCACTGTCCTGCTGTCCTCATACATGTCCTGCACCAGCCTAGATTGGCAGAATCATACTTCCCTAAATTACTACAAAAAAAAAAAAAAACTTACACAGGAATACCATGTAAATGTTGCAATAAATATGATACCAATATGCAATACGTACCGCTAGCAACTTGTCCTATGTACAATTTCAGTGTGACTCAAACTTAAAATGTGTATATTTCCTTACATTTTTGTGTCTCAAACTAGTTGCCCACATAGACATAGACCAGTAACTGGGATCCTGTATACACAATTTCGTTACACCACATGTGCCACATGGGGTGCAAATGACAAATAAAGAACCTTGAATCCTTGAATCCTTGAAGATACAGTCTTAAGATTAAAAAATGCAGATACAGTTGTCCCTCGCTATATCGTAGTTCACTTCTTGCGGATTCACTGTATCGCAGGTTTTTTAAACCAGTTTTTTTTTAATAATGTGTGTACTGTACATGCTGTGCTGTACTGTACATTCATATCATCATCATCTTCATAGCCATCACCAAAACGTTTAAGAGCATGTGAAGTGTGTATGAGATTGGGAATGTCATGCTTGTTTTAGGTTAAGCGGTAAAAATAATGGATGGATGGATAGATGGATAAAATGTCATGATTCCTGCCAGTCTGTTCACCACGTCCACCGGCTCTGCTGTGATCAGCATAATTCTTCTCACCTGATGGTCGTAGCATTTAAACGCTCCCCTGTTCTCTATCCGGCGCTAGGCTATTGAAAACCTTGTGCAAGTAAATGTCTAGAGATTATCTCATGCTCCTGACTGATCCCCTCATCCTGACCAATTTTATGTGTCCTGGATTTTCCTGTTTTGCCTTGCAAAACTTTTCCAGTGCATTTCCACAGATATGTGCCGACTCCTACCAGTCTTTTCAAAATAAAGCTGATTGGACGCACTCTGTGTCTGGTTGCATTTTGGAGTCCTCCGCTAAATTCATTACAGGGAGAGGTTAATGAGAGAGTAGAAAATGTTTTTAAGAGTGTGGGAAGGGTTTACAAAGCCCTAATATATACATAAGTAATAAAATAAATATAACGCCACTACTTTGCGGATTTTCACTTATTGCGGGGGCCTCTGGAACGTAACCCCTGCGATAGTTGAGGGATCACTGTATGTTGAAATACTGCAGATCCGTTAGGATGTCCCACAAAAAATGTACTTCATTTACAGAGAAGTATGTTGCAAATGAGTTGTATTCATATTGCATTCATGTAGTGTTCAGGATCTATCAAAAGTGTTCCAATAATACAAATACATACTGTAAATACATAAATGAATGCAGCATTCCATAAATAGCTTACTAACAAAAAGGTTCTCGAATGGTTTGAGGAACACAAAGCATTTTAAGTGTTTCTCTTGCATGTGATTCCCCTGAACTTAATGTGACTGAGCATCTTTGGGAGGTGATAAGACAAACAATTTCAAATCATTTATTCACCCCTTACAACTAAACCCATTGAATTTCCTATCTTATTACAACCATTTTCATAAACAAGGCTATTTCTCTTGTCAGTACTGGTTTTTCTGTGGCCTGAGGTGCATAGCACAGGAAGGGAGGCATGCCCAAGTGAGTATGGTAATGCTGTTAGGATCCCCGCTCAAGTAGCCAGGCAGGCGTTTAATTTCTGTCAGTCAGAGAGAACCGAGTACCAGGGAGCAAGACTCGCCTTTTATTTTTAACCTACTGGGTTCCTTTTGGTAACCAAACATTCTGATTTGGCCTTATTCTTCTGTTTCTTGCTCATTTCACTACACTTTTTGGCAAAACGTCAATCAACACCAATAATCTCGTCATACAAAAGGCAAAAATGGAAACTGAAATATTTATGCTGGACTATCCTAGAAAGACTTTTCTTTTATATTTTTCCAGAAAAACAACCATTGCGTGTGTTTTTATTGTTAATAAATAAATAAAAACTTTTTTTTTACTAGACATCACAAAGTCTTGCTATTCATAGACTCATCGCAACATCATTTCTAAAACCACACAACCCTGATACATACCTGGTAATATTTATTAGGTTCATTACCGACATTACCAATCAGATATTGTGATGGTCATTAATCTACAGAAGGAGGTGGTGATAGATGTATAGAGACTAAGAGTTGTAGAGGGTCTGACTTTAAAGTGGCAGTGCAACAGAATGTGTGGAAAATACACAAGCTAGAGTTTTTTATGGCATTCATTACATTCATATGCACTTTCAATAAAAATACAATTTTAGAGCAGTGTGGGTACCTATATCGAACAGAACACTAGCCTGCGCAAACCTCTTGAAGTTTAGGAAATGATTCAAGTTCAAAAGATGATTCCTTTGTGTCAATTATAACCATTGGGATAGAAAAACTAAATTTTATTGTGTGTGTACCTGAATTTCATTCAGCCTCTCCTCCATAATAGGATACTCCGTAACAGATGTCGATGGGATGGACAGTTTGGCTTCGCACTGTTGTATCCACGCTAACAGTGCTGATATGGTCTCCTTATATCGAGCTGGGGGCAGGCTTTCCAGAACTAGAGACAGAAGTGAGAATTGAGGGACATATTCAAGGAGGTGATCCAAATCTATGAACAAAAACCATTGACACTATCTAGAAAATGGGGAAAGTATTGGCTTTCATTGGTGGCTAAAGATAGCATAGGAAAATTAGTACACATGCACAGTTTCAGTTATGCATCTGGCCATTGTCGAGTACAGTCTGTGAGAATACAACCTTGGCTAATGTTCTGATTCTCCGGCGTTCGTGAGTTCAAAGTGTGAAAAGCAATTATAGGCTGCCACGCTGTTTTTTCTGACAGTGCCACTGAATCACTGTTGAAGCTCCTGACGGTACTGATGAATAAGAAAAGCACTAATTTGCAAGAAATACGCAAGAATGTATATTTTGCCATTGCTTATGTTTATTTATGGTGGGGGGGATACTGTAAATACCTGTGTCAGTCTGTGTAACCACTGAACAGATCTTGACGAAACTCTCAGAAAGTTATCAGTAGATGTGCATCCATGAAGTAATAATAATAATGTGTCCATATCATAACGTGTTGCAGTTTTCAGCGTAGCTGAAGGGGAAGGATCAATAGCTATGCTTCCTACAGCTTCCCGTCAGCTGAAATACCTTACAAGTTCAAAGCGAACACCCACTGGCTTCAGCTCTGAATCTGACTGCTGATCAAATCATCTGTCAGGGCTTGTGCTTTATTTCTTTGAAAAGTCAGAGCACTCCGGCACATCCTGAAAACCCCGTCTACGATAAATATCAGCCCAAACGTTGTAAAAAAACTTTCTGTTTGGCTCATTTTTCTTCTCAACAGTAAATGATTCTAATGTGCATTGCTTGGACATAAAACATAAAACAAGCTTGTGTTGCACCATTATTTAATACACAAGAAAGTCTAAACCATTAAAAGGATTATTACTTTTTATTGATTGATTTACTCCTTTCTATTCATAGCCTTCATTGAATACCTTGAGGGCCCTCGTCATTAGGAATGTCTAGTATTATCTGGATGTAAATCACATTTTTTGGATGATTGTTTCCTCTGGTATCAGATGCTGTGCAGCTGGAAGGATTTTTACTGAAACTTTTTTAGTTTTGGGCATTTGTTATGATGCGTAACCATGGCAACAAGGCAGTTTTCTACAACCAACAGCAGCTGATTAACAACTCAAAAGCTCAAATAATATCTCAACTACAGCCCCAAATCTCAAATGAGTTGAAAGGATGTTCTGTGGATGCAGTCTCATCTACCTGCCAGCTGTGCTCGAGTGCCTGACCACTGAGATCCTGGAACTAGCAGGAAACACGGCTCATGACAGTCGAAGAACAGGATCGTCCCTCGGCACCTACAGTTGGCTGTCCGCAGCAACGAGGAGCTCAGCAGACTGCTGGGAGGAGTGGCCATCGCTCTGGGAGGAGTTCTGCCCAGCATTCGGGCGGTCCTACAGCCCTGGGGAACTGAGAAGCCAGCCGAGTCTGGGTGGACGGATCGGACGGCATCTGCAGCCAGTTTCTTAGGATCCACTGTGGGATGGACCTTAACACGAGATCCTTCCTGTCTACAGCCATCAGTATCTATAATGTCTCTTAATGAAACGAGGATAATGAGTTACAATAACAAATAATTTCCCTTTGGGATCAATAAAGTATTTTTGAATTTGAATTTGTATTTACAGTTCATTTCTGTTCATTTATATAGCGCCACATCACAACAGAAGTCGTCTCAGGGCACTGAACAGAAACATCCATATATTAAAAGTAAGTTAATATCATTAATTTAAGGAGCAGACTGCTTTGAGTCTAACTCCATCACAGAACTTTCATCTTGAGCAAACATGAAGGCGACAGTGGAAAGGAAAAACTCCCTCATGAGGAAGAAACCTTTAGCAGAACCAGGCTCAGGACAAGTGGCCATCTGCTTTGACTGGCTGGGTTTGAGAGGAACAGGAAGGAGGAACAGATACACAATGGCAGGTCGAGAATCACGTTGAGATAGAAATAGTATCAAATAAAAACTATTGAATTGTAACAATTCATTTTAAGCAATTAGTTCAATTTCTCCTCCAGTAGTCTAAGCCTATAGCAACATAGCAAGCCAACCCTAACTATAGGATTTATATATAAAAAGGAAAGTCTTTAGCCCAGTCTTAAAACTGGACAATGTGTCAGCCTCATGGACAGAAACTGGAAGTTGGTTCCACAAGAGAGGAGCCTGATAACTGAAAGCTCTTCCTCCCATTCTGCTCTTGGAAACTCTAGGAACCACAAGTAAACCTGCAGACTGACAGCAAAGTGCTCTGTTAGGAAAATATGGAACAATAAGATCTGTAATATAAGATGGAGCTAGGTTGTTGAGGGCTTTGTAGGTTAGAAGTAAGATTCTGAAGTCTAGTCTGAATTTGACAGGGAGCCACAATATAACCAATTAAAAGGCATTTTCAGACAACAATTATATTATCATCTAGTAACAACGCAATTAGAAATATTTGCAAGTATATTATGGATATTAAATATCTAATGAGATGTCATTTTAACATGGGAAGGTAAAAATGAAAATGCTTTCATTAAACTGAAGAGATCTGAAATGTGAGATTCAACCAGTAAAGCCTTGACTTTATATAACCACAAAAATCCTTATTCTAAATACTGATAATAAAAAAATAAAAAAAAGATTTGAGAAAAAATAATGAGCGGGAAATGGAGGTCCCAATGTTTGTGTTTTGACTTGGGCGTCAAAGTGGCCAAATGATTCTCACCCAGTTGTAGCTGCCTCTCTCTTGCCCGCAGGTCCTCCAGGACCTTGTTATAGTGTTCTTTGAAGGCAGTGATGTCGGCATCCGGGAAGGCTGAAGGGTCCTCGTCCCCTTCTTTTTCCTCTTTCAGCTCGTTCAGCCGTGTCTCAAGGAGGTCTACTTGGGGCTGCAGGGACGACAGGCGAGCTATCTCTTCCTGTCAGGAGAAAGAAGTGAAAGCATCAGCCTCAACGACTCAGTTCGTGCTGCCATTTAGACTGGTGAGGATAAAAACCCAATAGAAACAAGGCCAATAAAGTTCAAGACAATTTTATTGTCGTTTTGTCACATGTGGTACATGAGGTGGAACAAAATTATGTACACAGGGTCCCAGTTACACACAAAAATAGCAAAAATATAAAGTATAAAAAGAAACCGTGCATAAGGATCTAAGATATACACTAAGATATGCGCCATAAACCTGAATGTCTTAAAATATGTCCAATTTTTGGATTCATTTGGCAACCCTTCACGTGTGGACTGTGTAGTTCTACCTGTTTTTATATGTGTTGATGCAGTATGTGAAAGTTAGAACATTTATGCAAAAAAAATGAAGGTTGAGTTACGTTTTCTTCCACCGAATAATACACCAACTCCTAAGATCAGAGTTGTAGCTTGGTCGGAGAGAAAAGTGCGATTAGCAGTTTCAGAAACCACACTTCAGCTCTGACATCCAGTTTTTGCTTTGTTTTAAAGTTACGGTCTAAGTCGATTCTACGTCCTACTTCTAGTATGTCGCTGAGCTGCAACTGTTAGTGGCTAGTCTTCAACTCAAATATGGAAGAAGAGATGCATTTTCAGTTGCTGTCTCACTGTATTCTGAGTATTTGCAACCAAGTGACCAACAAACAGCAGTTGTGCGGCCATTGTTTGAAAATCACAACCTATTCTCAAAAACCTATATTTTGGACTGCACGCATTATTTTTTCCCACCTCTATGGACTGTACTTATATAGCGCCTTTCTATCATATCGATACTCAAAGCACTTTACACTACAATCTGTGTCCTCATTTACCCATTCATACAGCACTCTACTAGATCTCTACAAAGCTAATTGAACAAATCATTCTAAAGAAACTAATCAGAGCTTAATCACATTCTACACCGATGGGACACACATCAAAGGCAATGAGGGGTTCAGTGTCTTGCCCAGGGACACTTCAGAATGTGACTGCTAGTGGAATTTAACCCCCAACTCTTGCATTGGAGGACGATTGCTCTAACCACTCAGCCACAGCCGCCCTCAATGGAGGCACCGCTATGGAGGCACCGCTATGGAGGCACCACTATGGAGGCACCGCTATGGAGGCACCACTATGGAGGACCGACTATGGAGGCACCACTATGGAGATAAATTAGTCTCAAAGGTATTTAAACGAGCGGTACGCTGAAGTCCCCTGTTGCTGAGAGATTTACATAGTCAATGTTTGTATTGTTTGGCATGAGGGTTTCCCTGGACTGGTATTGAAAAGGGAATGTATGTAAACCTTCATGCTTTTGGTGCAATATATTCAAGTGTGTAGGAGTTACACTAGCTATGTTTACATGCACATAATTCTTTGACCGGATTGAAACGTTTTCAGATTAAATAACCCAAATGTATCGTTTACAGTACATGGGCAGGCTTTGTTCTGAACAGAAGTACTGACATGTGCAAAGTGGTAAACTCTCCTTAAAAAACCACAGAAAAAGAAGTTCTACTTCCGTTCTACTTCCGTGAAGAATGTAAACAAACCCCGAGCACCCAAAATGGACCCGCGACAGGTTTTAATGACGGTGGAGACGTTGCTGCACTCCCTGACTGAGCTACAGGTGATACAGATCATTTTAGCCTGGTATCCACAGGTCTGGTTCTTGTTGTAGCCTGTTGTGTCCGGTTCTAGTGGGACCTCTATTTTTGTGTCTCCACTTTGCCTATAGTTCCCGTTTAGTGGGCGGATTGTTCACCTCTAGTGGGCGGATTATTAATATCAATGCACCTTACCAGCTGGTGGCGGTAGTGCTACATTAAGCTCTTTTCTAAGCACCATTAACATGCATTAGAAGAAGAGCTGGAAAACAACACACAACCAAAATGGATGACCTCCGTGAACTTGGAGCAGAACCAGCCGCACAGCCCGTCCTGGTCGCTGTCCCGCAAGATGGAGAGCAGGGCCGAGGTGTCAGAGATGCTCTGATGGAGTACCTCATGAGCTGTAACTTATCCTAATTCCACCCCTTAATCTTTTTTACCTCCCCAGCCTTCCTTAGATACAAGTGAACGTTAAAGTGTTGATTTGAAAATAAACATGGATTAATAATTATTCTTGTTTTTTTAATGTACAGACATGCCTTATTACCAGGTTTGTGTAAAAATGGCAAAACAAACACTGCTGTTGTGCTTCTATCACATATGCTGCGTTTTTTAGTGGCTGTAGTTTTAGAAAAACTGTATACTCTTTAATTTTTGTTTTTAACAAAGAACCAAAACCTACAACAAGAACTTTATATTTGTTTATGCATATATA
>NC_056520.1:11256787-11261919 GCF_014905685.2 Nematolebias whitei | reverse complement strand
TTTTGGGGGGGATTTGCCGTGTCAAGGATAACTGAGAATCTTCACCAGCATTGTTACAGGTAAAAAAACAATTACTTCACTTATCCTACACTATTGACGTAAAAAAAACACTGTAAGCACTTCACTTTTGATGATCAGATGGAAGCTCAAGACTTGAAAATGTTTCTTTTATTAGAAATAAAGACCTGTACAAAAAAAAACAATTATACACTAATTATATATGCAAACTTAACAAGCTACGTTTGGCTATTTGTGGGCTTACCTTGCAGGATCTACATTTCTATAGATCAACTATGATCTACTCTAAATATTTTTAAACATGTCTGTTTGCCATGGAACGGGCAATGGATTCCAGCACCCCAAGGAGTGCCTGACTGAAAGCAGCACTCTGTTCAGCCTCCTGCCTTCGCTGTGCTGCTTCCTCTCTGCGAACATCTGCTTCCTCTCTCCTCAAGGCCATCTCCTCCCTCCTAATTGCCTTCTCCTGCTTCCTCGCTGCTGCAGCTTGGCGTTGCCTCTCCGCAGCTTCTTCTTGCCTTGCTTTTTTGACATCCTCACAAATAAAATGGAAGTGTTCCTCTCTCTGCTTCCGGTTCATCTCCTCTTGTTCTGTATGTGCAGAAACAAAGCTCTCTGCTGCACTTGTTGATCTGCGCTTTCTATTGCCTAGGAATAACACACAAGAAAATGGCTGTTAGATGATGAAGTACAGGTAGAGTTTTTAAGTTACTGCTAATTTTGAGTTCCTGCTAATTTCAAAAGGTGTTTGTTTACAAGATCAGAAATGATTCTGTTCATAAAGCAGTCTAGTACTTTAATGATAGTAAGCAGGTGGGCATAAATAAACTACACGTAGTCATTTACAACGGTTTGTGCTAATTTAGAAAAAGAACAGAGCATCGTTAATCTGAACAAAAATCACTACACCCTGTATAATTTCAATAATAAACTTCATAAATGAAAGTTTAAGTAATAAATGAATAACTAAATTTAACATTTATCCATTACAACTGAATAAACAAGTAGTTTGAATACATGCAAGGTGTTTTACAACAAAAACAAAACAACATTCATATCGACATGATCAATGTGATGTTAAACACGATTGTTGCTTCTTCTTACCTAGTAATGGGTGCTGTTTGGTGCCGCTCTGCTGCGTGTTGCCCGGTGGCGTAGATGTACTCGGTGGCGTAGATGTACTCGGTGGCGTAGATGTACTCGGTGGCGTAGATGTACTCGGAGCTGGTGTGGTCAGGGAAGGGTCAGAAGCGGGGAGGATTGGACAGTCAAAAGCTGAATCTGGCGAACCTTCATGTTCAGTGGGACTTTCTGCATCAAAATAAGAGTGGAAAAACAGCAACAGAGTACAGTTAGCAATGATGCTAACTAATGACGACGTAACCGCGTCAGCCTCGTTTGTTCAGAGTACTTTCAGAAAACGCAAAGAAACGGTTGCATGAGGAAAAGGAAATATGCTTAAAGTAAATAAAATACACTCACCATCAACTATTAGTTTTTTAAGCTTTCCTCTTTGCTTTGGTGTGCGATGGAAGCCCTGCACCGCCATCTGCGCAGACACCTCTTGAAAAATCTTTTCATTTCGTTTCGTTCCATCTAGCTCGCGCTGCACTTGTTCATCGGCCAGCAAACAGAGAAATGCCTGAACTTCAGTATTCGACCACGGTTGTGCCATGATTATTTGTTTTACCTTATAAAATATTCCAAAATAAGCTCCTCCGATTTCTTGTTGTCTGTTATGCGGGTGAAAAAGAAAATGGTGGATTGTGATTTCCGGTGGAAGACTGAATCTCCGCCCTCCACCAATGAATACGCCCCCTGACCAATCAGTGACCTACAGTGCGCTGATGTCACAACTAGACCCTACAAGAACCAGACCTGGGACCTCAGTGATTTAGGTCCCAAAAATGGGGTGGGTTCCACCACTAGAGGCATTGTTGATAAATCCCGCAATCGGCCACAACTAGTTACATAGGAGTACCAAAAAGACCCGTGGATAAGGGGCTTTTGAGCTCTTTCAAAGTTTCTAGTAGAAATGTTGCGTCGCTCACCGACCAGTTTTGCTTCCCCGACATGCTAATATTATTAGCATTAGCCAAGTGGAAATACATGAGGTAGATATAGGTCGCACATGCGCAGTCAGGTCAGTTTTCCACAATCTGAGAAAAATGAGCAGATTAAGTGTTTACATGCACATTGTTTGGATTATGAATCGGCATAAATCACCCATCTCATTCAGATTACAAATTCGTAAGGATCGAACTGAATCAACAAAGAATAATCCGAACGGGGCGTTTACATGATGCATTTTTATTCCAAATGGCCGTTTAATCCGATTACTCATGTCCATGTAAACATAGCTACTGCGTAGAAGAACAGAGGGAGGTAAAAAGCTTTGAGAAATTCAAAGAAAAGCACAAAACTAACAGCATTAAAGTAAAATTGGACAATACATTAGTCCCGCGCTACTTTGCGGTTCGACTTTAGCGGACTCGCTCTTTCGCGGTTTTTCAACGATTGTCAACTTTAATATTACTCACTGCGATTGGGACGTTACGGGATAAAAAGATAACGAAAAAATACTTTGGACAGGTGCCGCCATTTTGTGTCTTCTTTCAATAAGCCTACACAGCCTACATTAGTCCAAAAGAACTGCATTATCCGGAAGCCATCAGTGCACTACCCAGAAGTCAACACTGCGCTTCCGGCCCGCTTCTTTCTGTCAAAATGGAAGGAAAGTTTTGATCTGAGAGGGGAGGTGTTGTTTAGAGGTACGGTGTCTTCTCCGGAGCTCACCGGGACTTTTTCATCCTGATCTCTCTGGATTATTTGGACCCGATCGGGACCATTGTGTGGTTTTATGCCGGCTCTCCGAAGGTCCAGCTTTCTCCAAAAGCACATGGAGCTGAACAGCTGCAGAGAGCCAATCAGAACCAGACCAGAACTGGACCAAGGCTGCAGAGTTAAAATGTTGCGGTAGCTACTGTGTAGTACATACAGTATATGTATGTTGTTAAAAATATGTAGGTTGAAGAGTTTAGAACATTGCAAGAGTGTGGGAAGGGTTTATAAAGCCTTAAAATATTTATAAATACTAAAGTAAATACATCCAACATTTTTCAGTCAGTTCATCTGGACAGTTTTTTGTTTTTTTTTTGGTGCTGAAACATTCGCCTTCGATCCAGAAGGCTTCATCAGTCAAGGAAACACACAACAAAACGGATTCTTCCCCCAACAGCTTACATCAAAGTGGAACAAACCAGTTTTGTTGGTGCTAAGATGGTCTCTTTGGTACACCCCCTCCTCCATTGCCGGCCCTCTTACTTGTTGACAGTCGTGTCAAACTGGTTGAAAACAACACAGTCCATGCTCAATAATCCAACTTTGTTGTTTTCAACCAGTTTGACATGACTGTCAACAAGGAAGAGGGTCAGCAATGGAGGAGGGGGCGTACCAAAGAGACCTTCTTAGCACCAACAAAACTGGTTTGTTCCACTTTGGAGTAAGCTGTTGGGGGAAGAATCAGTTTTGTTGTGTGTTTCCTTGACTGATGAAGCCTTCTGGATCGAAGGCAAAACGTTTCAGCACAAACACACACACAAAAAAAACTGTCCAGATGACCTGACAAAAAAATGTTGGATTGTATACCTGGATTATTGAGCATGGACTTTGTTGTAAAATAAATATAGTGTTCCTAATTTACGGTTTTTCACTTATTGCAGGGGTGTGTGGAATATAACCCCCGCAATAATTGAGGGACTACTGTACCCCGAGTTTTGCACAGTGACTCTTGGACATGGGCACCAGCGACTCCTGTGACCCGGAAAGGAAGAAGCAGGTAAAGATAATGGACGGATGAATTAAAAAAGTTAGACATCGTAAACATGCCTTTTCAGTTTATCCGTCTGATATTTTCTTACTTGAGGTTTAAGAATGTGCAGACTTGTAAAAGGTTTTAGGAAGTCTGACAAAATCTCAGCATGTAAAAGTCAAAGAAAAAGAAAAAAACGCTGTTGGATGTTTAAAAATTTAAGACTTCAGGTGGCATTAGAAGTGAAACTGGCATCAGTAGAAACACATGAGGTTCGGAGAACTTCGCAAACTCACCGTCCCTCTGCACATCCCACTGCTACATCCAGCATTGTAACCTTTTATCTGGATTAAGTGAGTCAGTCATATATCAACTCCTCACTTAAATTTCACCTTTTTCAGACAGTCAGAGAGATAGTGAACACATGTTCTGTGGGCAGATGAGTCTAGCAGCAGCCTTTAGAGAAAATCAGACACTGAGTTCTACGTGACCAAGATAAAACCATCCAGGCCGTTATCAGTGAAAAGTAGCAAAGCTTCAATATGTGATGGAATAAGGGTGCAGCAGTGGACAGTCACATGGCTGACTTGGTGAAGGCAGCATACAGCAGGTAAAATAATAAATTGATCTCCTGATTTTGGACGTTTGCTCACTTAAAAACAAATGAAAAGTTTGTATTTTTCTATGGTAGTTTCATTTTAATGGAGAGAGACACAATATGAACTAAAAATTCATTACACAAAAGTTACAAGTTGATTTAAGGTCTGGCTCCCACAGGTTGGTTATGTACACGTTTATTACGTAGATGATAATCAACTAACAAACCAACCTATCAACACATGCCTCAATTAACTAACTACCCAAATAACCGACCAATACACACATCAATTAACCATCTAACCAGTTAACCAACACGCACATCGATTAATTCAATTCAGTTTATTTATTTAGCGACAAGTCACAACAGAAGTCATCTCAGGACACTGAACAGAAACATCCATATATAAAAATAATAATTTAACATGGGAACAAACCAACACACACATCAATTAATCAACCAACCAACCAACCAATTAACCAACAGGTACATCAATTAACCAACCAACCAACACACATACATCAATTAACCAACCAACACATACACACATCAACTAACCAACCAACCAACCAACACATACACAGCAATTAGCCAACCAACCAACCAACACACACACATCAACTAACCAACCAACTAACCAACCAAAACACACATACATCAATTAACCAACCAACCAACCAACCAACCAACCAACCAACCAACACA
>NC_056520.1:11247812-11256687 GCF_014905685.2 Nematolebias whitei | reverse complement strand
TCAATTAACCAACCAACTAACACATACACATCAATTAACCAACCAACACACACACACACACATCAATTAACCAACCAACACACACATCAATTAACCATCAAACCAACACACACACACACACACATCAATTAACCAACCAACCCACACACACACATCAATTAACCAACCAACTAACCAAAACACACACACACATCAATTGACCAACCAAAACACACAAACATCAATTAACCAACCATCCCACACATCAATTAACCAACCAACCAACCAACCAACCAGCCAACCAACACACATCAATTAACCAACCAACACACGCACGCACGCACGCACGCACGCACGCACGCACGCACACATCAATTAATGTGGGGAGGAGTGGGTCAAACTTCTTTCTGAGCTGTGTGCAAACCTGATGATGAACAGAAAAAACCACATACCACCGTGCTGCTAACAAAGGTTCCCTCGGCAAGAAAACTATTTTATTACTGGACTACAATGGAAATAAGTGATTTCACTTTCTTGAGAAAAAAGTATTTTTAATATACAGTATGTACTGAGTATTCATGTATGTGCATAACTGTTACTAAATAAATTCAATCTGTCAAATTACCATAATATATAACATCTGTTCATATCTATGTAAGAAAGCAAATTTGTTGCATTTTGTTGGATGATGTACAACTGTCTAGTTCCATAATAAAAAAATAAATAAACTGTATAGCATCGTGAAGAGCAGAACTATGCAATGACAACAGACTCTTGAGAAGCTTGCATGTGTATCAAATTACACGAGTTAGTTTGATCACATTTTTGAAAATTCCACGTTTATGTAAGTATAACTACTGTATGCAGAACTAGTGATTTTTCTTATGTTGCAGCGAGCAGTTCATAGGAGACAACGTTCCAGTCACAACTCCCTCACTCCTGCTGTTTAAGTAGCCAAGTGGTTTGAAAATGAGGTCACAACTGCTTCATTAGCACCATTACCAGTTAGCTAAATGACCATAATGTTTACAATGTGCCCAAGACTGACTTAGAGGTCAGAAAGGAGTTGGCTCTTTAATCGCAAGAAGTACTAAAGCGGGAGCTGCAACCTGCCTACCGTGTGTTATTTAAATAAAAATATCTACCTGTATTTGTTGAAGCAATGAAAAGGTCAATCATATTTTGCACTTTTATTCTATGTGGAAGACTTTTGTAAAAAAAAAAAAACCTTTTAATACAATTGCAGTTACCACACTAGTCACATTTTTATTTTATCTACAAATTCCACAAAAGGTTTGTCCAGTATTGGGTGTAAAATGGAAAATAAGTGTAGACATTTAAATGATCAAATACCAGAAAAGTACTTACAGAACAGTTCTGTAATGAGATGCATGGAAAAGGTAAACACATAAAATAAATAAATACTCTAAAGAAAAACTAATTAAGAGACTAGAAAGAACATAAAACATGACTTTACGCAACAATATAACACAAGAGTATAGGTAATGGTTGCTATCTAGACATTGTTCGCGCGGTTTTTCCAAAACCATCCATACATTTTTAATATCTAAAAAGCCTTTGTTAACACTGCACCATTTCTCAAATTGTCTTTATCTAGATACGCTGGTGAAGATTCTCAAACATCCAGGACATGGTAAATTCAAAAAGGTACAAGACAAAAAACAACAAGACTTTATTTAGTAGCAGAAGATGTTTCATTTTTCATCTGAGGAGCTTTCTCAGTTCAAAGAACAGAGAGCGTGGGGTTCGAGTTATAAAGCTGAGGTAAGATGCGTACGTATGCAGATTGCCCTATCACTCAAAATAGGGGTTCGTTAGGGTCTTTGTTAGTCTGACTCAAAGATGTACGACAGAGCTTTAGGGCTACGCTGAGAAAAAAATAATTAAAAACCATAAAACTATGAGAATAAAATCATAGTATTACGAGAATAAAGTCGTACAAAACTTTTTTTGTTGTTTTATAGCTCGTTTATTTTTTTTCCACGAGTCGGATCCAAGACGCGACCTGTCAATCAATCCAGTAGGCGTGTCAGCCAATGATCAATCCGAAGCTAAATGCTCCTATAAGTGAGTCGCTGGGTCTCTTTAGCCTCCATCTAGCATACTGTAATTTCTGGACTATTGAGTGCACCCGAATATATGCCGCGCCCGCTAAATTTAAAAAGAAAATTTAAATTTGACATAAATAGGCCAAACTTCTCTATAAGCCGCGGGTGCTCACGTTGTAAAATGAGATATTTACACAGAAATATATATATTTTTTACTTTTAATTAAATGTGTACCAGTAACACGCACAAATACAGTAAATGTTTTTTTTCTGAACAGTGATTGTAACACGGCTGATAAAAAAAAAAACATAAGTCTTCCAGGAAGTCATTGATCGCTACCCCCCCCAAGACAGACGTGCATTGGGCAGCTATGTGGGGGCCGAGATGGTGTAGAGGCAGGGCAGCCGGCTTGGGACCCCAAAGTCCCAGGTTCGATCCCCAGTCACTGCACATCACGTGGCGTCTCTGGGCAGCACGCCTCACCCCCAAAATGCCCCCCGGGCGCTTTCAATAGCTGCCCACTGCACCACCTGGTGGTGGATGGGTTAAATGCAGAGACTAATTTCGCCATTGTATGGAAACATACAGTGCTGACATTGTGATGACATTATTATTATTATTATTATTATTATTATAAGTGCCTGGGTGTGACGAAGCAAAATGTTTTGGTGGCATGAAGCCCATCAAAAAAATAAATAAATAAAAAATCAGTAAATTAGCTGCAGCATTGTATAAGCCGCGGTGTTCAAAACGTGTGAAAAATGTAGCGGCTTATAGTCCGAAAATTACAGTATTTATTGAAGACCTCTAACAACGCTGCACGCACACAGTTTTGCTCACTGACTACCGTTTTCAAACAGAATCAAAAACGAAAGTCATGACGTAATGACGTCACGTATACAAAAACATCCAAAAACAACATACAGAAACACAACAGTAGGTGGCAGTATTGGAACATGTTATGAGTAAGAGCACCAATAAAAATAAAGTTAACAAACATTCTTCATTTTACCAGTTACATTGCGGTAAACTGCTTTATCGTGTAGGAGTTCGGATAATATTACGACTCATTTAGTTTCAGATTGGTCATTTGCTGACGTGCCTAGTGGATTGACTGACAAGTCGCGTTGTGGATCCGATGTGGGAAAAAATTTTTTTAAGACAACTGTAAAAAAAAAGTCTCGTACGACTTTATTCTCGTAATATTAAGAGTTTATTCAACTTTATTCTCGTAATACTACAACTTTATTCTCATAACTTTATGGCTTTTAATTTTTTTTCTTAGCGTGGCAATGTATTTATTTTTTAGCGTGGCCCTAAACCTCCGGCGTAAAGATGGACCACTACAGTCACATGTACGAAATTCCTGATAGTTATGAAAATGACTGGGTATCAGGCATAAAGCTGCATTATAGGTTTTTGAAATCTGAAATCTGAGACGTCCTCCTTTTTCTACATAGAAACACTCAAAGTGACCAAAAACTCTGCAGTAGCTATACCAGGCCTGTATGTGGCACTGCACAGCTGCCATGGAAACACAGCAAAAACAGGAAACAAGGCACAGTTTGAATATTAGGTACAAACTGTAAACACAGAAGCCAAAGTTCTACAAACACCTAAAAGGTAATTTCTCTGTAGATGCAAGGATGCGTTGCTAAAACAAAATTTAAATAAAATGCGTATTCACAAAACACTGCTCCCGTGACTATGGCCCTGAACATTGCTGAGCTGAGTAGCATCAAATGAGATTTGTACTTTACTCAAAGTTTGAATGTTTTGAATTTCACTCACCCGACATCGATCCAGCTGTACTTTGAGAGGTTCGGGCTCAGATGCTGGAGGTGCCTGAACTTTGAGCCAGTTCTCACTGCTGTCCACCGCCTGCTCGCACTGCTCGTACAAGCTGTAGAAGGCCAACACCTGACGCACACAAAAACAAACGAAGCATAAATCAAATTTATTTCACTTGCCACATTTTCTACAAATACACAAACACTGCCAAATGTTTCTAGTTTCTGTCAGGCTAACTGGAGATTATTTTTATACTATAGGCCAGAAAGTTTGTTATATGATCTCCATTGAAAAGTTGGAAAAAATGGCGCTGGCTGGAAAAAATGGCGCTGATAATTGCAACAAGCAGCAGTAGGGCGTGTGCTCTGTGTGTTTTGTGATCATTTTTTTGTTCCTCCTTTTTTGTGTATTTTTTAATATCTTGTGTAGTATGGATGTTTTATACCTACTGACTGTGAAACTAATTACCCCTCGGGGATAATAAAGATACTTGAACTTGACCTTGTCCTTTTTTTGACAATCTGGGTTGAACATTTTGTTGCATTTATGAACACATAAAAGTTTTTTTGACCCAGTGTCTGAATTGCTTGGTATAAGGTCCTTATATAACCAAAGTAGCAACTGTGTACACATTCTCAGCATAAAGTCAAGCTCATTCCTAGTGTGGGTTGGACTCCGCCAGGGCAGCCCCTTGTTTCTGGATCTGTTTGTGTTGGTAATGGACAGAATCTGCAGTCAGTTTCTGAGGATCCACTGTGGGATGGACCTTTACAAGAGATTCTTCCTGCCTACAGCCATCAGTATCTATAACATCTCTTAATGAAACAAGGATAACGAGTTACAACAACAAATAATTTCCCTTTGGGATTAATAAAGTATTTTTGAATTGAATTGAATTTGAATCCCAATGCTTCTTCTGGGCAGGGGTTGAGTCTTTGATTCAAGTGGAGAAGTTCAAGTGTTTGGGAGTCTTGTTCATGTGTAAGATGGGACTTGACCAGGACTGATCAATGGTCTCAGAAGGAGCTGATGCTAAAGGCAAAGCTATCAGTTTACTGGTTCCAACATTCACCTATGTGCACAAGATATGTATCAAGAGTAAAATAATGAGATTCTAGATGCAAGCCGCTGAAATGAGCTTCCTCCATAAAAGGGATAAGCTCAGCCTTAATAATACAACAAGGAGCTCTGTCAACTGGGAAAAGTTTAGGGTTGATCCGCTGCATCCCTGCATCAAAAAGAGACAGCAGAGGATGTTCATTCAATTGATTAGGATGCCACCGGGATGCTGCCCTCCAGAGATTATCTAAGCATGTTCCATAGAGAAGAGTTCCTGGAGAGGTTATATATAAATTCTATCCGGAAACACTTTGGGATATCTCAGTCGGAGCTAGAGAATGTTCCTTTGAATAGAAATGTCTATGTTCCTTGGTTGAACTTGTAACTACCTATGCTACCTTTCCACAAATAAAACAATGTATGTATGAATGTGTGTATGTATAGATGGATGGTTGTTTCAAATTTGTCTGTGTTCATGCAAGTGTATACCTTTGTCTGGTAAGCCAACCATGCCAGCCTTTCTGCCAACAGAGTGCAGAAACCCACCCAGCGCTGGTTCAGCTGATCTGCTGCCTGAGCAATGTCATCAGCACGACTGCCCTCTGGAAGGGGGTGGTTAGGGACAGAAACAAAAAAGAGAGATCAAACTCAAGAGATAAATTGACGTTGGTCTACAAAGACAGCTTAGCACAGAGCCAATATGAAAATGTATCTTAAGGCACTTTGTTATTGTCAATCTGTAACAAAAACACAATTTTATTTACTTATTTTTTCATGAAAGTGAATGTAATCCTCAAACTGGTTTGGTCTTCACTATACATGATTCTATCAACCCACTTGTGTGGACATTTCACCATTTTATCTGGTTCACTCGGCAGCCACTGATGTCTACTTACGCATTATAAATTGCAGTACAATTATCATTGATTACTTTGTCTTGCAAAGTTCACCAAGTGTGACAACGAATAGAGCTAATGACTGTGGATCTAGAAAGACAAGCTAGATACACACAAAAAAGGGGAGATATACGAAGAAGTCTCTCTTGATTGTAGGAAAGAACACCTATTGTGTTTGAAAGAAAAGAAATGTACACTGACTGGGAATACCTACCTGCACTGACCTACATAGACATTTTAAATTATCTTATAACCAAGTAAAGCGCTCGTCTTTTCAAGAACGTAAAGCCTACAAATTTATGGAAGCACTGAATCATTGTTAAACATCATGAGCCTAGAAGTTGACAGTAACATACGTGTCACAGCTGAGGTGAGTGCTTCAGGAATTTTCTTGACACATATTTTTTTGCAAATTTACAGTATTTTTTCATAGAAAGCACCTACAAGGTCTATACATTGTGTCATATGACAAGTAACATTGTCCTATAAGCCTATATGCCCAAGAGTGCAAGGAAACCATGTATTAAGCCACATCATCTCTTTTTTATTAAATATTTGATCAAGAAAGTTTTTCTACAAACTGTAGGTTACAAAGTTTGTATTTATCCCTTTACACAGAAAGAGGACAATAAAACTATGCAGTTTTCCTTTTGCCAAGAACTGTAAAGTAGCAACACAGATGAGTAAAAAAATATGGATTTCCACTGCAGGATCTAACGAAAAAGTTTTTTAAAACGATGTGACAAAGACAAATTGGGCAAGTTGTACATTTATGTTGAAGATGGCTGAACACTGGACCAGCTTTGATGGGAACCCCCCGTTGGCACCATTCTTTTCTTGGCCAAATAAAACACAGTTTAAGAGAAATAAAACTATACATTTTAAAAGAACTAAGCATTTTCCAAATAACTATTCCCTACATGTTACTTCACAAACAGCAAAAGTGGTGAACCTAAAACAAGAGAGAGATATGAATCTGATGGTAATATCTCTCAGAAGTCTTCATTTGGCTTTTCCATTTTTAGAGGTTGCCACAGCGAGTCGTCCTCCTCCGTCTCACTGTCCTCTGCATCCTCTCTCGTCACGCCAACTACCTCCATGTTCTCTCTAACTACATCCATATACATGATCTCCTCTGTCTTTTTCCTCTGGCAGCTGCATTTCCAACACGCATCAACCAGTATACCCACTGTCCCTCCTCTGGACATGTCCAAACCATCTCAGTCTGGTCTCTCTAACTTTATCTCCCAGCTGTTAAACCTGTGCTGTACCTCATATGATCTCATTCCTAACCTTATCCATTCTTGTTATGCCTAAGGAGAACCTCAACATCTTCATTTCCGCTACTTCCAGTTCTTTCTCCTGTCTTTTTGTCAATGCCACTGTCTCCAGACCATACAACATAGCTGGTACAAATTTCCCCCGTCGTGGTCTTCGACTAACAGTAGCACAATTTCCACCAGCACCCTGTTTGTCAACAGCACCAGTGCGATCATTGTTAACCTGGGCCTCGACCGATCCGGTATGGTTTTGCTTTGATGAACTCGCATTATGGTTTTGGCAAAAGTGTTTTACGTCAGATGCCCTTCCTGACACAACCCTCACCATTTACCCTGGCTTGGGACTGGCACAAGAGATACACTGGCTTGTGCTCCCTAGTGGCTGGCATGTCTTTCAGAAGTACAAGCTTATTATAAATTTCATCACAAAGTTTTCTGCCAAGATCAATTCTCTATTCTGTGTTGAAATATAACAGATTTCTAACTAATTTGGTCAAAATAGCATCACAAATGATCTTATTACTCACAGTACGTGTCATGTAACGTATAATTTCTCTGTGGAAACATCCCCATAGTCCTGACTTTGGAGTTCAACAGTGTTTTTTATGTTTTGTTCAACTGACGGATACAGTAAAAAAAAGAATTGAAATGAAAAAATCTAGCTCGTCTGCTTTCAGGAATCCCAAGAATTACACAAGGACAGAGGTGACAATGCACACAAAGATACATCTCTGTCCCTTTCTCTTCCCGTGTCTCTCTATCGGTGTTTCTATGGAGACGAGCAGCGAGGGTGGGACAGGTGGAGGCGTTGCCATGGGGACAGACGGGGTGTGCATGCCTGTGAATGAGTGCGCGTGTACCTTGCTCGACAAGGGTCTGCGCCGTGCGCGTCGCCTCCTGGAGCTTTCTGTACTTCTCTGGCCGCTCTCTGTCTATGGCCTGTGTCAAAGAGATGAAAGAAGCTGATTGGTCAGCGTGGGAGAAGACAAGTTAAAGGACACAAATGATCATTGCTTAAGAAAAAAAACATTGAAACTTCTAAAAATGTAGGGTGTCACTTTTAAAACAGAAACTTTAGAGTCTAATCTGGTTTTATTGGCACAAAGACACATCTGGGCACATCAGGTGCATTGCCTGAGGCACATCAGCACACATCACCCATCTTTAGACAGAATGATCACTCGCCACCGAGACACAGCCACCACAAGTGTTACACACACCATCACCGAAAACCGCTTTGAACAGTTAGAAACTGCACAGAAAATATCTAAGGGTGTCCTGGAGTGCCTGATCGCAAAAGATTCTTTGGGCCTCATGGACTGGACTTGCTTCGGACACACTCCTCCTCAGATTGGTATCTGGGAAATTTGGAGGCCCTCATAGTCAAGTCATTCAGTCCAACATTCATAAAATATGTGGACACCAGTTATGCACGGTGTGGCGTACAAAGCTGTTCAAATGAGCACAAATGGTTGTCGGATTTACCAAGAACTGAACCTGGCTCATTCTAGTAGACAAGTGTTTTTGGAGGGTAAAAAAAAAACCTCCTGTATTGAATGCAAATTTATGTTTGTGCCTGACTGAAGTTGATGCTGCTTGCAGAGACAGAAAAACTTTCCATCCATCCATCCATCCATCCATCCATCCATCCTCATCATCACCCACTTCTTCCTTTTCAGGTCACGTGGGTCGCCGGTAGCCATATCTGTAGGAGTTCCAGTTTTTTCCCTACAGCTCTTTGATTCATATATATATATATATATATATATATATATATATATATATATATATATATATATA
>NC_056520.1:11233810-11247802 GCF_014905685.2 Nematolebias whitei | reverse complement strand
ATATATATATATATATATATATATATATATATATATATATATATATACATGCACGCCAGGGTGATTGGTAACTCTAAATTGTCCCTAGGTGTGAGTGAGAAAGTGAATGGTTGTGTTTGTTTGTCTCTATGCGTCTCTGTGATGGACTGGAGACCTGTCCAGGGTGTCCCCACCTCTCGCACAGCGACTGCTGGATATGGGCACCAGTGACCCCCATGACCCAGAAAGGCGGGTAAAAATAATAGATGGATGGATGACTGGCAAAACTAAATACTATTTACTTTATTTATATCAAACCATCACCTATTGCATAGAGGTGCATCTCAAAAAATTAGAATATCATGAAAAATTTCCATTTTTTCCAAATAATTTCAGAACATGAAACTCATATTTCATAGATTAGTGAAATATATGAAGATATATAGATTTATGATATATTTCAAGCCTTTATTTCTTGTAATTTTTATGATTATGTCTTACAAATAATAAAATAAAATAAACCTCTGTCTCAGAAAATGAGAATATCCCACAGCCAGCTTTTGGTACCTCTGTCACTGTGGGCAGGAGTCAAGTCCTGCTGGAAAATGAATTCAGCATCTCCATAAAGCTCGTCAGCAGAAGGAAGCTTGAAGAGCTCTAAAATGTCCTGGTAGATGCTGCATTGACTGATGACTTCAGAAAACGCAGTGGACCAGCACCAGCAGAGGACATGGATCCAAACCATCACTGACTGTGGAAACTTCACTCTGGACTTCAAGCAACGTGGATTCTGGGCCTCTCCACTCTTCCTCAAGACCCTGGGGCCTTGATTTCTAATGCCATGAAAATTTATTTTCATCTGAAAAGAGGACGTTAGACCACTGAGCAACAGTCCAGTTCTTTGTCTCCTCAGCCGGTAAGATGCTTCTGATGTCTCTGGTTTAGGACTGGCTCGACTTGAGGAATGAGACATTTGTAGCTCATGTCCAGGAGTTATAATGAGCGGATTAGGGTGTGACACAAGGCGTTTATAATATTGAACTTTTTCCACAGTATTTTAATTTTCTGAGTCAGTGAGATATGTTTTTTCATTATTTGTCAGCCACAATCATCAAAACTACAAGAAGTAAAAGGCTTGATATATTTCACTCTCCTTGGATGGCTCAGAGATCCAATTTGTCAGCAATTACAAGCATCTAGGGATTTGGTTCGACTCCTCACTCTCATATGAAATCCATACCAACACTCTGCTCTCCAAAGTCAAATCCAGAATAGGACTCCTCTTTGAAAACAAATCCTCACTGACTCAACCTGCTAAACATCTTTTGGTAAGGATGGCAATCCTTCCGATCATCTATGGTGACATAATTTACAGAACCGCTTTCAAAACCCTCCTCCACAAATTGGACACCCTTTACCGTGCAGCCATTCGATTGGTCACCAAAGCCCTCTTTGGTGACCAATCAAAGAAAAGCAGGAAAAAGCAGTTACACAGTTTCTGCTGATCTATAAACCCAAACTGGTGCAACCCCATCCTACCTCCGTTCGTTGGTCAATATCCATAGCAACATTCAAACTCTCTGCTCCAAGCAGCTACATTAACCTAAGTATCCTTAAAACGCACACTTCCTTTGTGGTTCTTCTTTCGGCTGCCCCCTTCTTCAAGGGTCGCCACAGCAAACTAACTCGCACCAAGACTTGGCAATTGTTTATACGCTGGATGTCCTTCCTGATGCAACCACAGACCACCGCGCTACCATGGCCCTCTGTGTGGAGCAGAGAGCTGCCATCCAGGGCACTGGAGGAGCAGATGGTGGGGGTTAAGGGTCTTGCTCAAGGGCCAAAAGTGGGGCAAATGAAGGTGGAGGCAGGTGTGCGTGCTTCGCCTTTCCTACCCACATTTTGACGTTTTCGGTTTGGGGGACAGAACTGACAACTTTCCAAAGACAGACTTGCCTTCTCGAACCTCTGCACCACCACCTCTCCTTTTGGCCGTTCATCATTTCAACTTTCAGCTGAGATTAAAACCATTTACAACAAACTCTAAAACTTACTTCTTTTATCCTATTTGGATCTTCTTCTATTCATTCCCATGTTCTATACAATTTGATGTTTGACTATCAGTTGTATAGATATTGTCCTTCGGCTCTTTTACCACTCCTGTATTTGCTGTCTCTTGTACAGGTCGTCATGAAAATTTTGAATTTGTTCTCAACTGACTAACCTGGTTAAGAAAACAGCGGCAGCGCCAGAGGGATGCTAGCGGGTGCTATAGCTCCCCCCTGGAAAAGTCATAGCACCCCCAAAAAAATATCAGACTATTTTCTTTTTAATCTAAGTTAACATTCTTTAATATGTGGTTGTTGTGATATTTTCCTAGCAAAACACAACTAATTAATAAAAAACAATCAATGATTATATTGAGTTAAAAAAAAAAAATCTGATCTCGCAACAGGAAGCAAATTTGAATTTTCACTTCCGGGCCGGAAGTTCTGGTAAGCATTTGAAAAGTGCACGAAATACAAAAATGGACCCTTTTCTGTTAGCCAAATTTCCTCGGATGGACTCAGAGAAGGAGGATTTTTTTGGAAGCAGACTGCGACCAACAAAGAAACAATAAATTAGAACAAGGGGATCAAGCGTACTGCCATCCTTCCACATCTGCGGAGAATGCTAACACTGCTAGCGCTGGACAGTTGGAGGATCTAAGCAAAGGTCCTCAGGATGGACCAAGACGACCACTTCTGCAAAAATACCTGTCACGCCTATATGGAGTGCACTTTTTTTTTGGAAGATGGTTTCCTCTGCTATTGGATGCAGTGCAGCTGGAAGGATTTTTACTGAAACCTTTTCACTTTTGGACTTTTGTTATGATGCGTAACCATGGCAACAATGTGTTTTTTTTTACAACTGGAAGCAGCTGATTAACATCTCAAAGCTCAAATAATACCTCAACTACAGCCCCAAATCCTTAATGAGTTGTAAAGGAGGTGCCGTGGAAGCATCTTCGTCTAACAGGCGGCAGTGCTCGAGTACCTGACCGCCAATCCTGGAGTTGGTGGGAAACGCGGCTCATGACAAGAAGACCAGGATCATCCCCTGACACCTGCAGCTAGCTAGCTGTTTGCGACGATGAGGAGCTTAACAAGCTGCTGGGAGGAGTTCTGACCAACATTCAGGTGGTCATACTGCCCAGGAGGACTGAGAGGCCCACCAAGTCCAAGTAAACAGATCAACATTTGTGGCCACTTTCTTCAGATCAGCTATAAGACGGACCACCACAAGAAATCCTTCCTGCCCACAGCCATCAGCATGTAGAACAACTTTTAAATGAAACCCGGAGAATGAGCTACAACAGCATTTAATTTCCTTCTGCGATTAATAAAGTATTTTTGAATTGAATTGAACTGAATGCCTGTCATGTTTGTACATGCTTTAATTAAATTGCAGAATACCACATATTCACTATCCACTTTATTGGTGATTATACTTGTCCGAGTGCACCTCTGTGCTTGCGTCTGTGTGTGTTGAGAACCGAAAGAACAAATGATCCTTCACAGCACCTTCAGTAAAATGCTTAGCCCCACCTTAGCACCTGCAGAAAAATATCTCTGGAGTCGCCACTGTTAAAAAAAAAATGGGTACAAATAAAAGACAATTGACAAAAAAACTATTTTCTCTGCATAGTCGGTGTTCGACTTTCTGCCGAATGAGATGTAAAATGTATTCCAGACTGAAGTGAGAGATTGAACCTGGTTAACCTAGCAGCTGTCGGTGCCTCCCTCGCTGTTCGCAGAGTGTTTATACCTGCACTTTGTCATGCAGCTCCTGAATGCTCCCCTCCTTGCGTGACACAGAGAACTCGGGGCTCTGCAGGATGGCCTCGCCACGGGTCATGTAGCTGTGGACCTCTGTGAAGTCGACGTCAAACCTTCCAGCGCATACAAACATAAACACATTGTCTTTTTGCAAAAGCTGCACCACGGGTACAGGCACAATTTTTATTTTAACTTTTGTTGTAAAGGTCAAACTATTGCGGGACTTGTTCCGTGATAGAGTGGGTAAACTAAATTAAAAAAAATCAACTTCTGTTGGTGCAAAACTGGAAAAAATTAAACATCTTAATGGTATTTATATAGGTATCTTACCCACCCCTATACTGGTGTTGGACACCCATACGAAATAACACAATTAGTTTGTTTATTTTTTCCGAATATGGCCAAACAAGGGTTAAATAGCTAAGGTCTACGACGTCACCACTAGCTCGCTGTTTTTTTTTTTGTTTTGTTTTTTGAAAAGTGGAAAAAAAACGTGACGCATCCAAACTCCAAGTGTGATCAGAAGAAAAACGCATCTTTACAAAATGGATGAAAATAATATGGAAGATTAATATTAAATGCAAAAGATTAATACAACCCCAGTTATGAACACTTTGGATGTGTAAAATGTAAATAAAACAGAAAGCAATGATTTGCAAAGCTACTGAACTCATTTTGTTGAAGCTAAACAATTGTACCTTTTCTGGGAAACACAAGATAAATTTGAGTCCTTTAGCTGGATGGGAGAAAAGGTTGATCTAAAACCTGTATATACTGCACTACACTGACGGTCCCTTTACAAATGTGCAAGCTGCCCATGCAATAGGCATTAATGTATCCCCATACCATCAGAGAGGCGTTCTTTGAAACGTGCTGATAACTGGCTGGATGGTCATTCTCTTTAGTATGGACAGCTCCGTCGGCAGGGTTTTTTGTTGACAGGGTGGAGGTGGGGGTGGGTGGGTCACGTCTGTGTGCCCGCTTGCTAGCTGAGTGCTATGCTAAGCTATGCTAGCGCAAGATAGTGTTATCAATAGGGGGGAAGTTGTGTGTGTGCATATGGGACGGAATCACGTGCGAGTTGCCTGCCTGCTAGCTTACTTCTACTTTGCTGCCGGTAATTGTCGACCGGGGTGGGGTAGCGGAGCGGTACGTCAGTAGCTAGCATTTTTGCTAGCGCATCTGTATTGCGCCCCGCGCTACATCAATACCAACAGTTGTGGACGGAGGGTGTGGGGGGGTGTTAAGTAGACGGGACACTCTGTTCCGTTGACGGGGCAGGACGCCCCACTTGTACAATGGTAGTGAAACCACTGGATAAGATAGTGTCAGTGATTTCCAAAAACAATTGCAAATGGTATTTAATCTGAGCACAGAACATGTCCCTGCTTTGCTTCAGTCTGTTCTAAATGAGTTTTGGTCCAAAGAAAGATGTCAGAATTTCTGGATGTTCACATGCAAGAGATTAAACCTCTCTTTGTGGATGACACTGTGTTTACAGACAAGGATTTGTAGAATTATTCCCGAGTCCGTGCGCTGATGCGGGTAACTGAATAGTTTTAGGGCAGTGCCATCCAAGAACCTAAAGATCACAGAGATCTAATATTGACTGTCACCTCTTTTATGCAGAGATTTATTCAGACCCTTGAAATGTTTTGATGATATGAGCTCTAGAAGATGGGAGAGTCAAACACTTCCCAACATCCCCTTGAGAAAGAAATATTCTTACTGACCAATGACATCTGTTGGGGGTCTCTCAATGACCTTTTTGAAATATATCGCTGCCTTCAAATGGAAAATTAACTTTTTTCCCCTAAAAAAGGCACGATGTTCACTTTAAATGTTTAAAATACAAGTTAATATTTGCAATCCACAGCATTCCATTTTAATTTACATTTTACACAGAGTCCCACCTTTTTCTGAAGTGGGTTTGTACGCCAAAACCACTTAGTGGTGTCTGCTTCTCTAGTCACTACAATGAAGGTTTTCAGGATCTAACTTCAACCTAGATTCTATCGTCAATTTATTAATGATGCGTCCACCTACCTGTTGAGATTAGAAAGCAGGAAAGGGTGCATGAAACTGAACATTTCACGCAAGTTAAAAAAAAAATATCAGCAAACTGCTAAGTAAACAATAAAGTAGACGTTCCTAGTGTAGCCACACACACCTTTTCCTGAGTTCAGAATCCACAACCACTTGTCTCTTCTTTTGGGGTGGCGGGGACTCTCGAGTTTGGCGTAAAGCTGCCACCTTTTCCCTCGTCACCTTGGTAACGGTGGTCGTGACAGACTGGAGCACCTCGGTCTGCTTAGTTGTGGTGATAGCTGATGAAAGCTGAACGTCAACCAAGAAATTGTTATTTAAGTCAATTAACAAAATTAATGACATAAATAATATAAAATATTACGACCAAACTGTAAGTTAACACTGAATTCATTCAAACATGAATTTCCACCATTTGACACTAAAAACTTGAACATGCACATTTCGGGTTAGCTCTGATCAAAATAACCCTCAAATTATAATGTTCTCTTAAAGAACTGAATATTTTATGAAAATATAGCATAAAAGTTGAGTTCTGACTAAAGGTTTGAACAATGGTTGAAATTTGCTGAAAAAGCTGAAATTGAGCCGAATGCTAAATGTAGAAATATGCTACCAAAAAGTAGCAGGCCAGCTAAAAACTAAAAGTCACAAAAATCCAGCTTAAAGTTGCTAAATGTTATTTAAATCTAGCAAAACACTATCAAAACCTAAAGTGATACTGCTAGCCAAAACCTTTAAGTAGCAAATGCTACAACCTAAGTTCACCAAAAGCCTTGGCTAAAAGTAGCAAAAGGATAGCTACATTAGGTAAAAGGTAAACTTTTACCAACAATAGCATTAATGGAATTAGCACTAGCAGTACTAACCCTACTAGAAGTAAAATTAGCATTAGTAGAACTAACATTAGCAGAATCAATGTGGTAATGCTCAGATTAAGTGATGATTTTCAGCTGCAACCACAGAAAATTTTACAACACTGAATGAGTCATAGTTGTTTTGTGCTTGCTAAAGTCAGTAAGCTGTGACAGCCATCTTGAATCAGGTGGATTTTGAAGTTTAATCAGTTGTAGATGTACATCCAATGATGATAAGTTTTTTTTTCTTCTTTCAGCTGCTCCATTCATCAGGGGTCACCACAGCAAACTAACCCGCAGCAAGACTTGGCAATTATTTGTACACCGGACACCCTTCCTGACGCAATCACAGACCACGAGCTACCACAGCCCTCTGTGTGGAGCAGAGAGCTGCTAGCTAGGACACCCCGGGGAGCAGATGGGTGGGGATTAAGGGCCTTGCTCAAGGCCCCAGAGTGGGGCAAATGAGGGTGGAGACAGGTGCGGGTGCTTCACCAATCCCACCCACGTTTTGATATTGTCGGTACTGGGAGTTGAACCAGCGAGCTTTCGATCACAGGCCCACCTTCTCTAACCTCTGCGCCACCACTCCCGTCAGATGAGGGGTGATGATAAGTTATGCTGCCAAAAAATCCTGGGCAATAATTTATTTGTTCCTAGTACAGAACCTTGTGGCATGCCACAATTTATTTTTCTTAACTGTAATCCATTTATGTTCATTTTCACCTACTGATGCCAAAACTTTTTACATTTTTGGGAAAAAAAAATACTCCTGTCAAAAGCTTGACATAAATTTAGCTATATTTAGCTACAGCTGCTGCTATATTTAGATTTAAGTTTTATAGCCACTAAACGCGAGTTGATATTCGATGATCATTAGGAAATTCACTATTCTTCACAACGTTTTCAGGAATTATTATAAATATTTGTCCAAGTTTATTAGAAAACAGAGGCAACACATATACAGGTACACAACTTGACACATTTGTTTGTATTTTTATAAAAAGGAACAAAGTCACTTCTAAATGTTTTTGAGGATTTGGCATTTATCAGAAATCTTGTGTTCCACAGTCAAATCCACATTTTAAGCTCAAGGTATGTGTGGTTTCAGTTAAGCTCAATCAGAATCAAATCACTTTTCTTTAAGTGTCTTTTGTGTGCTGCCTGCTCAATCGAAGATGACAACTTATTTTAACGGAGTAGTCACTGTTCCCTTCTGTGAATGCTAATCTCAGCAAGGACGTGTCTAATAGGGGTTGAACCACGAGTGCAACTACTTGGATATTCTTGGTGCTATGGAAACGTGGGTGCTCACAGCCAGGTGTCTACCTGCAGAGGTCAATACGCTAATTATCTGACTGATTATAATGGACAAGTAATTAAAAGAGAGAGAAGGAGGAAGTTACAAAAAATAGAGTGGTACAGACCAACAGGTAGTCCAATAATGCATTGATGGATTTGGTCTTCCTTTAACAAACAAGTGTGTGTGTGTACATACGTAGGATCTGGTGTTGCGAAAAGGTTGATTTTTCTTACATTAATAGGCCTAATGTGGTCACGAGTGTTTAAATAAGTCGCAGTACTTTCAGCTCCAAGTCCATTAAGTCCCGAGGAAGTACTGAATGTCAAAACCAGGGTTTATTATTCACAAAACAGAGCTGGAAATGTTATTTTAGTGGTAGATTAATTAACATTTATTAGCCTAATGGGGCGGCTGACCTGTGCGAATTCAAGTGTTGACACTTAATTAAAACAAAAATATACCATTTCAATTAAAAGCACGCTGAACGCTTTATAGGCAGCGCGAGGTAGCATACAAAAATACTGAAAGGTCGTGTAAAATGTAACTAAGAATGTAAAAATCTGCAAATCGCATAAACTTACCGGTATTTTAACAAGAAAGCATAGAAAACGCCAAGTGTGTATTTATTAGTTTGTTTATTTTACTTTGATTTAAGATTATAGCTGCTCAACAGTCCTGGTTCCTCTGCTAGATTTTTTTTACTCTGAATGGAAGAATATGTTGTTCTATGGATATATTGTTCTGCATCCATATGTTTAAGCTACAGATGCCAGACGCACTAATGCACCACCATAGCATTAGAGAGGCAGGCGTTTGAGCTGTATGCTAACAAGCTGGATGGTCGTTTTTCTCTTTAGTATGAAGGATGCGCCTTGTGGTTTCCAAAACAGATTTCAAATTTTGATTCATCTGACCACAGAACAGCGTCGCCACAGTCCAAATGTGTTTTAGCCCAGAGAAGACGGCAGTGTTTCCGGATGGCGTTCACATAAGGCTTTTTCTTTGCATGATGGACCTTTAACCAGCATTCATGGATAATAACAATTAACTGTATTTACAGATATTGATGTGTGAAAGATTAATAGCAGTGGCCTCTGATGGCCCAAAAATCACAGGTCTTGCAGTTTTTAAGTTTTTAGCTACTATTTTGTCGCTTTTAGCCTTTAGCTACTGTTCTGCTGGTTTTGGCATTTAGATTTTTGTTTGGCTAATATTAGCTATTGTTCTGATTGTACAAACTTTAAATCTTAACTTAAAAAATGCAAGTTATTCTAGATCAAAACCCACTTAATATGTTGCTACGACTCCATACGACGGTCTTACTGATGGTGTTAATGTGAGATTGTCACCTGGTGATTGAACAACTGCTTAAATTTAATAAAGTGTTTCCAAATTATGATGATTTCTGATTTGCATATCAGATGGCAAACCAAAGCTGTTCCATTAGCAATCAGTTACTTGACAATTGATCTATAAAAAGTAGCCTTCAGAGGTTTACTACTGTCTTATGTTTAACTTGTATAGGCTATATTACTGCAAAAGTAATTTTCCTCAAGGTAAAACCTTTGTAATCTAAATGTGAATCTTAAATGTTTGGCAGCAACACAATTACTTGGACCATTGACAGTAATATTTCTGTAACAGCAATAACAATATTGTTAAGGTGTTAATTTTGAGGGCGCTAACTTGGGAACACGTTTAATCGCGGCTTTTCTTCAACTCATTCAAGCGGTTTTAATTTGTTTTAATTAGTGGTCTCCGGGTTGCAACTTTCAGCTGATTTCCTTTGGCCTACCTAATCGGAAGCAAATTAAACACACAAGAGCACTGAGTGAATGAAATGAAGTGTGGTCACCCTGGTGGTAGAACAAAAGCCAGAACAATTGTTCTAAACGCTACGACTTAGTTTAAATTAGCTGACCAAATGGATGCAGGAAGTAAACTTATTAACTAGGTGTGCATCAAAGTAAATGTAAGGCTCACAAAAACATACTACCTTCTAACATCCAAGTAAATTTAGTTAAAAGGGAGAGTGGTTATTATCTCCAGGGGATAGAGATGTTTGTGAAGCCTTGGTTTCGTACCAGTTTGAAGGAGCGGTCTACTATAATTCAGGGAATGGTCTGAAGGATGATGTTAAAACTGCCAGATCTATGTACATATTCAAGAAAATGTTAAGAGTTAGTTTTCTGAAGGAATATGGAAAAGTATAAAGTGTGTCTATACAAATTGTTGTTTGAGTTGATGTTTTTATTTAGCTTTGTTTTTTTGTACATTACTTTTGTTTGAATATATTTTGGGGAAAAAAGGGGCAGATATAAGGTTTATTCTTCTGCTGCTGCGTTTCATTATATATATATATATATATATAGTTTTCTATTGTATATAGTTATTTTGTTTTTAATGAAATGAATAAATTTCTAAATAAAAAAAAATACCTGGGAGCGGTTCAAATCCAGACTCTGGACCAGACGGTCCCAACGTTGGGCAAAGCTGTCCAGTCTGGCCTCCAGTTTGCTGGCCACATCCTTGTTCTTGACACTGAACAACAGGTCCTGGCTCATGGAGCACAGTTTATCCATGGCGGGATGTTTTGCCTCAAGATCTTCTTTCATCGTCTGGGGGAAGAGGCAAAAGATTTTCTCCAAATGCACACATGCATTATGTATTATGTGCATTACAGTGACAGCGTTTCATGTGGATTCTCCTTTATTTTCGCCAACAGTGATGAAAGCTCTGGGGCAACAAAAACTCACAGCAAGACGACGCAAGCAGGCAGCCATCTCTGTCTGGTCCTTTAGGTTGGACGTTTTAATCGAACGAACCGACTCCTCCTTTTCAGTCAACCAGGAGTCAAACAAACACTGTAAAGAAAGGTGAGATAGACAGAGAACTAAGGATGCCATGAAGGAAAAACAGGGGCTAGAAGTAATGCAAAGGCTAGCTGAAGTGAAAACAAAAGCCTTGACACAAAAACAAAATGGTGAGTTATAAGAGATTATCTTGGAAAATTAGAAAACTAGAGAAAAATAAAAGGTAGATGGGTACAGGAAAGAGATAGAATATAAATGAAAATTGTGGTGAAGCAGGGAAAGTAATCATTAAAAACACACGAGTGAAGGTTAAGACAAGGCTGAAAAGGAATGATGGGAACAAGAAGGTCTTGTAAATGTAAGTAGAGAAGGAAAAAAGACGAGAAGAGAGTCTGAGATACGTAGATGATATAGAAGAAAAGATGGATAATTTAAATTGGACTATGGAGGAGTACGACAAAGAGAACAAGTGTACTGCATACAACACATTATACCACCATCGACAAACTATTATACAGCAATCTTTAGAAATGACATGGACAACCTTCTATGATCTTTGTCAGTAATTTCTTACCTTGACCGTAGAGCTGGGGTGATGAAATGACTGCATGACATGCTGTCTAATGGTGGCACAAGTGTGTGTCCCATCACCAAAACATTAAACCAGGTCTGACTACCATTCTGTACGCCTTTCTTTCCTTCTATCACAAATCACCTCTTATCCCCCTTTGTGCTCCGTCTTCTTGAACTCTTTTGTGTTCTGCCCCGTTGCTTTGGACAGTTGAACACAGATATTTAAACGTATCCACCTTCAACCCAATCCTTGTAGCTTCACTGTTCCAAGTACCGCCCTGTTTACTGTCCTGCTTCTATTGACTTCCATCCCTCTTCTCTCCAGGGCACATCTCCAGACTCTCTTCCACCTGTTTGCTAATTTCACTAGAAATCACAGTGTCATCTGCAAACATCATAATCCATGCGAACTCATGTCTGACCTCATTTGTCAACTTGTTCACTATCTCTGCAAACAACAAGGGGGTCAGAGCTGATCCTGATTTAATCCAACCCTTACCTTGTACCCACCAGTCACTCCTACAGCACAATTCACCACTGCCTTGCTGTCCTCACTTGTACTGCACTACCCTCGCATACTTCTTGGAAATACTCGATTCCCTCAACCAATACTGCAGTTTTTCTCTTGATGCACTGGAACCTATTTGAAATGCGTGACACCTTCTGACCATGTCTATACTACTCCATCAACACTCTCAAAGACTGAATCGGTAGAGCTCTTTCTTGGCAACAAACCATTACCGATTCTCACTGAATGTCACCTCACTTCAACAACTTTTCCCCATATCTTCATGGTATGGTTCATTAACATGATGCCTCTGCAAGTACAGCTCGTCATTTCCCCCTTATTGAAAATCAGTACACTTTTCCATTCCTCAGGTATCTCCTCTCTCTCTATTATTGAGTTAAACAATCTAGTTATAAAGTTCACTGCCCTCTCACCTAGACATCTCAATACCTCCATTCATAAATGATAATGACCAACTGCCTTTCAGCTATTCATCCTTTCATAGCTACTCTCAATTAATTTTTGCTAATTCTGTGCACTTCCTGATTTGCTACCTCTCCTCCATTTGCCTTCCTACAAGACATATTACAAGCCCTAATGTGTACAATTAGCCAATAATGCTATGGATGTGGATTTATGCTTATGATCTACAGAATGCTTGAGCTGCATGATATTTGGAAAAAAAAAAACTGCAATGTCATCAGATTGCAAAACCCATTAAAAAAGTCCCATAATTACAACAGCAGAGTGTACAATATCAGTATTGCAAAGTATTGCAATAAATCACAGACCCAAACTGGATACCAATGGTACATTTGCCAATCAGATAGATCCCCACTACCCTGAATGCCCACAAAAGATTTAGAAGCTGAAATGCTAAAGCTAAATGCTAAACCAACACTAAAGAATGTGACAATGTGCCAATACGCTCCTACAGAACAATAAAATGTCAGAAAGGTGAGGTTACGTAAATTTTAGAGGAACTATTTCCCATCACAGTCAGTTTGAATCTACGTAGGTAATTTGAATGTGATGTGAGATCCAATGAAACTATAAGGATGCGCTCTACGAAGATGTTAGCTAGACAAGGATAGCAGTTAGCATTTGATTTGGTACAATAGGAGGATGAGAAGTTGTGGATGTCTCAGTAACTTCCTGCTTATGAGAAGCTGTAATTTGGGTGGAACCCGTTTTAGACCTCCACTTACCAGAAAAAAAAGAGGAAAACGTGTAGCGATACTGTATACTCAAGCACTTTTAAAGTTTTTATTTTTAATCGCTTCTATTGTCAAACTTGTGAGAATATTTTAGGAATAATTTAGCTTTATAGGGACTTTTTTAGGAAACTGATGAAACTGAAATTGAACATTTTTTTTAATAAGAATGTAGCATATACATGTTAGAAAAGTTTCTACACATTTCCTGGAAGCCTGAATAAAGTTGATTTGATCTGAATGGTTCTACTCCTTTTGCACTAGAACAACAGTAGTGTCACACCTGTTCATTGGTGAAGTGCTGCCATTTCAAAAGAACCTCCTGAAGAAGAAGCCAGCGCTCTTCTGTCCATCTGCAAATAGCGGCCCAGCGGTCACCAAGGACCTGCAGACAGATAAACACAACAAAGACTCACCAAAAATCTTCTCTTAAAGTCTACAAAATAAAATCCCTTAGAGTTATTCTAGGTCAGGCACAATAAAAGTTTAATCAAGCTGTTTCAAAAGCAAACTGGGTCACATTTTTACTTTCCGGACGTGATTTTTATTTTATTTTTTTAATTGAGTTGTCGAAAACGCACTTTGATTCTTACTTCTTCAAAAACTGACCCTTATTGTAGAAGGGTACAAGATTCACAGCAGATTTTTTTATAAAGTACAGAACACCGAATGTGACATATTGATATTTTGTGCATTTTTTGTCAGTCAAAAAGTCTCAAAGGCTTTTATGTATTGAAGGTTTTTTATTGAGAAAATAATTGCACAGTGTTCAGGGGTTTGAACAGTAGAGCTGGAACAGGATTTGTTTCTCCAAATTGCAGACAATAACAACTAATATATATATATATATATATATATATATATATATATATATATATATA
>NC_056520.1:11232863-11233800 GCF_014905685.2 Nematolebias whitei | reverse complement strand
ATATATATATATATATATATATATATATATATATATATATATATATAAATAATATGCCTGTCGCAATAAACAATAAATCAATTAATCACATGTTAGATTAAAATTATCGACCTCATTTTCATTTATCAGCTTTATCGTTTCTTCGTGTCTCTCTCTTTCTGCTGAAGACACTGGATGACAAAAGGCTTAACTCCAGTGCTCTTCACTGCCCCCCCACCCCCCACCCTTTCTCTTTAAAATATGTTTTAACTGTCCAAAATCAATTTTTTTGGATTGTTAAAAGCTGCTAAGCTGAGAAGCTAAGTTACGAGCTAAGCTAACAGGCCGACCTCGGGGAAAAAAACCATCTCGTCAAAGCTCCAAGATTCACAGCTGAAACCCCTGCCTTCGAGTAAAAAGTTGTTTTTGTCTGAAAAAAGAAGCTGAAAACTTGTTTACAGAATTTTCATTAAAAGCTTTGTGTGAAAAATGCTATGCTAAAGAGCTCAAACCTCACCGAGCGTTCGCCATTTTCAGAACCGAACAACAGGAAGGAGAGACAACCCATGTCACGTCAAGGGGCCTCCTTCCCATTTTTCTTAAAAAGACACGCTGCTCGCTCCCTCACTATCCATGCTTGGGTTCAAACAGTCTTATACTGCCATTCAGTGGTCAAAAAAGGTACTATACACAAAACTTGAAAAACACTTCTTTTAAAAGTTGATAATAATTACTAATTATCGTCAAATTTCAAACAATATTATCGTTTATCCCAATAATTTCTGAGACAATCGCCCAGCAAAATTTGTTATCATGACCGGCCTACAAATATATAAATAAATATATATATTTATTTATTTGTGTATATATATTTATTTATTTGTGTATATATATAAATAAATATATATATATATAAATAAATAAATATATATATATATATATAAATATATATATATAT
>NC_056520.1:11211156-11232463 GCF_014905685.2 Nematolebias whitei | reverse complement strand
ATATATATATATATATATATATAAATAAATATATATATATATAAATAAATATATATATAATTATAAATTTTATAAAGATGGCTATTTTGAATTTTGATGTGGCAACCCACTAAACAACCTTTCTTACATGTAGCTGTAGCTACATACCAAAGGAAGTTGACCCTTTGCTTATTTTTCAAGTTATCCAGCTGACAAAGTTTACATATATATGGCAGCATCAACTACCGCATTTTGTGTACTATAAGTTGTTCCAGAGTATAGGTTGCATCAGTCAAAAAATGCCCCATGAAGAGGAAAAAACAATATTTAAGTCGCTTCGGCATATAAGTCACATTTATTTAGAAGTGTATTTCACAAAGTGCAAGAACAGACATTTAATCTGAAATAACAATAACACACAGAACACACCTGGGATCCTGAACACGCTTAATTAACATAACAAGCCAATGAATCCAACAAGCAAGTTACCGGTAAATTCACCAGTCTCATTCCACATCACTTTTAGGGGCATTGTACTTAGTAGTTTTTCTCAGTTGTCTCTAAGTGAATGTTTAGGGTAGATGGTGTTAGTGGAACAACATATACTGGAACAGGTAGTTGTCAAAAGCCTAGAGGGCCCTCTCATGGCTGCAAATGGTAATGTTTACTCTTTGGTTCATGTCAGTATGAATGAACATTTAACTTGTCAGTCAAAAATTGTGTTATGAGTAGGGGAAAAAAAAAGTATATAATTTACTTCGGACTATAAGTCGCAGAACTGGCCAACCAATTAAAAAAAGTAGGACTTATAGTCCGGAAAATACGATAATTGACTATCAGCAGTGTAAAATGGAAAATACACTTTTCTGTTCTGAATAAATACCAGACGTAAACTATATCCACTAAACAAACCAGTTATGTTGGTGCTAAGATGGTCTCTTTGTCACGCCCCCTCCTCCATTGCCGGCCCTCTTCCTTGTTGACAGACGTGTATATCTGGATTATTGAGCATGGACTTTGTTGTTTTCAACTAGTTTGACACGACTGTCAACAAGGAAGACGGCCGGCAATGGAGGAGGGGGCGTGACAAAGAGGCCATCTTAGCACCAACATAACCGGTTTGTTCCACTTTGGAGTAAGCTGTTGGGGGAAGAATCAGTTTTGTTGTGCGTTTCCTTGACTGATGAAGCCTTCCGGATCGAAGGCGAAACGTTTCAGCACTAAAAAGGAAACCGTCCGGATGACCTGACTGAAAAATGTTGGATATATTCACTAAACTAAATCACTTGAAAACAGAGAATTAGCAGTGATAGAGTACAACAATGAAAAGACAATGAAACCCAATCAATAAATAATCATTGAAAGGGGTGAAAGATTAGCGAGAGGCAGATGTAGAGGAAGAGGCACAGCAGGTTTATCTGAAGATGACTAATCTTTAATTAAGCAAGTGACAGTTTCACAGCAAGGGAGGAACCAGGAAAGGCAGCTTCATTTGACTCTACACCATGGTACACATTGTATTTTTTTCATCTATCTTGTTTGTTAATCTTGTTTTACGTATTGAATAGCACTGCAGGAAAGAACGTCAGCTTAACCTATAATTAGTAAAAAATGTGTCATAAGAAATTGCGTAAGTTTATCTCATTCACTGTGATTACAATTTACATAGCTCAAAAACAAAATACTGGTTTGGAAGAACGCTACATTAGCTAATATTAAACTTCTACACTTTCCTCACAGCAGCAAACTAAAACTGTAAAGAGGGTTGTTACTAGCCAATTCATTCAACCTTTATTTACACACGTTAGTCTCATTGAGCCTCGAGGACTCATTTACAAGAGAGACCTGTTTTTAACAAAGAATGATGACAATAGTAGACAACAATGACAACAGTACACAATCATAAAAGAAAGCATATGAATTGAGAAAAATAAATGAAAGAATGTTAAAAAAACAAAATAAAAACGGCTACAATGTAAGGCGAAAACTAAAAACAGGAACATGTCGTTGGTTTTTCCCAGGAACTTAACAGATGTTTGAAGCCACTTGGAGAGATCAAGGTTGAGAGCGTCTGATATTTTAGCAAGATATTCCAGGAAACAGGAGCAGAGAAGGAGAAGGAGCTTTTGCCTAGTTCAGTCCTTACTGAGGGGACACTGCAGGTAATAATGTCCTGGGAGCGCACGCTGTAGCTGCACTCACGCAGTGACATGAAGGAGGAGATGTATGAAGGCAGCAGACCAAGAAGTGATTTAAAGATGAAAATGTACCAGTGAGAGAGTCTGTGTGAAGTTAATGATGTCCAGTTAACCAGTGAATACAGGGTGCAGTGGTGGGTGCGGTGGTTACACCCAGTTATGAATCTTATTGCACCATGATAGACAGTGTCCAACATCTGATGGGCGTTTGTAGGGGCGTTCATGTAAATAATGTCACCGTAATCAATGGAGGGAAGGAAAGTCACAGTCACAAGGTGTTTCCTAGCATTCAGAGTTAGACAGGATCTATTTCTGAAAAAAAAAAAAAAATTTAACTTTTAGTTTCCTTACTAGGTTTTCCACGTGAAGCTTAAAAGAGAGATGTGATTCGACCAAAATACCCAAGTATTTGTAGGAATCGACAAACTCAATAGGAACACCATTCGAAGATAAAATCGAGGGAAGGACTGCTGGGACCGACTTCCTGTTTGAAAACAACATCACTTTGGTTTTGCCGGCATTCAGTACAAGTTTGAGTCAGACCAAATCTGGCTGGATGATGTCAAAAGCAGATTGCAAAAGCTGGAAAACCTTGGCAACTGTTTTGGCTCGACATCAGCATAAAAATGTAAGGATGAATCAGGGATGCTCTGACCTACATTACTTATGTAGATTGTGAAGAAGGTGGGTCCTAAGACTGAGCCTTGTGGTACACCATTGTTAGCCGTTAAATAACATGTAACATACTTTTCATTCAACCTTTATTTAGACAGGTAAATCCCATTGAGCCTTGAGGACTCATTTATAAGAGAGACCTGATACTTTCACTCCAGTATGTTATTTTTAAGAAAGAGTTGGTTTATAAATCCGAAAATGTATTTTTTTAAAAAGGGTCCTAGTCAGGCTAGCCAGTAGCCTAACCTTAATGAAAACGTCATCTATCCATCTATCATCTTTACCCACTTCCTTTCCAGGTCATGGGGTCAATGGTGCCCAAATCAAGCAGTCACTGTGCGAGAGGCGGGGTCAGCCTAGACAAGTCGCAAGTCCATCACAGGGACACAGAGACAAACGAGATATCTTGGGACAATTTAGAGTTACCATTCAGTCTTAATGATTTTCAAAGTTTAAACAGTTAGCCTTGTTTCTTAGAAGATACTGACTACTGATAACTATTTGACAAATCATCAGTTCAAAGTTGAATGGACTATTCCTTTAATTTAGCACCGAATAAGTCAGGACACTTGCTGTAGAAGTGCTTCACACATTTATTTGTGCAAATTCACTTTTTTTAATATTAGTACAAATTCACAACTTTATTTAATCGTATTTAATCGTAATTATTTATTTATCGTAGGTTTGATCACATTACACCAGTTTTGTCCTCCCTTCACCAGCTCCCTGTACATACCAGAATTGGTTTTAAAATTCTCCTGCTAACCATTAAGTGCCTTAATGGCCTTAAATGAACCTTAATTAATGAACCGTCATATCTCTCTGAGCTACTGGAACCATATGTTCCTTCTTGGGCCCTAAGATCATCTGATCAGCTGCTTTTGGCTGTTCCAAAAAGCAAGATTGAAGCTCAGAGGTGATCAGGCTTTTTCAGTCGTGGGCCCCAAACTTTGGAACAATCTACCCCACAACATCAGGCAGGCCACTTCACTTCCTGTTTTTAAATCTCTGCTAAAAACCCATCTGTTTTCTCTGGCTTTTTACACAGTGCGACTTGATTTAGCATTTCACAGCTCTGCGTTTCTATGTTTTTCTTTTGACGCAATTCATTTTCAGTACTATCATTATTTTTATTGTTACTTTTATCCATGAAATTACTCCCATTGATTTTACTGCTAAGCACTTTGGTAACAGCTGCTGTTTGAAAGCTGCTTTACAAATAAAGTTGACTTGATTTGACAAAAGCATTACATACGCCTGTTGACAAACAATACATACAGTACATACATACAGCAATATAGCAATTGCCCAGATAAGCAAAGATCAAATATAACCTTGTTACCTCAACCTTAGAGCTGGGGTGATGACAAAATTATGTGACACGCCGTCTAGTGGTGGTAAGAATTTGTATGAAGTTTGGTTAAATTACTCTGAGCAGATCAGAAGTTATGGCACAGACACGAAAACTTTTACTGATGTATGGATGTACGGAGACTATACCTTAACACTTCTATCTTTCAATGGGCATATAAAAAGGGTTCTTTTTAATGTATCGTCAATATCAAGAAGCTTACTATTATTGTATTTTTCACATATTTGACACTGTGTAAATTACATAATAATATTCGTAGTTATTAAGTTAAACAACAAACATTTTGGGTGAAGTTAAATGTTATTTTAGCTGAAAAAGGTGTCAACGTCCCACACACACACATACAAAACTCACAAAAAGCATTTAATTCTTTATGAGTCAACATTTCGGAAACAATAAAACAAATAATTAGTCTGACAGTGACATACTTGAACAAATAAATCTTGAACAAAGACAGCCATCAGTGTGATGGAACTTCAACACAAGGCATCGCGCTGCAATTACAGTTGCAGAAAGAAAGTGGTAGTTTTACCCCGTTTATTCCCTGCACGGTGTGGACGTGAACAAGGCAACAGAGGTTCATACATTTTGAAGTGAACAGGAAAGTGGAATAGTACAAAAACAGCAAAGTGTTAGCGCCAGGCTGAACTCTGCAAAAACCCTGTGTAAACAGAACCGCCAAGGTTTTCAACAAAAACGTATACAGAATGAACACCGCATACTGGTAAGGTCTAATTAAAGCACGACAACAAAGAAAAAGCTGTTTCCTGTTCAATAGAGTACAGTACATTCCATAAAATAAAGTGTGCTGGACTTGCTGTCGCTGTCAGAAAGCCCATGCACTCTCGCTCCTTTTTTATTTGCATTTTGTGAACTAGCTGGTTGAAATCAGCTTATTACTTCTTTGAGTTACTGAGGAAATTGCAGTATTACTACAATCTTTTAAAGGTAGATACTCAGAGAGTGACACAGTATAATAAATTGAAACCATGTACAAGTCTTAATATGTTTTGACTTGGAAATTTGGCTTCACAAGTAATAACAGCAAAATGGTATTCCATAAGATGATAGTTACATTTAACAATGTTTCTGTGGTTTACAAGCATGTCCAGAGAGGATGAAACAATCTGTGTAAATAGGTTGAGTCCCATTTGATTTTTTGACATTCATTCCTTCTCCTCATATCATACCTCCACCTCTCCAGGCTCTCTTCCACCTGCTACCTACTTTCACTATAGACCACAGTGTCATCTGCAAACATAAAAGTCCACAAGGACCTCATCCATCATCCCGACCATGCTTGATAATGTGTAGGGTTTCAAATTTCTGGAAATTTTCAAAACAAGGAACTTTCCACTGGAATTTATGGGTATTTATGTAAATAAATAGAAATAAACTATAGGTATTTTAAAAACTAAAGATGGGACCTTAATAGGAGTTCAAAAATAGTTAGGGAAAATATTTGTTAGCATAATCTTAACTGAAAATACAGATTTATTGCAAGAAAACTTGAGTATAGCTATACTATTCCCCCATCACATGTGCTGATGATTTCTATCGAAGCCACTTTTTTTTTTAGCCGAGAGCATACAACTTTTGAAACTCTACATTTAAGCTCATGGACTAAACTAAAGTGAAATTAGCATTGATGATATTATTGAAAAAATACATTTAATGTATAGTCTTAACACACGATTGTTACAATTGTGTCATCAGCCTAAATATTAGGGCCGCAACTAACAATTATGTCAATAATCGATTCATCGGCCGATTATTTTTCGATTAATTGATGAATCGGAAAGAAAAAAAAAGTTTTCATTTCCACCCCTTTATTCCAAAATTGAACATTTGACTGACATAGCAAATCGCACAAAAAACAGATTGCTATTTGACTATTCTGTTAGTAAAATATTTAATAATAAAAAATAAAAATTAGTCAAATAGCTTAAAAAAATAAATGTATGAATTGATAATGAAATTTGTTGCCGACACTTTTAATCATCGATTTTTATCGATTTTATTGATTCGTTGTTGCAGCCCTACTAAACATAATATATAATTTTTTTAAATTCCAAATATTATGTTATACATTTCATCATTGTTTACTCGCCACCACTAGATGGCAGAAACATGTTTCTTTGATTATGTCCAAACATTTACATGTTTCCATATAAAATACTCGAGTACGAATATCAGAAAGGAAATAAAATATAAGCATTAAATCAACAATAGTTTTAGCTGTGCAGATTAGTTGAAGTATGTTTTGGATCAAATAAAAGAAGGTTTCCAATTTGGAATATTCCCATTAAAAAAATTTGCGAAAAGTTTTTGGAAATTTGCTGACTTTTTTTGCCCCTTTACTACCCTTATAATGTGTCATTTAAAAACAAAAAGCTTTTTTATTTACTGTTTATTTAACTTTTTTCTAGGGCTGGACAATAATTTGATATCGATATATACCGCAATATACTTTTATTCAATAACGGGGATATGAGTTTTAAGCACATTTTCGATATTTCGATATGATTACAACGTTTCACTGACATTTCTTTTTCTGTTTGGGTTGAAGCGACCACTTCAGTTTCAACCAAAACAGAAAAAGCTGCAACACAACTACACAAGTGCGTGGTGACGTAGATGTTACGCAGAGCTCAAGTCCAGAAGGCGTTAGCGGTAGCAAGCTAGGCTAATCTCAAAGGCGCGGTAAGTTTCGCTTCAAAATGAGTGCCCATGACCGTCAGAATGTGACTGAACAAGCTTTCACAAGCGAAGAGGAAGTAGATGACCTAATTGATAAGAGAGGAAAGACTAATTTGGCGGTGTGGAAGTGATTTGTACGGTGGCCCTAAGGTGTAAATGAACAACATTTAAAAAAAACTGAATTACATTTGAAAAAACACAACAAAAACAACAACATTTGAAAAAACAGAATTACATTAAGCCAAAGCGGAAGTGGCCAAAGTGGAAGTGGTGGAAGTGGAAGTGGCCCGAATCACATTAGAAAAAAACGGAAGTTGAGAGTTTTATGTTTATTTGACGGTGATTTCAAATTTCTTTGAAGGCTAAATACAAACAAAAGGTGAACATTAATTTATTTGTACAGTTTGTAGTTGTTCTGAGGCTTTTTTATATTGTTTATATCGATATTGGAATTATATCGTTATCGACCGAAATTAAGAAATATATCGTGATAAAAGTTTTGGCCATATCGTCCTATCTACTTTTTGCTTTCATTTACAATCTGCTTTCTTTTAATAGAATTTTGGTGTTGTTGAATAAACAGAGACCCGTTTCCGATCAAGTTTTTAACAGCAAGTGTGACATGAAGCTGCTTCATTGAATAGTCACTCCCCACCGTCTAGATTCTGCATCTTAAATTGACTCTTCTGAAAGTTTGATGTTTAAATACAGCCCAAAAAGTTGTAAAATTTGAAGCTATTCTAGGAAAACGCATCTCTCATCATCCAAGTGTTTATGGTTACTTGCCTGAAGCTTGGTCTCCAAGGCAGCCGTTGCACTGTCCCCGCTGTTCTCGTCAACCACCACCACCATATGGGTCAAAGAGTTCACCCTCACCTGCTCCAGCTCGAGGTCCTCCTGTAGGAGCTGCAGCAGACACACAAACACACAATCAAATTAGTTTTGTTACCAATTAAATTGCTATGTTAAGAAAATAAAAAATATATATCGATGACCTATTTTATCAGTTGAAGACGGTAGTTTTCATGTTTTTCATCGACAATTTTGATACTAGAGATGAATATTTCCTATTTCTAGTGGATTCAAGTTTAAAACCAACTATTGGGAAACAAATCAGTGCATCTCGTCTCCCAAGCCCAGGTATATGAGGCAGCATCGGAAAAGGCATCTGGCATAAAATCGTTTTGTCAAAACCTACATGCGAGTTCATCTAAATGGGATCAGTAAGGGCATGGAACAATGAGGCTATAGAACAGTGATGGTACAAAGAGCAGAGGTCACAGAAGTGCTGGACTTCAAGTACTTAGGGTTGACTGTTCCGGAAAATGGGAAGAGCAGAAAAGAGATGGAAGATGAGAGTCCAGGCAGGATGGAGTGAATACAAAAATGTTTCAGGAGTGATTTGTGACAAAAGGGTGGCAGCAAAGGTTAAAAGAAAGGTTAGTAGTATGATTAGCTACGTTGTGGTCTGGAGACAGTGGCATTGAGAAAAAGACAGAAGAAAGTATTGGAAGCGGAAACAAGATATATGACGTTTACTGTTTAATTCATTATTGTTTTTTTCTGTCTTTTTACTTTTTATTTGTGCACAATACTTGTTGCCTTTTATCTCCCTCCAGCAAGTGAAGGTTGTGTCTTATGAAAAACAGTCTGGTCTAAAAAAAAAAAAATCAAAACGACAAGGCCTCTCACCACCAGCCGACAGGTGCACAGTATAGTAGATTCTGAAGTAACAACTCTGAAATAATTCTCCAGATTAACACAGTAAAATGGGAGAAAATACTTAATTGAAGAGACAAAAAAATATATATCATTACCGATTTTATTAGTTGTTACAAGCAGGGTTCAAACCCACAAACGTCTGATTGCTAAACCAAAGACTCAACCATTGACCCATCACAGTCGCACACTTTCCCCCCCACAGAACTTAAGATTCTACCATGGTAGCGATCGTCACCACCCACCCCTTTTTTTCGTCCTCTGTTTTATGCGTGGTCTAGATTTATACAGAATATCTCCACTGTTGTACTCAGCAGGTTTCACTGCAGCTCTGAGCTCAGTAAAATCTAGGATTAATAGCATTCATGCCAATGGGGGACCGAGATAGTATTGGGGCAGGGCAGCCGACTTGGGACACGAAGGTCCTGAGTTCGATCCCCGGTCATTGCACATCTTGTGGTGTTTCTGAGCAGGACACCTCATTCCCAGTTGCTCCCCGGGCAGTTTTCCATAGCTGCCCACTGCTCCCTCTGGTGGTAGATGGGTTAAATGCAGAGCCAATTTTGCCATTGTAAGGACGCATACAATGATAATACATATACATGATTAAACCAGCCAAATGTATCCACCCCAGATAAAACTATTGGACGTACCTGTTCGGATCACTAGTGGCAAGTTTGGGTCAGCTTAATATTTGAAGTTGTACGGTTGATTACATGAATATGTAGGCATGAATACGTATGTATTCTTACTGTATTTTGATTGATACATTGTATGTATTTTAATGGGTAGAAATGCCCAACCAGGGACTGGAGTTGCAAATTAGCTATAGCTATATACTCTGTGCAATGCATCAGTCACATACTTGTTCTGTTCTATATGCGTGTACATTGTCCATGTCGAATAAACTAATAAATAAATAAATAAACACGGTTCAGTGAACAGTACTGCCCCATACTAGTAAACAAGTAAAAAACTGAGAATATCTAAAAATCTTCTAAAATTCCATTTAAAATTGTCAGAATAGTTGGAAAAATATACAGAACAAACCAATGCACAGTAAGCTCAATAAAAAAGTAATTTCCATTGTTTATTAGGAGGAACTACTTTGTCAGGTGAATGATTTTTTTTAGGTGGGCTCTACCTTCCCCTATGAATGACCAACACTGGAATGAAATCATCAGAGGTACAGCACAGGTTGAACGAATGGGAGATAAAGTTAGAGGCCGCTGACATGGTTTGGACGAAGGATGTTAGAAATGCAGCTGCCAGAAAAAACAAACGGGAAGGCCAAAGAGAAGATATATGGATGCAGCTGAAGCGGACATGGAGGTATTCTAGTGAGGAGTAAGATAAATACTATTTGGAGTGCAGTAGATTTATCATTTATGATAATGCTGTCACACGGATGGAGGTAGTTGTCAAGTTGAAAAGTTGTCACAATCCTGTCAAGTTCTGATTAGTCGTGTAGGTCATGGAAACTTAGTAGGGTGACACTGAACCGAGCGGAGCATGTGATGTGTATTTTAAATATTACGTATATACTGAATATGGCATTAAGAGTTTTGGAACTGACAGATACAGTATTTGACCGGTCAGTCTAATTGCTTATACTCATTTGATAGCAAATGTACAAATGTAACCAGCAGGTTTTTCTTGCAACCTGTTCTTGTTTTGGGGTTTATTTCCCTCAGATTGTCTGGCTTGCCCCCCAATCTACCAGCTTCCAGCCACTTTCCTCACTCTTCCATGGCAAAGCACAACTTGTTCATCATTGCCAGCAACCATTCATTGCCAAATTAGGATGAAGTGAAAGTGCTATGCATCATTGTCATTGTATGCTCTGTATTTGACCAATTACAAATGAACTATAAAGTGGTGCAGTGGACCAGTGTTTGGGTTGCTTGGGGAGCACTTAAGTAACAGGCGTCTTGCTCATGGTGGGGAATCAAGCTCGTATCTTTCCGGTCCTGAGTTAGCTGACCTACCACTGCGCCACAACTGCCCCAAAACTTATGGCACCTGGTATCCCCAGGCGGTCTCCCATCCCAAGTTCTAACCAGGTTTGACCCTGCTTAGCAGCTAGGATTAGACATGTGTAGGGTAGTATGGCCGTAAACATAAAATGTGCCTCTTTCTTCGTCTAGGCATGAGTTTCTCGGTTAGCGTTAGGCTGATTTATGGTGTACTGTCATCCCCATCGTTTGATCACCAAGTTGCATTCAGAAAAACTCAAATGAACCTACTGTCAACGTGCCCTGCTTGTTTGTATTCCAAAGTGAAGACGATTGTCTGTACTGCAATAAAGAGTAAATTTAATTTTGTGATGGGTAACTGTTGTTTTCCCTTGGCAGAAGCTTTTGCAAGCTTGTTATACCGGTCTGAAAACGCTATTCTACTGAGAGAATATAGTGAAACCTTGACATCAGGCAAAGGTTTGACAAGGGTTTATGTCACTGTATACACACACTACACATTCTGCTAATTTGAAGCTTTGATGAGTAGAGGTATGTGAAATTGCCTGATAAAGCAATTTAACATGGCTGGAGAGCACAGCCTCATACTGTGATTAGAGCAGAGATGTTCACGTTTTTTTTTTTTGAAGCGCCAGATTCAATACAGTGAAAACGCCAAAGGGCCAACAGTTCCCACTGATATTTTTAGCTATAAAAGTTACAGTCAAGGAAAAAAATGATAAAAAGTTAACTTTTTTTTATGTTTTCTCGTTCGAGGAAATTTGTCAGAGTTAGAAAAATCGGAACAGTTCAAGAAAGCACTTCATTTCTGCAGATTTACTAATTGGGATTTGTTCAATTAAAGAAAAATGGTAAAACAATCCACAGCATCGAACAAAAAAAAAAAAAAAGAAAAGGATACCAGATGCAACAACCTTTTTATACAGGAGCGTCTAATAAAACTTAGGATAAATTACTTCAAATAAAAACAGATTCATCCACAGGACAAAATACCCAAACAAAAGGTAAATAACGTTACATATAAAAAGGATTCAAACCATAGAAACAAACAACAATGACTCAAACGAATGGCACAACAAAGAAGAGCGAGTACTTCCTGTCAACCCTCTGCAGTCCCCTTACATCTCAAAGATAAGGAATGCCCGTTTAAGGACAGTAATAAACATATTTTGGACAGTTACATAAAAGATGGTACTTCTGTGTTAAATGAGAAAGAAAAAAAAACTAACAGAGCGTGACCACTTTTATAGTGGCTTATGGACGGTGAAACCAGTCACCAAGAACACCATTGGTAACACTGGTACATTGCAATGAATTGAAATCTTTCAGTGTCCATAAGCTACCAATTTGTCTACATTTTTGTTAACTGGTAAAGCTAACATTAATCATGAATAATTGGACTGACACCCTTTACTAATGGCCATTTTTATCTAAATTTACAATGAATTTAAATTTACAGTAAACAACAGTACATTTTTTACTGTCGTTTATTGTTGTCATTGTCTGCCGCTTTGTTGTCTGTACTTTATATGTTCTGTCTGGAACAGGTCTCTATTGTAAATGAGTCCCCGTGGCTTAATGGGGATAGCCTGTATAAATAAAGATTGAATGAATGAATGAAACTAAATTGAATGGTTTGAAACTGAATTAATTTGCTTTGAAACAGAATTTCATTGTATTGAAAATTCAGTTAAGACTACATTCATTTTCAGTTTATAATTCAATTTCAATTCCAAAATTCAGTTTTTTTTTTGTGTCATATATCCAGGTCCTTGAGAAAACCACGGAGTAATCCAATGCAGATTGACAGATTTACGTTTCACGTCAGTGAAACTTCCTTTACGGAAATGTAGGCGTGGGGTTCAGCCACAAGGAGGCGGTAATGCAACAGAGTGGACGCACTCCGCCGTAAAACACCAAAGAAGAAAAAGAACTTCCTTTATGGCGTATTTTGAGCTGGAGCAGTGCAGCGCACATGAACTTGGCATGAACGCACGTGCGCGCCACTGCTCCAGCTCAAAATACGCCATAAAGGAAGTTCTTTTTCTTCTTTGGTGTTTGCGATGGCCAAACCCATGGCCACACTCTAAAGTCGGTAACGCCTATATGCATCCAAGAAGAAGTCTTTCGGATGAAACGTTTCTAAAACTTTTTTGTTTGTTTGAACCCATCCAGAGGACCAGACTTATTATTATTTTTTAGATCTTACATACACCATTTATTTTTCATCCAAACACAACACTTTAGTTTGCAATAAAAATGTTTATTGGTTGGTTTGGATACATTTGTTCCACCTGTATGAACACACATTTAGTTTACTTATGTACTTGTATCAACTCATTGTTCATTTTTGTTGGTGCTTATGATTAATTCTTGTTTATTTTACCGGTTCTTACCTGCCGTGATCCCTGGGAGTTGTCAGACAAAAGATGGTGGCCAGGGCTTAGCACACTTAAATACATGGAGCTGATTGGACTGCACCACCAGTTCCTGCTGGAGAGGGGGGACTTGCATTTTCTTTATTTAAAAAAGAGCTTTAGTATTTAAGTGAATATTTCTAATTAAAGTTTAATATTTTTTATTTCTACTTCTGGTGTTTAGTTTATTATCACACTTAGTTGTACTGTGTTGGTTGTTGTAGTTAGTGATTGTATTCTGTTTAGTTACCCCCATTGTGTCTTAATGGTCTGACCAGCCAGTATATATATCCCTGTGTGTCTTTTTTTTGAGAAGGTCAGTTATGTTTGTTTGTGCGGCAAGTTTGTTCCCTTTTTTGACTGAGTTCAGTTTTGTTCTTTTGACCTCTTATGAGCTCAGCAGTCATTTTTTGCTAAACAATATTCTGGGGTTAAAATAAAACTGCTATTTTTCCAATACTTCCTGTGACTCCTCTTGCTTTTCAATCCGGTCCATCGCGGTGTTTTACGGCGGAGTGCATCCACTCTGTTGCATTACCGCCTCCTTGAGGCTGAACCCCACGCCTACATTTTTGTACGTTTCACGTCATCTGTCAATCTGCGTTCGATTACTCCGTGGCTTTCTCAAGGACACGGATGTGCGACACAAAAAATAAAAAATTTGAATTTTGGAATTGAAATCGAATTATAAACTGAAAATGAAAGTAGTCCAACTGAATTTTCAATACAACGAAATTCAGTCCCAAACCAATAAATTCAGTTTCAAATGAGTGAAAATCATCTTCAAACCAATTTAATTTCAAATTACGCAAATACAGATTCAATCTGAGCGATTCAAATTCAGTTTCTGCCCATGCATTTCCAACAGCTGCCATCTTGTCACCAAGGTTCTTGCAGATGTTCGTGTAGACCAATACAGCCTTTCACATCTTCGTAATCCGCACCTTCAATCCAGCAACCCAATAATCTAACAAACCTCAGGAAGGATGCTAAAGAGAGTGATCTGCACACGAGGTCAACAACTCAAATAAAGTGGTCCAGATTTTAAGCTTGGATTCTTCCATTTTAAATTAAGATCCTCAAATTTGAGAGAAAACATCTCCAAATATTTATGCAGTTACGATTGAATAAAGGGATTACTGTGTATAAATAAAACGAGGTTTGACTCCAAGTCCAACTTTTTTAAAAACACCCTGATATGAACAACATTAAAATAAACTGTGCCTGTATTTATTCAAAACAGATTAGATTTATAAAATTCTGAGATATGTCAAGAACTAGATAATATTTTATTATATACTTATAGTTCAATGAAATTCTAACAGATTTTTTAAACATAGAAAAGGCCACAGAAAATTTTAATTTACAGTAAACGTGTCGGAATTAGTTACGCGATGTGAAAATTAGAAATATAAATGTTTGTGTTTTGTCTCTGACGATCATTACAAGCTCAAAAAAAAAAAAGTTAAATAGCTGTTCTTGAGCTTCTTTTTCACCTTTTTCCTGTAAATGGAGTTCTTTTTTTTAATTTTTACAAAAACGTTAATGTTCGGCTATTTATTTTTTTGTTATTTTTAAATTACCATTTGGTGCTTCGAGGGTAGTACGAAAGGTTAAATTCAAATTCAGAACTGATTCGAAGTGAATTCTAAGTACAAGAACAAATGTTTGAATAGGTTTTCCTGAATTATTCTTTTGTAGTGTTTAACTTCAATTCATAAAAGTCTTTCAGACCTATTAAGCAACTAAACGTGACATTTTGTAGTGCCCTCGTCAGGACGTGCCCACCTTATGTTCCTCCACTTGGTGCTTTATATCCTCGAGATCAGGACCAAGCGGCTGAGATCCGATCCTCTTGATGCGTGCCTCTGTTACATCCAACCAGTCCGTTAGCTGCTGAAGCTGAAGGTTCTGCAGATCCATCAGGACCTCATGGAGTCTAAGAGATGCAGGGAAAATAACCGTCAGTGCAAGTTACCACTTCAAACCAGTTCGACTAAAGAAGAGTTTAGAAATGTCAAGCTCAAATCCCTCCACAGGACTAAATTATTACCTAGAGAAATTTAAAGTGTGTTAATGCAGCTATTGTCCAAAATACCAACAATTCAATTCAATTAAATTCAAAAATACTTTATTAATCCCAAAGGGAAATTATTTTGTTGTTGTAACTTGTTATCATCATTTCATTAAGAGATGTTATAGATACTGATGGCTTTAGACGGGAAGGATCTCTTGTAAAGGTCCATCCCACAGTGGATCCTAAGAAACTGGCTGCAGATGCCGTCCGATCCGTTCACCCAGACTTGGCTGGCCTCTCGGTTCCCCAGGGCTTTAGGACTGCCCGAAAGACGGGTAGAACTCCTCCCAGAGCGATGGCCACTCCTCCCAGCAGTCTGCCGAGCTCCTTGTCTCTGTGGACATCCAACTGTAGGTGCAGAGGGACGATCCTGTCCTTCCGCTGTCATGAACCGTGTTTCCTGCTAGTTGCAGGATCTCAGTGGTCAGGCACTCGAGCACAGCTGGCAGGTAGATGAGACTGCGTCCACAGAACATCCTCTTCAACTCATTTGAGATTTTGGGCTGTAGTTGAGCACAAACCTTTTAAAAACTGGGAGTCGGTAATCATCTAAACCTGGTTCTGCAAACCTTTACAATGGAAAGAACCATTTTTTTATAATTGCTCGTACTAAATTATATGTGTCAAAAGCCACAAATTCGTATGGCAGATTTAATAGAACCCTAGTTCCCCCCAAAATAAATAAATAACCCAAAGGAAAGCATAGTTATAAAATGGGTAATGAAAAATAGTTATATATACCATTAATTTTTTCTTGTTTAAGGTCACTTAGCTTTCACAAATATATTTCTTTTTGAAGTATGCCTGAAAAATGAGAGAGTGAAATTTTGAGATAGTATTTTTTATTACCATCTGTAAAAAGCTCTTTCACAAAACTATTTTGGAAAATTGCCACAAAGAACTGTTCATCTTAATATTGACTCAGCTTGTTCAGAAATTACTGAAGGAGTCGACTTCATCCTACATAGACATGAGTTTTGAGAAGCGAAGACAGCATCATGGAGACAAAAGTAGAACTCGGTGTGGCAGATTTGTGACCGAAGTCTCCCTTGTATTTTCAAAACATGACAAATTAATTCTGTATGTTAATTCTCTTAATCATTACATTTTTTTTAACTACAGTCATTTTTGATGTGTAAGTAGCAGTTTTTTGGATAAATTAGCATGCCTGCGCCTTATACAGTGAAGCGACGTATTTGTTTTTTCCCCATATTTATAACCCAATTTTTGGTTGAAATCTAACTATTCCATTCGTTCTGACATGGAAAATATTGAACACTACCATTTTCAGCCACTAGAGGGCCCTTGATTCATATGGCAAGCCAAGTGTATCATTAATAGGTAAAAGTGACTATTAATGAGACACTTTGCTTGCCATACAAAGCCACCTTCGTCTTGCCGTGGAACTCCTGGAGCAAACGTCAAATCGGCTGCATTTCGCCAGGGCGGCGCAGCGAAATGCAGCCTATTTGACTGTCAAAGTACATTTATTAAGGAAAAATTAAACTGAGACGCATCTTTGCTATAATTTCGAGCAACAAATAATTGTTTTTAAGTGTTAATCTTGTTAAATTCTTGTTAAAGTCTTCCCGTGCATGCTCCCGTGGCCGCCATTTGGCAGCCAATCAATGTTTGGCACAACACCAGCCCACGTTTCCGGGTTGTCAGCGGTGGCGCGTAACAAACGCGACGCGTCAGCAGTGGTGCATGATAGATGCAACCAATATGGCAAGTGACATATTTATGGTTTTTGCCACTTTATTAGACATATTTGGACCGATGCGACTTATAGGGCGGTGTGACGTGTATGGCAGAAAATACGGTAATTAAAAAGTTGCTGTGTGTCATCATCAATCTTCTCTTGTTAATAAATCTTTTTGTTGTTGTTCAATCCAGCAATGGTTAAACAGACCATAAGTTAGTTCATCAATTTTTTGAACTGCATAGTCAGCTTATATTTTCAAATGTTGACCATTTTGGTTCTGTTACTACATCACATAGAGGCACAAAGGCGAATTAGGGGTAGGTTGACTTTAACCCTATCATTGCTTAGGTCTATTCAGTGATGGTCAGAAGACCAGAAGTCTTGGATTGAGGTGTTTTGTGAAAGAGCCTAACATCACGCTTAGTATTTGCTATAACTGGCTTTAAATATATTTTAGTCAAATGTTTTATAATTTTGTTCTATTCTTCCTGAAATAATTGGTCAGGTTTGTAGGCCACCTTGCTCACAAACATCCTTACAACTCGGACACCTTTTTTTTTATGGGACTGAGATCAGGGCATTGTAATTTTTACTTCAAAACACTGACTTTCTTGTCCTTACTTTGCAACTAGGCTGCAAATATACTTAGGATCTAAGTCTGCACATTTCTTCGAAATTTAACAATACAAGCACCTAAAACAATTGTTTGTTTGCTTGACATTATAGCAAAGATGTGTCTCAGTTGAACTTTTACTTAACAAATGCACTTGAATGGTCAAATTAGCTGCAGTTCACCAAGGCGGTGCAGCGAAATGAAGCTGATTTGACGGTTGCTCCAGGCAAGCTGGACGAAGGTGGCAGGCTGTGGCAAACCGATTGTGTCATTAATAGCCACTTTTTGCCTATTACATGACACCATAGCATGCCATACTACTCGAGTGCCATCTAACAGCTGAAAATGGTAGTGTTCAATATTTTCAGTCAGAATGAATAAAAACAATCATATCTCAGCCAAAAATTGGTTTAAAATATGGAGGAAAATCCATAAATACGTCGCTTTGGCGTATAAGTCGCAGTGCATGCAAATTATGCAAAAAAACATGACTTTTAAGACAAAAAATATGGTAACTCCAAGAGCTGACTGTCTTGATAGCGAGTCTGTGGTTCTGCTCTGCCACCTCTTGTACCCACAGTCAGACTCTAATCAGCTACACCTGTGGATCAACGACTTGATGAGAATGAGGAGCATAAATTGCGGCAGAAGACATTCAGCCAGCACTGGAGCATTACCTCCCAATGGTAGTCTTGTTCTAGCCTTTGACTCGTGTCTAAAACCAAGTATTAATGATTTGCATTTCTCTCAGTGCCTCCAGTGAGTTACCCTTGATGTCCCCGTTTCCTGAATCCTCCTCTGTGGACCTCGAGCTCCTCTGTGCCTCATCGGCTGCCTCCACGCTTTCCTACCACTTGCCAAACGCCTGCCATCCTTCAGACGTACACCTCCTTCGCTTGGAACCATTTGGGTCAACCCTCCCCACATCTGACCTCAACCTCCATTGTAAAGAGAATCAGCAATAATATTGTCACCCTTGACTACAAGAACTCTAACCAACTCTTTATTCCTCAGGGTTCCAGTCCCCTCCCTGGCTTATTGCACTTTTTCCAACTTGTAAATAAACACTGTAATTTCATTCTGAGTCTTGGTCTCTGTTCTCATTGGTCCTTAAATCGTGGTATAGCCAGAATCGTTACAGAGTCGGTGCTAATTCATCGGTAGTACCATTGGCTCTAAAAGTTAAGCAGTTTTAGATGTACATAAAAAGATTACCTTACGAAACGTTCATTAAAATGTGTCCAGTGGTTAATGAGATCTTTTGCTTATAAAAAGTCAAGGTTTACTCAAACGCATATATAAAAGCTTTAGGCAAACATTTTTCACTATGTGTTAGCATTAAGAATATACAATGGGTGTGACACTCAGCTGCTACCATACCAAATTTTATCTCAGGATTGGTCAAACTGACAGCGTTATAGCCATTCTTTTAAGTGATCAGGTCCACACTCTGAATAGAGACATACTGGCACGGCATTTTAATAGCCACAGGTCTTTTATGTTTTGTGAGATATTTCATTCAGAAGAAAAAATGAGTTAAAGCACGTGCCTATTATTTAAATGTAATCCCTGATACGACTATGGCTGTTGATCGTTATACCTAATTAACAGCCTATCAAAGACAATACCAAAACCTTTATATACATTGGACTTGGTGTCAATTCATTGTACATTCACCATAATTAAAATGACTTATGCTTTTTGTAACCATCCCTGTTGGCTTGTGTGCGGATCTTCATTAATTTCGTAGAACAGATAAGACTTTACTCATCTGCCTAAGGAAGAAAAGGAAAAAGTTATGTGATGCCATCACTGGTAATTTTCTTTTTATCCGTAACTGCCTTAAACCATTTGTTCAGCGCCGTCATTAGTTTTATTCATTGTTTGATTGCTCCTCCGTTTTATTTTCTTATTCCTTATGGGTTTGTTTCCAGTTATTTAACAATGCCTTAATCTCGAAGAGGTTAGCATCCCCATTTTCACAACGTATTTGTTATTTGCTATTGAATGTTCACTCCCAGTTTAATACAAGAGATTGTTCTTGTTTGGTCAAAATGGATGATTACATATTATTTTTAAGACAAGCCGTTTGTTCAGTACCCTATAATCTTAACGTAAATACGAGAGAGAAATCCCAAAAATGCGCTTTGTCTTCAGAACACACAATAAAACTGTCCATGTCCACTCTTTAGTATTTTTATTTAATTCCAAACAATACAATTATCTTAAATGTTGATGAAGGACCATTTTTCATGAGAACAGAAGTGCCATCAAAGATGGTCGCTTTCCAGTAATAAGAGCTCTTTTCACTGAGCGAGCTGGTTCATGATCCTGACTTAATGGGACAGTTAATAGAACTGAGTCAGCTCGAATGCTAACAAACGTTATTAATTTCACTTTAATTTTCGGCCTCCGACAACCCAAAATGTCGGCTTTAAAAAAGGTCTATCAGAGCTGAACAGAGCCAAGATTTTAATTATCTGATAGGGCATGGGAGCTTGCACTTAAGTAAGAAATACTACATACATTTACCTTTATTGTGGATGTGTGCAGAGAGAATGGGAAGCTGGTGTTTAGTCAAAGAGTAGTTGTAGCAAGAAGAAAAAAAAACTGAAGCAATAATGAAAATGAAAAGACTGAACTCATATCAGGTCTGCATTCCTTAAAGAAAAGGATTATCAAGCACTGCCTTTAATGTCAAACAGGATGGAAATTCCACCTTATTGTTGGGGGGGGGGGGGGGGGGGACAGTAAACAGGGAGTTTAAGAGCAATTTCTGAGGGGGTCACTTAAGAAAAAAATTAATGAAAATTAAACATTGCCGTATTATCGTGTTCACCAGGTAAACTATTTGAAGAAACTAAACTAACAGAAGCACAGAATGTATTTTTCCACCCGCCCCAAGCTGATTTGTTATCTCCTTGAAGTGATTAATTCAGCGACTTACAACATAAACATATTCTTCTATTAACAAAAATGTAAAACCATATAAACTATAAGAACAGGCTGCTAAACATCGAACCTGCATCCATATTAATAATAATGTCCAAAAAGAAAAAAAAAAAAATCACATTCACAAAAAGAATGGGGCATTTGTCACTTTCTGACTTTGCCATAAAACAAAGCTCCATGGTGGTTCAAGAACAGATTTTTAATCTTTCAGTCTGTAGGGCAAATAATGGTGATTGATTGATAAGGTACATAAAATATGGATGCGGCTTTTCTCAATCTAAAGACTGTTTACAACCATCCAACCATTATCTTTTACCCGCTTCTTTCATTTTGGGTCACGGAGGTTGCCGATGCCCATGTCCAGCAGTCACTGTGCGAGGGGCGGGATACACCCTGGACAGGTCTCCAGTCCATCACAGGGACACATAGAGACAAACGAGACAAACAACTCTCTCACTCTCACCTAGGGACAATTTAGTTACCAATCAGCCTAACGTGCATGTTTTTGGTCTGTGGGAGGAAACTGGAGTACCCGGAGAAAACACATGCATGCACAGAGAGAACGTGCAAACTCCACCCTGAAAGGCCCCCCGGACCGGGATTTGAACCGGCAACATTCTCGCTGAGAGGCAGCAGCTCCATCAGTTGTGCCACCGTGCTGCCCTTGCTTAGAACCATGCTGAATATATCTAACGAGGTTCTCTGGACAGATTCTTCGTTGTTGAGATGTTTTGTCTTTTATCCAAAAGACTTCTTCGGTCAAGACTGAAGAAAAGATTTTTATCCAAAAGACTTCATCGGTCTAGACAGAATAAATTTTTATCCAAAAGACTTATTCAGTCTCGAATGAAAAAGAAAATTTTATCCAAAAGACTTTTTCAATCTAGACTGAAGAAGAGATTTTTATCCAAATGACTTCTTCTG
>NC_056520.1:11186434-11211146 GCF_014905685.2 Nematolebias whitei | reverse complement strand
CCAAAAGGCTTCTTCAATCTAGAATGAAGAAGAGATTTTATCAAAAATACTTTTTCAGTCTAGACTGAAGAAGAGATTTTTATCCAAATGACTTCTTCTGTCTAGACTGAAAAAGAAAATTTTATCCAAAAGGCTTCTTCAATCTAGAATGAAGAAGAGATTTTATCAAAAAGACTTTTTCAGTCTAGACTGAAGAAGAGATTTTTATCCAAATGACTTCTTCTGTCTAGACTGAAAAAGAAATTTTTATCCAAAAGACTTCTTCAATCTAGAATGAAAAAGAGATTTTATCAAAAAGACTTTTTCAGTCTAGACTGAAGAAGAGATTTTTTATCCAAAATATATTTTTTTCTACCTAGACTGAAGAAAATAATTATCCAAAAGACAAAACATTTCAACAAAGAAGTATCCGTCCAGAGGACCTGAATTAAACTTGTTAGATTTATCTACCTGGATTATTAAACATTCATCTGGATATTTTGAATCATGTTGAATGTAGTTTGAATTTGTCTTTGATAAATTCTGTGGTCACCAAATAATCGTCACTGATATATTATAGCAGCTTCCCAAGAATTTAAAGCTCTAAATAAAAAACACAAGAATACAAGCAGAAGACAGACCTCCAATAAATACCTAAAATCAAATAAAATAGTTTCAAACAACTTATTGTGATGTCACAATCTCTCAGAGAGCCCACTGAAGATTATGGAAATGTTACTTTTGCCATCTACAAAAAGGTAAAGTATTCTGGGTTGAGTAGAACGTAAATAAAGGTGAAATCCTCCACTGGCGATCAAATCAGGTCCTAATATCATGCTAGTACTCAATTTATGTGTTCAATTCAATTCAATATTCAAATTTCAAAAATACTTCATTAATCCCAAAGGGAAATTAAGTGTTGTTGTAACTCATCATCCTGGTTTCATTCAAGAGTTGGTAGATTCTGATTGCTCTGGACAGGAAGGACCTCCTGCAGCAAATTAGAATAATCTGGATTTGTCCACCCGGATCCAGCTTGCTGTCAGATTCGCCAGGCCTCTCGGTCTTTCTGAGCAGCAGAACTGCCCAAATGCCGGGCAGAATTCCTCCCTCAATGATGGTCACTCCTCCCAGCAGTCTACAAAGCTCCTTGTCGCCACAGACAGACTGCTGAAGGTGCCGGAGGATAATCCCGCTCCTCCCGTTGTCATGAGCCGAGTTTTCCACCAGCTCCACGATCTCAGCGGTCAGATACTCGAGCACCGACACCAGGTTGACGGGAATTTGTCCACGGCACCTCCTTTTCAACTCATTTGGGATTTGGGGCTGTAGTGGAGGTATTTGAGCTTTTGAGATGTTAATCGGTTGCTCCTGGTTGTTACAAAACACCTTGTTGCCATTGTTACGCATCATAACAAATGCTCAAAAGTTGTGAATGACTCTGCTACTACCAAGACAAGTTTTAGATCAATGTCAGTAAAACTATAAAAATGTTAAAGCTATCTTTTGTCCTTGCTAAGGTGTATTAGCTGCAATAGCTAGCTTAAATGGGACTGAGTTGACATGACAGTTAATATCATAGTTTGAACAAAGATGTAGCGTACTATGTTGTGTCCAGGGTATGAGTTGTACAACAAGAACCAGCAGAAAGTTCATTTCTACTGTTTTCCAACTCCTAAGTGTGACTTCTATCAATTTTGGATGGTGTATTCAAGCTATATTTTTTACACTTGTTCATCTTTTAGCTGCCCTGTTACATCTGGAGGACTGTGTACTTTCCCCCTCTTGTTTATTTCTATTTAGCAGAATGCAGGCTGGTGTCAATATGGAGGTTTGAACTCGAATTGGTTGGAGAGTTGGAAAGGAAAAATCAGGACTCAGGACTGCCCTACAAAGGAAGCTCTCCTGTGCATTTTTTTTCCCCCACTCCATGCTGATGCGTGTTTGTCACACCTGTGTTGGTGTGTAGTGAACTTGACCTGATGTCAAAACTTGACCTTGTGGGACAGAAACTGTCATTTAATTGATTTGAATCCAGAAATACAGGTTCACCCATCCTGAGACTTTCTTTCTTGAAAATTCAAGTGAAAGAACACTCTCTTTTCTATTATCATTACTGTTTTACAAATGTTTGATAATCAAAGTGTTTTAGTTCAAACATTTTAGATGTTACAGTGAACTAATCAATTTTTATTAACTGTAAAACAGTAACAATGATTATTTTTAATCCTCATGCAAAGTTAGAATTCATGTTAAGGTCTGTTACAGAGTAATTATGCATTTTCTGATTTTCTGTCTTTGAATGAGCAGTGTAAGTTTGATCCAAGGTCGGAGTCTAAGCAGACAAGTGTTGGAACGAGCTGTGTTGTTTTAAATCCTCTCAGACGTAAACAGAGAAGCTGGCACCTGTTTTCCCAAACTCGCCCAAACATTTCTCTCGCCTGTCTGAAAAACATTTTCAATCTGTTCCATAACATTCTTGCTGTTTTCTGACTTCTAGTAACCTTTTACGTCACAAAACACACCCCTGTCTGGTCGACATTGACCAATAAGAAAACTCCCAAATGAACCGGAAATAGAGCTCTTTAAAATGTCGGTACTTCCTAGTTTAAACCAGAGTCTCACAGAGTCTCACAGTTCCTGTTGGGTCGTAGTTCCTGTTGGGTCGAAGTTCCAATGCTGGGAAACTGACATGACCACAGAGCTCTTCCGAGTCTTATGGGATTATAACTTTCTTCCACATCTGGGTGGAACTCTGACGGACTCCACTCATGTGAAGTCCACTTGCTGAGGTGAATTTGTGTCGAACGGAATACCGTCACTACTTCGGACGATTCACAGCTGTTCCTACGGAGACGCTGAAAGGGTGCATTGAATGGACTTTCGTACCGCTGGGGACATCTCCAGGTAAAAGAGTTGAATTCTGCCACCTAAGTGTACCGGGGAAAAAGCTGAGAAACCCGGAAAGTGCTGTTTCTGGTTGACATAAACAAACCCCCTCACCCATCTTTTCTCCCACTAAACTTCATCTTTCCTCTTTAAATTCTTCTATCAAGTAGAAATCATTCCAGATAATTTTAGAAATGTCTGTGTAAAGTGCTCATCCACCGCCGTGTGGATAATCAATCACTTGTATAGCTTGCTAAATTAGCCATGTTGTTATTTTTCAATGTGCCAAATTGATGTAAATGTTTGATGTTAAACTTTGATTCTGTAAATAAATGACCACATTCATTTTGATGGGTCAAAGATAAATAACGTCTCACGATACATTTTATTAAATTCAATGCACGTTATATACAGTCCAGAAAAATGAAAGAACCCGTTTAATTTATGAATATATCATGCATATGTTCATCTACAGGTGCTCTGGAGTGGTGCTCTTTTTCTAAGGGTTTGTGGTGGGAGTTAGAGGACTAGGCAAGTTTGGGGTACCCTGTACACTTCCACGCGTAAGTTGAGTTTCATTAGGCACACTAGGTAAGTAGGTTGGTGCCACGCTTGTAATGTTTTGGTAAGCTCTTCTTTAAGATAAGAAGATCGTGATAATTTTTATTTTATTGTTTTCCATCTAGGATAGATGTCAGTTAGACCCTGTTTTGTTTCGTTTGTTTCTTTGATTTGGCACGACTTAACTGTCCTTTTCTCCCCCACAACTCTTTAGCAGCTTTTAGAAACTTGAAGAACACAAAATAAAGCTGTGCTTCTTTCACTTTTACAAGGACTCTATCAATTTATTGTGGCTGTCATGTTAATCCCCCCTTCCTCCAAAAAAAGGGAAGGTGTAACAATTGGGGGCTCGTCCGGAATATGAACCCGGGACTTCTCGCTTGCCCCATTCAGCAGGGGTCATCACAGCAAACAAACTAGCATCAAATATGTGGCAATTGTTTTACATCTGATGCCTTTCCTAATGCAACCTGTACTCAAACCTGCAGAATCATTCTTACATGTATCGACCCAAAGTTAACTAAAAGAAAAATAGATGAATAAATTATAGCCCAGAAAATGCTTCCCTCTTAAGTCAAAAGCAATTTACTTTCACAAAATGTTAAAGTGCCAAACTATAAGAGCTCCAACTAATGCCTCAGTGGACAAAATCACTCAACTAATGTTCTCCTCTCAGGTAAGAGTTTGGTTTGAAGGATTTCTAACAGAGTTAAATGACTCAAAGTATCCTAAATTGAAGTCATACGAGCAGTCTGATTTCTAGAAAGGTTAAAAAGGAAGGAAATTCAACACTTCGTTTAGCTTTCAGATTGGAGAATCTTTTAGGAAATGGTAATTTTGTTCTTCAGTTTCTTATTTTAAAAGCAAAGCATGGGTATTTTCATACATTTGTACCAACTGAGATTCTTGTAAAATATGTGTTAAAGTATAATCCATTCCAAAGGACGGCAATGTCACCAGATGGTTGTTCATTTTTTGGCATTTCTTTGTCTTTTGTCTTCTCCCATGTTTAAGCTTAAATTCCATGACTCCAATGTTCGTTTTGTTTATATCTAAACTGAGAAAGAGCATAAAAATAGTATTCATGTCACTGACAGAAAAAACATTACTGGATCCAGTGTTATCTGGAGTTGTAACCCGTGAGTGTTTTTTTTAGATTTTCCCACATAATTAGAGTATGCTATAAAGGGGCTAGGTGAGTTAAATAAGAGGCCTAGCGAGAACAGGTCTGCTGTCTTCAGCTACACTTAAAATGGCAACTAGTGGATATGATATTATTGCATAATTGTTAATGGTGACATTTTCAAGACAATCGCTCAATGAAAGATCGAGTTTATTGAAAAACGTCACCCAGCAGCTGACCATTTGAATTTTCTATGACTCTTTCAATGCTAGCTGTTTGGTTAGCAATAGGGAATGATGCACTTGGCTTCAGTTGAAAGGCTGCGGGAACTTTCATGTTTAACTAAAGCTGAACTAAAATGTTAATACACAGGAGGTCAACTATAGACAGCAATCACAATGAAAAACATTGGACAAACAAGGAAAAACCAAACAAAAAAAAATCACTCAGACAAACAGTTTGGGGAATTTAATTTTGAATAATAATCAGTGGAGGGTAAAACGATTGGATATTTTGTCTGACTTTGTTGCAGGGGATTTTCTAAAGGGTTGTGGTAATTTCGTACCGCTGTGATTCTAGTCACTTTGTACCCAAGCTTTTTGCTCTTCCCTTTACCCTTGATGCATATGGCAAGTACGTTCAACCCTTGTACACGCCTTGGCATCTTGGAGGCCTCAAGTGCAAAGAAACCAATTGACAGAGATCCCTTTATGGCAATCTTGAACCATTTTATTCAAACACAGGATTGTCTTCAATTTGTTTAGCTTGTTGCAGACTTGGCCTGCTTTGTTCTTGTAACTGATGAAAGCTTATCTGTTTGAATAAAATAACTGAAACAGGTCTGTTTGAGTGTAATTGTGGTATGATCTATTTCTATAGAAAGAAAAACAAGCTGCAATCTGCAGGTTGGGTGGAAAGACCCTGTTATGATCAGTACACTTCTTCACTGTAATGTACCGTAGTTTCCGCCGTACACGTTGCTCCATCCTATAAGTTGCATAAGTCCAAATATGTCTAATAAAGTGGAAAAATCCATACATATGTTGCTTCGCTGTATATGTGGCATCTATTATGCATCGATGCTGACAACCTGGAAATGTGGGCCAAACCTGGAAATGTGGGCCGGTGTGCCAAAAATCGATAGGCTGCCAAATGGTGGCTGCGGGAGCGTGCACGGGAGGACTTTAACAAGAATTTCACAAGATTAACACTTAAAAACAATTATTTATTTGCTCGAAATTATAGTAATGGTGTGTCTCAGTCTACCTTTTGCTTAATAAATGCACTTTAATGGTCAAATTAGCTGCATTTCGTCAGGGTGGTACAGCAAAATGAAGCTGAGCTCCAAGCAGCGAGCAGAACAAAGGTGGGGTATACGGCAAGTCAATTGTGTCATTAATAGCTGGTGAAGATTCTCAGTCATCCAGGACATGGTAAATTCAAAAAAGTTTAAGACAAAAATTAAAAAGTATAAAGTATAATAAATAAAGTCCAGCTGTTTTTGTCATGAACTTTTTTGAATTTGTCATTATAGCCACGTTTACTTACTACGTGATACAACAGCATGCCTTACTGCTACTACTACTCTGCTCCCATCTAGTGGCTGAAAGTGGTACTGCTCAATTTTTTTTCAGTCTGAATGAATGAAAACAATCATATCTCAGCCAAAAATTGGTTCGTAAATATCGGAAAAAGAATCCATAAATACGTCGCTTCAGCCTATAAGTCGCAGGGCATGTAAATTATGCAAAAAAAACCTGTGACTTATACAACGAAAAATACGTTAGTCACAATTAATTGTATTGCTATCATTTCTCAGTGTCTTTAAAAAGTGTTAAGGGTTTAAATACCTGCTCTGTCTCTCCATGCTGGCCACTCTCAGGTGCTCCCAGCGGGAGTTCAAGAGGTTCATCTGCTCCCTGACCTCTGACTCCTCCTCCTCGCTAAGGTTTCCCTCTGCCAGCAGAGCAGCACCTGCCCGGAGGACACGACCCACACTGCCCTGGTGTGTGGTCAGCTCCACCATGTACCCCTAATGAGGAAACAGATGGGAACATTTCAAACGTAATTCACAACAATTGCGTTCATTTAGCTTAACTGAACATCCAATGGAGAAGTACTACAACAAGATGACTATCTTTTCACTGGCTCTCAAAGTATATTTTCTCCTCCAAATAAAGAGCTTAATTGACTTTTTCTAGGGATTTAATTTGAAGACAACCTTCCAGATTCTCACAAAGCAATATAGTGCTTTTTTATTTTTATTTTTTATTCACTGAAAGCAGCATATTGACACAAGATGCCAGTATTCCTGCAAGACCTCATTTCACTAAACAGCTTGTGATGAAAATTTTATCTTTTACCTGTATGCTAGGGTCACTCTGCTGGGTGAGCAAGTACACCTGGACAAACAGCCCAGGATTTTGTGGTCAAGTGGACTGTGTGACGAAATTGCTATTTAAATAATTTATCACTCAGGGATTGCAAGAACACAAAGACTGTGTCAAATTCCCAGTGAAAAAAAATCACCGAAACCTATTTTCTTGTTCTTGTCTTTTGATTAGTTGACAAGCAGGTAGATTATAACCCCCTACAGCATTAGGCTGGAGAGTAAACTATAGACCCCCAACTTAACCCAAATATACTATAATACAAGTATTTGCATGTCAGAAAGGCCACAACGACTTGTACACAAGATATGGAGAATCAGGCTGAGCCCCTTAAATATACATTGGTACTCAATTCATTTTCAATTCATTTTATTTATAAACGTGAATTATAAATCGGAGAAATTAACATTTATGTATAATGGTTGACTCTATTGTCTTTTTAACGTCCTAAATTTGTTCAAAATACAGAATAGCATAATACAGACCAGTACCTGCAGGTTCCTGGAACCTACAGGTTACCTAGAAACTACAAGGTATATACCGGCTACCTACAAGGTATGTACCACATAGGCACCCTGCAAGCACAGGGTAAGGAGTCACTTTACCAAACAGCATGGTCCCAGTAGCTAACCTGTAGGTATCCGTATAGATAGCAAGTATTTACCCTATAAATATTCTTGTAAATATTCAGCAAGTACCCCACTAGGTGCCAGGTAAGTAAGTAAAGTTTATTATATAAATATATATATATATAAATCATAAATTTGACATCACAAGGTGCTTCATAGTAGAAGCTAAAGCGTGTGTGATGTGAGTTTGTTTGTTCATATGAGTTAGCAGTCTTGCAGCTGAGTTCTGGACAACCTGAAGATGGTTCAGCTCTTTGTTTAAATATGTTAATAAACTGTTACTGTAGTCTAAACGGGAAGAAACAAAAGCATGAATGACCATCTCAAGTTCTGTTTTTCACTGAAAGCTTTTCAATTCTGAGATGCTCCTGAGACGGAAGTGGCAATTTCTAATCAATAGTTTTACATGTTTGGAAGACATCGCAGATTCGAAAATGACACCCAAGTTTATAAGGCTGGACTGAACCGAAATGCCTTGGACACTAATGAACTGTTTAATTTGAGAAAACTTGTTTTCAGGGGCAATAATCAGAATTTCAATCTTATCTGAGTTCAGTTGCAAGTAGTTCACACTTAATCACTGTTTAATGTTAGCCACACAGTTTGTTAAAAGACTTCAGTTTAGGAAACTCTCTTTGAATGAACAATAGAGCTGGATCTCATCAGCATAAAGCTGATATTGCACAATTTTAAACTAATTACCTGTCCAAGGGGAGGATATACAGAATAAATAAAATGGGCCAAAAACAGAACCCTGAGGTACACCACAAGATTACCAAATAGTGTCCAACATGATCCTATTTACAAAGACCTCAAAACTTCGGCTAGACAGGTACGATGAGAACCCCTTGAGGACAGAACCATTTAACCCAGTATGATTGTGGAGTCTGCTGATTAAGATCTTGTGATCAACAGTATCAACGGCAAAAGAAAGTTGAGTAAGACAAAAACTGTAGTGCCTTGAATAAGCTGATATCAAAATGTCACTGGTGACTTTCAATAAGGCAGTTTCTGTGGAGTGGGCCTTATGAATACCAGATTGAAACTTGTCAAAAATGTCATATTTATCTAAAAAGGTGAAAAACTGCTTTGCTACAATTTTTTAATAGCTTAGATAAAAATGGTAATTTAGATATTGGTCTGAAATGTTGTAATTCTGTTAGATCCAGGTTGGGGGTTTTAAGTACTGGTTCAGCAACGGCATGTTTAAAAACACGGGGAACCACATCTGCTTAAAGTAAAATATTAAAAAGTTCTGTGATAGTAGGGCCAATACTGTTAAAAACTATTTTAAATAATGCAGTGGGGAAGAATATCAGCAGAACATGTGGATTTGAGAAACCTCGTTTTCAGGTACCCTGTGAATATTTTGTAGTAAAGTACACCTGTAGGTACCGGGTACATATCTTGTCGTTTCCTTGTAAGAAACAGGGTACATATCACCAATTAAAACAGCCAGAATACCCAATGGAATCTCAAGTACCACCATAAGTATTATGCAAGTACCCCTTTAGTTATCAGGTACGTACTCAGAAGGTATCATGTAAATACTCTATGTACTCCTGTTTGTACCTGGTTTATACCCTATTGGTACCTGGTAAATAATATGTAACAAGTTTCTTAATAAAACAGTCTGGTTTCCACATGTACCTTTGTCAGTATCCTATAAATAACCCTGTATGGATCAGGTACATAGCCCATAGATACTGGGTGCATACCCGTATGTACAGTACCTGCTATGTACCCCCATAAATACAGGGCACGTATCCCATATGTACCAGGTAAACATCCAGTTGGTGCAGTTTATGTAGGCTAAAGGTACTTGATGACCTTGAGGTACTTGACCCTGTACAAATACCAGGCTGTAGTATGTACCAAACTGAAATGTTACTTCATATTGAGTTTTGACAAAGCATAATTCAACAGTTTTTTTAATGCCAAGTTTTATGCAATAAAGTGAAAATAATTTAGTCTTTCTAGTCATCAGGCAGGGCAGCACAGTGGTGCAGTCGGTAGAGCTGCTGCCTCTCAGCAAGAAGGTTGCTGGATCGAATCCCAGCAGGGGACCTTTCTGGTTTTCTAGTTCTCTCTGTGCATGTGTGGCTTTTCTACAGGTGCTCCAGTTTCCTTACACAGACTAAAAACATGCATGTTAGGCTGATTGGCAACTCTAAATTGTCCCTAGGCATGAGTGAGAGAGTGAATGGTTGTCTCGTTTGTCTCTGTGGTCCTGCGATGGACTGGAGACCGGTCCAGGGTGTCCCCCACCTGTGGCCCAGTGACTGTTGTATATGGGCACCAGTGAACCACACGACCCAGAAAGGAAGAAGCGGGTAAAGCTAATGGATGGATGAATAGATGGATATATGGCTATAAGGCATTTTGTGCTGTCACGAACAGCTATTTCTTTAAATTTACCATTATCCAAGTTGAGATTTTTTTTTTATGCAAAACTGGAAGAACATCAAAATAACCACTAAAAGTAAACTACAGTAAAGCATAAAATCCCTGGTCTGGTATGAATTCACTTCGCCAATTCTTACTTCATGGGTGTGAAACTGCTCCTTCACCTCCTCCACATGGCTGGAGATGGGAGGCTGGGCGTGGAGGCCATCCTCAGCTGACAGCAGCCATGTCAATACCTTTAAAAGATATAATGTCATTATTATTCTTTACTCAAAGGCATAGCGTGTTCTTACAGTCAGCAAATCCAATCAAGTCTTAAAATCAGCAGGTTCCTAGTCTGTCTCTTTACTCTTGTGACTTCCTTTATCCTGTTCTTGACCACAGGCCAACTGATTCCTGATAAGTAAAAAGTCAATCAGAAAATGGTGCATTTGCTTTTAACCCTTTGCAGAGGAGGTTTAATTCTTATTGATGATACGTTCAGGATCCAGTTCCTGCCAAACGTAAACTGTTGGGCAGATATTTGACTCTAGAATAATTTGATATTTACTCTAAACTATGTAGCTAAGAAATGTTTAAGAAAATATCTCTAAAACTAAGTACTCATATATCACGTTGGGCCAATGTGGAGAGCAATTTGGTCTCATATAGTTGGTCTCTTGAGAACTTCTGTCTCCTGTTATGTTAAAACATAATACATGAGATTCATTGCTATAATCAGACACATGGCATTTATACTTCATCATCTCCACATCATATTGTACCTCTTCCAGTGAACCCTGGTAACTCTCAAGACTGATGGAACCTGGCGGCAGAGGGCTAAGACCCCGTTGTAGCTCCTCCTGGCTGGGAGTCAGGAACTAAAAGGAATGGGGAAAACAAGGGTACAAGATAATACCAAAAAAAGGAATGATATGGAAGAGAGATGAAGAGTAGAAGAAAAGAGGGGAGCAGAACGGAGGAAGTAACAAAACAAAGATTTTTATGAGGGAAGGACACAATATTCTTCTCTCCAATAAAAATATCCCTAAAAATTAGAATGGTCCAACCATCCCAATGATTGTTTGAATTATTACAACTGCTGAGCATAAAAACTTTATTAACAAACATGTTTTAAACACTGTATTATATTCTCACTCAAGTGTCGCTGAAGTTTCAAAGGTTTTAAACACTCATTTGTGAGGGTCTCCAGACAGAGGGCACATTCCGGGCAATCATGGCCATTTTTCTGTATGACTGTAAATCTATACTTAATGTAAGCCCATACTTACTTCCACATACTAGGGATGCACGATATTATCGGCATGGTATCGGCCAATATTAGCGTTAAAGTTTAATATTGGACATTGACCATTCCATCAAAATAACTCACCAACATAAAAGGCACTGTTTTTGTATGACAAAACCAGTAACAAGGATGCCTGCAGAGGCAGCACAACGTGATGACGTCACGCACGCCTACCTGACCTCACAGCGGAGAGAAATTTTCAAAAATGTTGACAGTGTGGAAGTTTCTTTTTTTCTTTGAGGATGTCCGATTCCCAAGACTTATGGACTACGTTGAGCCTCGCTACATTGTCCCCAGTCGGAGATGTTTTTCCATAGTAACCTTACCCGAGTTACAAGCTGTCATTTCCGACGTCATTGAGAAGCTAATAGCTGATAGCACTTGGGTGAGTTTTACCACAGACATTTGGACGGCGTGTTAGCCTCGTTAGCATGATTAGTCTTACGGCACAACGTATAGACAAAAACTTTGAACTTAAAAAGGCAGTCCTTCATGTACAAGAGTGCAGTGGATCCCACACTGCAGCTAGAAACCTGGAACAAGCCTCCACAAGTGAGACAGCATCGCAGGTGACTAATGCTAATAAATACAATTTACACCATTTTTGTAGCAAATAAGCCTAAATAAGAGCTATGTTCTGACAAAGGAACGTAAATAAAATATCGGTGTCGGCCAAATAAGTTTTAACATATCGGCATATCTGATATCGGCCAAAAATCCAATATCGTGCATCCCTACCTCATACCTTCGAATTTGAGCTGCCCACAAGTTCTTTGATTGTTTTTGCAGCAGTTTCCACCACAGCAAGGTTGCTGGTCGGTTCTTTCTGTCTTTTTAGAAACTTCTTCATTTCATCCTTGCTATGCTAGCTTGCAGAGTAAAGCAGCTCGATATATTTGAATGGCAGCCAATCAGAAATAATATTGTGTTATGTGTTGTCATCATTTTATGTTCCCGTACAATGGCAAAATTGGCTCTGCATTTAACCCATCCACCACCAGGTGGAGCAGTGGAGATGAGCATGGAGAAAAATATTTCTATATATTATTATAAAATATATTTTAAAATAATTATTGAAAAATACATTTGATTTTATTACAGTAATTAAAAAAAATTAAAATAAAATAAAAATGTTGCATTTTTAATCTTCTCTCCAGCTTTCTGAGGGGTCTCTAGCACCCCCTGGTGGGCCCCACTTTGAAAAACACTGTTGTACAACATGTTATACGCCCGTCGACAAACTTTTTTACAGCAATACACTAATCTATAGCAATGGTCTAGGCAAGAAAATACCTTGTATTAACTTTGACCTTTATTAAAAAAGTGTGTGCAACATAGTATATGTGTATTAAGTTTTGGTAAATTATCTTGAACAGATCAGAAGTTGTGAGCGGGACAAGAGAAGGTTTACAGACGGAGGGATTTAGACTTTACCATAATATCGCTGCCTTCCTGTCCATACAATAAGAAACATAAACCCCTTGAAGACAGAACAGGACCAGCTTCCATGAAAACTGGTTCTAGTACAAGTTTTAAATCTAGCTCCCTTTAAGTGAATGAACAGAACACTTCCTTTGGTAAAAAAAAAAAAAATAATAATAATAATATGGAGCGAATAATTTCAGGGGTAGACTTCTGCTGATTTGCATAGCTCACCTCTGACCTTGCTGTTGTACGAATGTTTGAACTAGGCCTGTCACGATAACAAATTTTGCTGGGCGATTAATTGTCTCAGGAATTATTGCGATAAACGATAATATTGTTTGAAATTTGACAATAATTAGTAATTATTGTCAAATTTAAGAAGAAATGTTTGTTAATTTGTTTTGCATGTAGTACCTTTTTGCAACCACTGGATGGCGGTATGAACAGAAGGATGATAGTAAGGGAGCGAGCATTGTGTATCTTTTAGAAAAATGGGAGGGAGGCCCCTTGATGTGACATTGGCCGTCTCTCTTCACTCTGTGTGGTTTGAGCTCTTTAGCATAGCGTTTTTCACACAAAGCTTTTAATAAAAATATCAGTAAACAAGTTCTCAGCTTCTTTTTTGCAGAGAAAAACTTTTTACACGAAGGCACGGGTTTCAACCGTGAATTTTGGAGCTTTGACAAGACGGAGGTTTTTTACCCGAGGTCGGCCAGTTAACTTAGCTCGTAGCTTATTTTCTCAGCTTAGCTGCTTTTACGATCCAAAAACACAATTTTGGCCAGTTAAAATGGATTTTAAACAGAAAAGAGAAAAGGAGGAGTCAGTGAAGAGCACCGGAGTTGAACTTTGTCATCCAGTGTCTTCAGTAGAAAGAGACACGAAGAAACGATAAAGACGATAAATGAAAATGAGGTCGGTAATTTTCATTTATCATGTGATTAATTGATTTATTGTTTATTGCGACAGGCCTAGTTTGAACATAATACAGACCCTTTCCAAAAAATTAGAATATCACGGAAAAGTTGTTGAACTTCCATAATTCCATTCAAAAAGTTAATCTTTAATAGATGATAGATTCAGGGCCCACAGTTTAAACTATTTCAAGTATTTATTTGTTTATTTTTACATAATTTGGGCTTCCAGTTCATGAAACCCACGAAAACAGGAATTCAAAAAATTATAATACTGTGAAGACATCAGCCCACACTACTCAGTTTTTGCAGAAAAAAGAAAGAAATTAGGATCACAACAAATCAATCAAAATATGGTACTTTCAAAACAATATGTCAATACTTGGTTGGGAATCCCTTTGCCTTAATCACTGCCTCGATGCGACGTGGCATTGAGGCAATCAGCCTGTGGCATTGACTGGGAGTTATGGAAGCCCAGATTTCCTTGATGCTTGCTGTCAGCTCTTCTTTGTTGTTGGGTCTGGTGCTCCTCATTTTCCTCTTGAGAATACCTCATAGATTCTCAATGGGGTTTAGGTCTGGCAGGTTGGCTGGCCAGTCAAGCACTGTGGCATGGCCATCAAACCAGGTTTTGATGCTTCTGGCGACATGGGCAGGGGTCTGGTCCTGCTGGAAGATAAAATCTACATCTCCAAACAGATCCTCAGCAGAAGGAATCACGAAGTCCTCTAAAACAATCTCGTAGACTGTTGCAGTGACCTTGGATTTAAGGAAGCACCCCAAATCATGACTGACTGTGGATATTTCACACTGGACCTCAAGCAGTATGGGTTCTGTTCCTCACCCATCTTCCTCCAAACCCTTGGATCTTGATTTCCGAATGAATGGCACACTTTACTTTCATCGGAAAACAGGACCGAGGAACCCAACAGTTGTAGTCCATCTCCCAGATGTGTCTGAATGTGGTGGTTTTTGACGCTGTGACTATCGCCTCATTCCACTCTTTCTGGATCTCTGCCAGATTCTGGAATCTTCTCTGTTTGATAATCCGCTGAAGCCCACGGTCATCTCTTTTGCTGGTGCATCTTCTCCTGCCACATTTTGCCCTTCCACTAGGTTTTCTATTGATGTGCTTGGACACAGCACTCTATGAACAGCCAGCCTCCTTAGCTTTGAACTTTTGTGGCTTACCCATCCTATGGAGGGTATCAATGATGGTCTTTTGGCCAGTTATGTCTTGAAACGAACTGAGACAATTGAACCAAACTGAAGCAATTTAACGACACCTGGGGAAACCTGTGCAGGGGCTTTGAGTTTAGTAGATGATTCGAGTGTCACACTCAGTTTAAAACATTCATGCCCTGCAACATTTGGGCTGATTTCTCCACGGTATTCTAATTTATTGAAATCCTGTTTTCGTGGGTTTCACGAGCTGGAAGCCCAAATTATGTACAAATAATCAAATAAATACTTGAAATCATTTAATTTGTGGACCCTGAATCCATCATCTATTAAAGATTAACTTTTTGAATGGAATTATGGAAGTTAAACAACTTTTCCGTGATATTAAATTTTTTTGGAAAGAGTCTGTATAAGGTCACGTAAGAACACAAATGTTTCCAAGAAGGGGTTGAGAAGAATTAGTCAAATTTACCGTTTAACTTTTTTGGTCAAAGACACATAAAAACAAGGAAAGCAACACCAGACAAAGCAACAGGTGTTCAGCCAGAACATGCACAGAAACATTAGGGTTTGCGTGTTAGCTCTGCGAGACACGGACCTGATCAGTAAAACGTCTCCTCTTTTGATCTGGCGACTTGACATACGCAGCTTGGGTGTAGGCATAGCTTTTATAGCGAGGCTGAGGGGAGGGGCTCCGCACACGGCCCTGAGCCACACTCACCGTGATCTGAGACACAGAGACAGAGAAGCCAGAGAGGAAAGAGAAAGGCGGAGGAGGAGTGGGCCGATAGATGAGATCAGACAGACGAGGAGACAGAAAAAGCGACAGAAGAAGACAAATCAGAGTGCAAAAGACCCAAAAGCCAAAATGCACAGAAGAGGAAGCAGAAATAAAATGGGGAGAGGGGAAAAAAAAATAAAAAAATCGGGAAGTCGGTAAAAGCGCAGGTGACAAGTAGAGATGCAAAATAAGGTGAAAGATGAGAAAAAAGTCACATGAACAATCCCAAATGAACTCAGTTTCCATACAAATGTTAAGAGTTGGAGTAAATTAATAAATACATAAATAAAAATGTGGCTAAGGACTTTGCTTTTGTTGAATATAGTCTGTATTTTATATGTTTGTCTAAAACCGGTCTCTCTTGAATATGAGTCCTCGTGACTCCATGAGACTAACCTGTAGAAATAAAGGTTAAATAAATGATGGCAGCCATTTTGGATTTTGACGTGGCACTCCAATTTTCAATAGGGATCTTTCTTACTCTTCGATACCACCACACGCCAAAAAGGAGCACACATATTTTTCACGATTTCAAGCTCACAAGACGGACGGACGTATGGTTACACTGAGGATATTGGACATAAAGTCTGAATGAATTTCAGATAACCTGCAGAACTCATGCTGCTTTAAGAGTTATCAGTTTGATATGACAGTTCTATGCATAATTCTCAACAGATGTCACACTTGCTACATTGTATGGAGAGCCGTTTCATTCAAAATTAAATAAATAGTGTTATTTAACAATTATTCATAAATATTCCATTAATTAAATAAATGTTGCCATGAAAATGTAAATAAGGTAAATGTAAATAGAATTTTTTTTTTTTATTTCAAGATTTATTTTTATTTATTTCAAGATTTATTTATTTAGTTATTTAATAATGGAGTTTCATTTTGTCACACTTTTATATTGTAAAGCTACTTTACACATTTCAGGGGCTTTTATTTTTTTAACTCCGTTTTTCATTTTAAGCACTTTTTATTTCACGTTCTTATATTCAAATGAGGGGGCGGGGTTTTCTCTGTGGGGCGGGGTCTGGGCAGGATTAGCAGATTGCACCCGTTTCGCAAAAACTGACGTACTCCAATCTTTTTTGACCAATCACAGCAAAGTATTCCCCTCGCTGAGCTCTGCTTGGTCCAACTACCTTCAAATCATGAATTAACTGTGTTCAGAAAGTCAGGATGACAATATGGAGAACATTGGAGAACTCCGAAATTAAATGCAAAGGTTTGCTAATAAAACTGAGCATTATATATTTACATTAGATTTACATCCCGCTTTGTATTCCAGGGTGTGATTCAAATGCAGTGTGGACACGGAGTGGAGCAGGTCTCCTCTGTGAGACTGACAGCTGTCAGAGCTTGGGGATGTGGGAGGGGCTTATGCCCCCAAACGTGCTTTCATCACCAAAGTCTCCAGTAACACAGAAAAAAAGTCTAAATGTCGTTAGTTGCTTAAAAAAAAAAAAAAAGCTGCTAGAGGGGTCTGAAACTCGCTAAATAAACAAAAAAGTCAGCAACACTGCAGCCATGTCCGCTATTGTGCTCCAGCCTGTGCGGAAACGTTGTGCTGCACATTGGTTCCTCTTCCAAAAAAAAAAAAGGGCTTGTGCGTGTGTGTTTTAGCGCGAGAAATACAAAGTGTGCCGTGGGCACCTCATGAAATGCGTCTCACAGTCAATGCGTGAGACTTGAGAGGCTATCGTTTATTTTATTTTTGATTTAGTTATTGATTTGCCCAGCCTATAAAACTTGTATATGGGCTGCTGACCAGACCCGCCCCACAGAGAAAACCCCGCCCCCTCATTTGAATATACGAACATGAAATTAAAAAGGCGCTTACAATGAAAAACGGGGTTAAAAAAATAAAATGCCCTGAAATATGTAAAGTAGCTTTACAAAATAAAAACGTCACAAAATGAAACTCCATTATTAAATAAATAAATCTAGAATTAAATAAAAATAAATCTTGAAATAAATAAAAATTTTATCTTGGAAAAAAACAAAACATTTTCTATTTAAATGTTTTATTTCATGAGCACATTTGTTTATTTAATGGAATATTTATTAATAATTTTTAAATAACACTATTTATTTATTCATTTAATTTTGAATGAAATGGCTCTCCGTAACATTCGGGCTCCGCTCCTCCATCTCAGCAGGATAAACAAACCAAAAGCAACTTTCCACTTCAGTGAATGCGTGTGAGAGATCGATAATGATCGTGTACCGTTGGGTTAAAGGGCGCACGAACAAAGCAGATAAATCAGTAAAGCAAAGTTTTCATTACATCCCGAAATTGAGAAAGCATGAAGGCGAACTAACTTTGCAACTTAGCATCGCGCCGCAGTGAGTGTTGCTCGCTATGATCAACATCAGCAGGAACAACAAGCTGCAAGAATTGGCTCCAAGCACTTTATTAGTGCTATGAGAATTTTCAAGTGTGATAAACACATTTCAGCTTTGTCTGCCTCGTACGGATCAATCCCAATAACTGTTTTTTCTTCTTTGAACCTTTTCAACGATACACTAATGTGTCTACATTGTCCTTCAGAATTTAAAGAAGCGATAGTCGACAAAAATCTTGGAAAAAAGGAGAAAAAAATAACACTTTGCGCAGGTAATGCTGGTTACAGGTATCCAACTAAGATGGTGGTTTCCTGGTATGAATACCATATTTTTCGGACAATAAGTCACTTATTTTTCATAGTTTTGCCAGTCCTGCGACTTATGTTTTTTTTTTCCATATTCATGATGCAATTTTTGACTGATGCTTTAAATGTTCGTTCATACTGACATGAACCAAAGTAAACATTACCAATTGCAGCCACTAGAGGAGCAAGAGGGCCCTCTAGGCTTTTGACAACTACCGGTAGGCTTACGTATAGGTTGTTCCTGTACGCTAAAACCCCCGCCGCCCTCCCACCAAACATTCACTAAGCGAGTACAGAGAACAGAGGAAAAGCATAACGGAAGTAAAACGCTACCAAAAAGAAGATCCTATTCTGCTGATTATAAACGTGTGCGTCCACTGATGCAGCGGCTGAGTCCAGTTGGGCTTGGATGGATGGATCGCTGGCAGTCATCCATCTGGACTTTTTTTTAACTCTTTCAACCGGCCGATCAGCGCACGGTCAACCACAGCGCAGCTGGTGATCCAAATTGTATCGTCAGCCACGCGCGTCCCTGACGCAATCAAAAGCCCGACACCAACCCGGCTTGCCCATCCAGCACGTTATTTTGGGCCCGGGTTAAAAATGACAGCTGTATTTCAGAATAAATGTGTCTTATACTCCTAAGCGACTAATCTTTTTTTTTTTTCCTCTTCATGATGCTTTTTTGACTGAAGCTACTTAGACTCCGGAGTGACTTATAGTCCGAAAAATACGGTAATTTCCAGTATGGTCTAATTGGAACTGTTTTCTATCATCTGCCATCTTTTTCTGCCTTTCTTTTATTTGTTACTAATTATTACTTATTTTCTGCCTTTATTCTGAGTTTCCCTTTTCCTGTCTTCTCTCGACAATATGTTATGTCTGGTTTATGTTTCTCTATGTCTGGTTTAAATAGCAGGCAGTTAAACCTTTTCCATGCAAAAACCTGTTATCAAAAACATATAATTTGGAAGCTCCTAAAACATTATTTCTGTGTGGACTCAAGTTTGAAATTACAGGTTTTTTTTTGTTGCGTATTTAAAAACATTGATGATGTGTGGAACGCCCTTTTCAGTGGTCCCAACCCATGTCCCTGAGGAACACCATTTTGCATGTTTTAGTTGTTCCTCTGCTCTAACACACCTGATTTGAACGAAAGGGTGATTATCAAGCTTCTGCTGAAATTAAGGAAGTTATTAAACCACTGAATCAGGTGTGTTGGAGCAGAGAAACAACTAAAACATGTAGGATGGTGTTCCTCAAGGACCAGTGTTGGGAACCACTGCATTAGATGACTAGATGTTTCCTTGAAAATGCAATTTACTTTTTCACCTCTTCCAACACAGAAAACTGACTTTACTCAATTATAAATGAGTGTTTCAAAGTTTAGAACATCTCTATATTTGTTAACGAAAAGTTTAAATTCTCCTTGTTAAGACTTGGTGTTCATATGAACTTATTAAAAGAAGGTGGTGCAATGGTGTCACATGAGAGCAAATAATAGCTGCCGTCACTTTTTTCCCCATTTCAGCTCACATTTTAGTGTCATCTCACTTGTTTCTCCTAGTCTTTATTTGGCTGCAGCGTCTCACTTTTCATTGTCGCCATCTCCACCTCATCATCCATCTGTACATCTTTATTGTTTACACCTCTCTGCTTCCTTATTTAGCCTTCTTATCTTAGTTTTTCCCAGACTGCTGTGCTTTTCAATTACACTTTTTTTCCCCTGCCCTTCTTGGGCTGCATCCCAATTCCCTGGTGACAGCAGCCAGCGGTTCCTTTCAACTCTTAAATGGACAGTTGAGCAGGAGGAGAGGCCAAGACTACAATAGTGTAAACGCTATGTCAGCACTCGCACTATTGTTTTCTTGACTATTTATTTTTCGTATATTATTTACAATTAAATTATGTCTGCATATTTTATATAATTTTAGCCATCCAAAATATAAAATGATTAGCTCTATTAGGTGATGGGTGCTTTGACTTTTGTTTATAACGTGTCTATTTTCAAAAGATATCAATTTTTTTTAGTTCTATTCAACAATTTCTATTACAAAATTATATAATAAATATTACAAATGAACAATTTCTATACAGAAATACAGCAAGAACTCTTTAGTTTCTTCAAAATTATTTATTTGTAAAAAAATATATAATAATAATTCGGCTACAACAGAGCTTTAGGGCCAAGCTAAAAAAATTTTTTTACATTGCCACGCTAAGAATTTTTTTAAAAAGCCATAAAATTACGAGAATAAAGTCAAATAAAATTCTAATATTATGAGAAAATTGTACGGAATTATTATTGCTTTTTTTACAGCTGTTAATTTTTTTTTTTTCCACGAGTCGGATCCACAACGTGACCTGTCAATCAATCTAGTAGGCGTGTCAGCAAATGACCAATCCGAAAGTAAACGAGTTGTAATATTATCCGAACTGCGACACATAAAGCACTTTTACCACATTTTAAATGTGCTAAACTGATGAATGTTTGTTAAATTTTATAGTTATTAACGCTCTTACTCAAAACGTGATCCAATACTGCCACCTGCTGTTGTTATTTTGTATGCTGCTTCCGGGATGTGTATATGTGACGTCATTACGTCATGACTTTCATTTTTGTTTCCGTTTGAAAACGGCGCTCAGCGAGCAAAACTGTGTGTGCGCAGATCTTAGAGGTCTTCCATAAATATGCCAGAAAGAGGCTAAAGAGACCCAGCGACTCACTTATCGGAGCATTTAGCTTCGGATTGGTCATTTGCTGACACGCCTACTGGACTGACTGATAGGTAGCGTCATGGATCTGACTCGTAGGAAAAAATAAATAAATAAACGAGAGCTGTAAAAGAAAAAAGTCTTGTACGACTTTATTCTCGTAATTCTACGACTTTATTCTTGCAATTTTACGACTTTTAATTTTTTTTTTCTTAGTGTGGCAAAGTAATTTTATTTTATTTTTTTAGAGTGGCCCTAAAGCTCTGTCGTATTCAGCACCTGTCCATACCTGTCCTAATTTATTTGTTACTTTTAGTTTTTAGGTACCATTTTGCTACTTTTAGCCTCTTTAAGCATTTAGCTAGTCTTTTGTCACTTTTCTATAAAAGTTTGTAACTTTTAGCTTCTAGTTAGTCCGCTAATAAGTTTTGCTTTTAGCTAGCCATTTTCTACTTTTAGCTTCTAACTAATGTTTTTCTAATTTTAGTTTTTAACATGCTTTTAACTAGCCTTTTGTTACTGTTAGAGCCTTTTGTTCTATTGAGCTAGTTTTTTTTTCCACCCTATTTTTAACTTCTTGTTAGCTTTTTTGCATTTAACCAGCTAGCCTTTTGAAACTTTTAGTTTGTCTTTTGCTACTTTTTGATCGTCTACTTTTAGATTTTAAAAGACATTTTGCTCCATTTTGCTTTTAGTTAGATTGTGTACCATTCAGCTAGCTTTTTGTTACTTTTGGCTGTTAGCTAACATTTTGCTGCACTTCGCCTGCCTTTTAGCCTACTACATTTAGCTTTAAATTAGTGTTTTGAACTTTTAGCTAGCCTTTTGTTACTTTTAAAATTCAGTAAACTTTTGCTGCTATTAGCTATTATTTTACAAGTATTCTGCTAATATTCTGCTCGTCTTGAACTTGGTTCTGCTGGAGGTTTCTTCCTGTTAAAAGGGTTTTTTTCCTTTCCACTGTTGCTTTTGTGATTGCTCAGGATGGGAGACTGTGACGAAGTGAAGGTTCAACGCAATCTGCTGGCTTCCTTAGATAAACTTTTACTAACTGGCTTTTTTTTATGTCAAAGAATGGTTTTGTTCAGTGCCTTGAGAAGACTTCTGTTGTGACTTGGCATTACATAAATAAACTGAATTAAATTGAACTGAGTACCAAAGAGCTTATGCTGCTATTGATTTTAGTTTTAAGCTACTTCCTCAGATGCTGACAACTACCATATTTTCTGGCGTACAAGTTGCAGGTTTTTTTGCATAGATTTGCCAGTCCTGCGACTTATACACCGAAGTGACTTATATACGTTTTTTTTTTCTCCCACAATTAAATTTTTGACTGATGCCTTAAATGTTCATTCATACTGACATGAACCAGAGTCGGCATTACAAATTGTAGCCGCTGGAGGAGCGAGAGGGCCCTCTAGGCTTTTGACAATGATCGGTAGGCGTATATGTTGTTCATGTACCGCTACACCCCCCCCCCCCCGCCAAACAGTGACCATTAAAGTGCATTTATTATGTAAAAGTTAAACAGACACACATTTGATATAATATCGAACAAACAAACAATTGTTTTTAAGTGTTATTCTTGTTAAAATTTCTTAGAACTGCAATAGTAAATCTTCCTGTGCGCGCTCCCACAGCTGCCAATGGGTTTTTGGCAGTCAGTGGATTTTTGGCATGACACCGGCCCATGTTTCCATGGTCAGCAGTGACACATAATAAAAGTGACTTATACTCCGAAGCAACTTATATGTTTTTTCCTCTTCATTATGCTTTTTTTGACTGATACGACTTAAACTCCAGAGCAACTTATACACCGAAAGATACGGTAAACCTTTTTTCCTATGGGCTTGACTCAGCCCTACTCAGCTTGATTTGACATGGCTTTGGAGTATTTCCATTGCGTGACCCCAACCAATTCCAGCTTGGTTCTTAGGACCTACTTGGTCAAGATTCTAAGCAAGCAAATACAAGCTTACAACAGCAGCCTGCAGGTCATTGGATGACCAAAGAGCAACATCAATCATGAGCTTTTATTTGACAGGAATCAAATGCACCATTTTTTTAAACCTTGCAACTACAGCATTCACTTTAAATATGTATGGAAATATATGATATAAAATGTATGAAATATATATGGAGGCTGCACAGCTGCAGAAAGAAAAGCTTTGCAGAGAGTGGTGAAGGCTGCACAGAAGTCTGTTGGAGTCAGTCTCCCCATCATGCATCATGAAGTACCCCACTCACCCAGCACACACACTTTTTGCCACACTCCCCTCAGGAAGAAGGTTAAGGAGCATTAAGTGTAGAACCACTAGACTGAGGAACAGCTTCACCCTGAGGCTGTTAGACTCATGAATCTCTAACCAGAACAATCACTGAAGAATCACATCATGCTGCTGATCTGTTTCAAGTTGAGGTGTTCATACGTGCTCATCTGTTCACACAAACTCATGTTCGTGTTGCTGTTCAACGTAATGTTTTTACGTCATTAGTGCTTAGTGTATTTTTAGTTGATGTTTTTCTTAATTCATATCTTAGATGTTATTACTGTTTTCGTTTACATTTTATTGTTGGATGTAACTGGGACCCAGTGTACATAATTTTGTTCCACCATATGTACTACACATGGTGTGAACGATAAAGAATCTCTGACTCTGACTATATATATTCATTAAAAGACAACACATAAACAAACACAGTAATACTATTAGGAGGTACAGACGGTGTTTGTTGGTCGACAATAGATTTCAGATGAAGTTAGACCAAATGGATTCAAATTACAGGCTCGGAAAGGCTGAAGGATGGTGGCCTTGACTCAGCATTTTTAAAACTGTGGCAGTGAATAGTGAATGTTTTGTGACTTTATTTCATTTAATTGACCATTGCCATCTTGTATTTGCCTTGGACAGAAGGCCCACTTTGAGGCAGAACACAGGTTTTATGGAAAACCTCCAAGACTGTGTAGACGTGAGCAGATTTATAGCAATTTGTGGTGAGACTGGACAAGGAATTGATGCCTGAATGTCAGCATCTGTGAGCAACAAGTGGCAATGATGGGTTAGGTTTAGGGTAAGGTATGTACTGGTAATGGGTTAGGTTTAGAGTTAGGTATGTACTGGTAATGGTTAGGTTTAGAGTTAGGTATGTACTAGTAATGGGTTAGGTTTAGAGTTAGGTATGTACTGGTAATGGTTAGGTTTAGAGTAAGGTATGTACTAGTAATGGTTAGGTTTAGAGTAAGGTATGTACTGGTAATGGGTTAGGTTTAGAGTTAGGTATGTACTGGTAATGGTTAGGTTTAGAGTAAGGTATGTACTGGTAATGCTTAGGTTTAGGGTAAGGTATGTATTGGTAATGATTAGATTTCAGGTTAGGTATGTACTGGTATTGGTTAGGTTTAGGATTAGGCATGTACTGGTAATGGATAGGTTTAGGGTTAGGCATGTACTGGTAATGGTTAGGTTTAGGGTAAAGTATGTAGTGATAATGGTTAGGTTTAAGATAAGGTATGCACTGGTAATTGTTAGGTTTAGAGTTAGGTATGTACTGGTAATTTTTAGGTTTAGGATTAGGTATGTACTGGTAATGAATAGGTTTAGGGTTAGGTATTTACTGGTAATGGTTAAGTTTAGAGTAAGGTATGTACTGGTAATGGTACTGGTAATGGTTAGGTTTAGGGTTCAGGTATGACTGGTAATGGTTAGGTTTAGGGTTAGCTATGTACTGGTAATGGTTAGGTTTAGGTATGTGCTGGTAATGGTTAGGTTTAG
>NC_056520.1:11170689-11186424 GCF_014905685.2 Nematolebias whitei | reverse complement strand
ATGGTTAGGTTTAGGTATGTGCTGGTAATGGTTAGGTTTAGGTATGTACTGGTAATGGTTAGGTTTAGGTATGTACTGGTAATGGTTAGGTTTAGGGTTAGGTATGTACTGGTAATGGTTAGGTTTAGGGTTAGGTATGTACAGGTAATGGTTAGGTTTAGGGCACGGGTCAGGTTATAGAAATGAATGAAAAATGAATGGAAGTCAATGCAAAGTCGACATAAAGATAGCAAGATGAACTTGTGTGTGTGTGTGTATACCTGTTGGGAGAAGCGCTGTTGTGTCTGGATCTGGTAGTGCTCTTCTGTTGTCACACGGGCCATGCTGCGCGCTGGTGGCAGCGACTCCACTTCCTGAATGGCTTCCATGGAAATGCTTTGGGGAAACACCTGGAAGAGTGACGTCACGTACATGATGATGCTCTTCTTGTCAGGGTCAGGTACCGCCACATCTATGCAGAAGAAAGCGTGCGAAAAAAAAAAAAGTATTTTAAAACGGATAAATAGGGTGTGGAGTCTCACAGGGTGTCAGATCTTCTGTTTCTCAATTTCTGCATACTCAAACAGTGATGGGACAAAGGAAGCATACCTGCTTTTAGCTGTTAGGATTTAAGTGCCGAAACATAGGTGTGAATGTTTATCACTCTATTGTGATCCATTTTTCTTCTGTACGTTTTACAGCATCTTTCTCATTACACAATTTTTGTGCTATTTCAACAATTGATATATCAAAACTTTCAGCTCTTTCAGGAAAATCCTGCTATGACTTTTGGTATTGCTGCAACTTTAGCTTGTTGACATATTTAGCTTGTTCTGCCATTTTTTTTTTCTCATAGGAAATGAATGGAGCTCATTTTACATCCTTCAAATCTTTAGATCTGTTTACAATCTTTTACTGGTCCTTTCACATTTTGTTCTGGTTCAGCTTCTTTCAGCTTCCTTGCGCAAATGTTAACTTTGTCCAGATTTTTCAGCTAATTTCAGCTGGGTTTTTTCCAGGTGTTCTGTGTTTCTTTCAGGTTCTTTCTGCTAACTACAAAAAAAGTGCTTCTTCTAACTCCTTTATGCTAATTTCAGCTTGTAATGCTCCGCTCTGCTTATTTCTGCAAGTTTCAGCTTTTTCTACCATTTCATCTATTATTTAACGGTTTTTATTCAAATTGTAGATTTTTCTGCTAATCCTACATTTTTTGGCACTCATTTCAACTTTTTTCAGTCTAATTCAGCAAAAATGTGCTCTCTCACTTCATTCTGGTAATTTAAGCTTCTTTCAGCCCTTTTTATTTTTGCCTTTTTTCAGCTCTTTTTTGGTTTTCCAGATAATTCCACTGTTTTCTGCTCATTTCTGCTTTTTTCAACATAATTGAGCAAACATATTCCTTCTGCTTTTTCTGCTTATTTAGACTAGTTCTACCTTTTCAGTTAGTTTATTAGCATTTTTAGGTAATTTTAGCTGTTTTTAGATAGAGTCAAGTTATGTGTGGTAAATCTAGCTAATTTCAGTGATGTTAACTTATTTCTGTTCATTTTAGCTTGTTATGCCTTAATTATGCTATTTTCGGTTAGTTCTGCTATTTCAGCTACCATTTAGCTGTTTTATGCTAATTGTAGTTTTTTCAAGTAATTCCACATTTTTTGGCTCATTTCAACTCTTTCTGCTTCCCTTTAGTTTAAGTTTCTTTCTGCCTTTCAGCTACTTTTCAGACATTTTTTGCTAATTTCAGCCTTTTTTAGCTAACTGTCTAATTGTTGTGCTAATTTCTGCTTATTGAAACCTAATTTAGCAAATACCAGGACACAGTTAAAGCAGCCTAAAAGGACTGTTTTTCTAAGTTGAATTTATCTCACAGCCACAGCCCACGTGCTATTTTTAGTACCATTGACTCTTTTCTTAACTCTCCACAGACTGCTGGTTTTGAAGCATCCACTCGGTTGTGCAATAATTTTATGCAGTTTTTTATTGATAAGGTTACACTTCCATCTTGCGCCCAGACTCTGACCCCTCTGCGTGTGTCCCCTGCTCTGCTGCTTTCAATCAGTTTGAGCCGGTGACTGTCATTTTTAGAGGACATGGACGCTCAGATTAAGCCCTCTGGTTCTCCATGTGATGCTCTTCCACCACGCTTTCTTAAAGAGGTTTTCCCTTGTTTTGAACCCTTGGTTCTTGCCATTTTTAACAGTAGTTTGTTATCTGGAGTACATGCTGTGGTGTAACCCCTGATAAAGAAACATGGTCTCGATCCCACTGTGTTGGGGGATTTTAGGCCCATCTCCAAGCTTCCCCTACTGTCAAAAATATTGGAGAAAAGTGTTTATGCTCAATTAAAATCCTATCTATCTTGTCATTATAGCCACGTTTACCTATTACATGATACAACAGCATGCCATACTGCAATTACTACTCTGCTACCATCAAGTGGCTGAAAGTGGTACTGGTCTTTTGTTTTTTTTCAGTCAGAATGAATGAAAACGGTCATATCTCAGCCAAAAAATGGTTTATAAATATGGGAAAAAATCCATAAATATGTCACTTCGGCCTATAAGTCGCAGGGCATGCAAATTATGCAAAAAACGGTGACTTATGGCAGAAAAATACGGTATATAACTTTTGAACTGTTAGGGTAAACGCCTGTTAAAAGGAGTATTGTTGGTTCCGACTCGCTACAGTATTTATTTACAGTACAATGAAATGCCGACTATTACATCAATCAGAAATGATCTCCTCTTCCAGAGCGGGCGCTCATTTTGTTTAACTGAATTTTCCGACAAAATTTAACTAAAGAAAGATAATATCTAAACACTTTACCATACTTGAAGATTTGCTTGATTTTAAATCAGTTGCATGGGAAAGTGCTGCATTTGCAGTGGAAAAAAAAAAAAAAAAAATGCATGTATGGCAAGAAGTTGCATCATTTAAGCAGTACTTTAAGAAGTACTGTACCAAGCCAATTGTATGTTTATTCGATATCCCTGGTATGAGGTCTTGTTTTGTCACACTAACACTCAACTTAGACGCTTTTGTTTCAAATTTGATTTATTTAATATTTTCACATTGTAACATGCTCATCACTTTTGGTTTGCTTTTATTTTGAAACAAGTCTAGTTAAAAATTATTGAAGCAAATACTCCTTGGTTGTTCTTTTAATGTTCTTTATCTTTTAGTAAAGCGATACCTGTTCATGGCCTGTGGCTTATTCTTTACAGCTTAGATTGGATATAAAAATGTGGTAAGTAATTTTATTTATAATGAAATTATCTGTTGACAAACCCTGTCTTTCTATACCCGTTACCCGAGATCCTCTCCACTTAATGAGCAGAAGTTAATTAAGTTCAGCAGTTTTGGTTATTTTTCTATAATTCCATAAATGTGTGAGTTACCCTCCGGGTCCAGCAGCCTCTCTATGCCCAGGTGTTGTGCAGCCTTATTAAAGGCATGTTCCAGTCGGTCCACCGCTGACGTCTTCTTCTCCACTGAGCTCCAATCAAAAAGCTCTGGTCTGTCAAGATGATAGAGATATCATGAGAGCTGATACATTATAACCACTGGCTTTACAGTTCAGTTCGTCAAGTTGTAGCGTTGGAACCTATTCATATTAACTACATTACCTCATTTTCACGACCATAAAATATACTGAAAATAACTAAAGCCCCTGTCTTACTGGATTGTGTCGGTGATGGTATTAACAGCATTTGCAAGAAAGTCTCCAAAATGTCTCAAAAAATTTGCAATCGTTCCCAGTCCCCTCGCTTGGTTCAAGGGCTTCACTTCTGCATTGTAAGAATATTTAACATGTTCGAAAAAAAATTCTAAATAGTAGTATAGCACTATAGTAACAAAAAATTGCAACATTTTTTCTAAAGTAGCAGTAGTAGTGGTAATAGTGATGGTGGTAGTGGTGGTAGTAGTAGTAGTAATGGTAGTGGTGGTAGTAGTCGTAGTAATGGTAGTGGTGGTGGTGGTAGTAGTAGTAATAATAATGGTAATGGTGGTAGTAGTAGTAATGTAGTGGTGGTAGTAGTAATGTAGTGGTGGTAGTAGTCGTAGTAATGGTAGTAGTCATAGTAATGGTAGTGGTAGTAGTAGTAATAATAATGGTAATGGTGGTAGTAATAGTAGTAATGGTAGTGGCGGTGGTAATAATAGTAATAATAATGGTAGTGGTGGTAGTAGTAGTAGTAATATTGGTAGTAGTGGTAGTAGTCGTAGTAATAATATTGGTAGTCGTGGTAGTAGTCGTAGTAATGGTAGTGGTAGTAGTAGTAATGGTGGTGGTGGTGGTAGTAGTATTAATGGTGGTGGTAGTAGTAGTAATAGTAATGGTAGTGGTGGTAGTAGTAGTAATAGTAATGGTGGTAGTAATGTAGCAATAGTAGTAGTAATGTAGTAATAGTTGTAATAGTAGTGGTGATGGTAGTAGTAGTAGTAGTGGTAGAAGTAATAGTGGTAGTGGTAATAGTGGTGGTGGTAGTAGTAGTAATGGTAGTGGTGGTAGTAGTGGTTGCGGTAGTAGTAGTCACAGTGGTAGTAGCAATAGTATTAATAGTAGTAGTAGTAGTGGTGGTAGTGGTAATGGTAATAGCAATGTTGGTAGTAGTAGTAGCAGTGGTAGTAATAATAGTGGTAGTACTAGTACTAGCAGTAGTAGTACTACTAGTAGTACTACTTGTACTACTAGTAGTACTAGTACTACTACTAGCACTAATACTACTACTAGCACTAATACTACTACTAGTAGTAGTAGTTGTTGTTGTAGTTTCTTCCAATTTTTGGTCATAGAAGTTGTAATAGTCTACAATTCTTTGTAACAGTAGTAGCAGATTGTTCCACTTCTTATTAGTAGTATTAAAGTAGTAGTATTAGAATATAAGTAGTAGATATATATTCTTTGTAGCATCAGTAGTAGTAGAATATTCTATTGGTTCTTAGAAGTAGTAGTATTTATACCAAAATATTCTACAATTGTTTGTAGCAGTAATGGATGCAGAATCTTTCAATTCATAATAATAGTATTAGTAGAAGTCAGCTCTACTGCTCTAAAATGTTGCTAAATCTCTTCCAGGTCAGATTATTCAGCCCTGTATTCACCTCAAGCACAACGTCTACGGTCAGATGATTTGTTGAGACTTTCTAACAGCACTCTCAAATGATGCTCTTCTAAATAATGCTTCCCCATGTGTGTACCTAATGTTGAGCTCTGGGGATTGTCAGCAGCCACAAAAACTTCACATCAAGAGTAATAACTTTACATTCCTGTGAACAATGAGGCTCATGAGATATTGTAATTGTAATATAAACACTATATTAAAATCTTGATAAAGACTAAATATTTTGTCTTCGTGTGAAGGATTAATGTCCGTCTCCTTGTGCATTCTTTGTCTAAGTACTTCCCATGGGTTTGTAATTTTACATGTATTTGTTGATTTATTCCAACAAGTACAAACACATACACATGTCACTCTGCAGTACCTATGGCTGTGGATGAGGGCATTGAAGGCCAATCCATCATTCCAGCTACTGGAGAAGTTGACCACATTGACCTGAGGACAGAGGCATTAAATATTAAAGAAGCAGTGTGTGAAAGCACGACACCCACAGCTGTCCCTCAAGCACTGGTTTCTGTTTGATTAAGAGCATCACTGTGGTAACTTGAGCTTTGGAATACATAAATTGGTAGATGCTAGATACGGGTTTCACATCTGGAAGTAATGAGAAACCATACTCACCAACTTTTACAAGTATGGATTGTGACCAACTGTCAGCTACCACACCATAATGTAGATTAATATCTGTGCATCTGACTGAGTTGTAGTTGTTTTAGCATTTGATAAGGTTAATTAGCTGTGGTGGCTAGTTCATAGGCGTCACAACAATTATGTGAAGGGGACGTGTTCCCTTCACATAGGCCTGTCACGATAACAAATTTTACTGGGCGATTAATTGTCTCAGAAATTATTGCAATAAGCGATTATATTGTTTGAAATTTAACAATAATCAATTGTCAAATTTTAGAAGAAATGTTGATTTGTTTTGTGTGCAGTACCTTTTTTGACCACCTGACTGCAGTATAAGACTGTTTGAGCCAAAGGATGGATAGTTGAGCACCATGTCTCTTTAAGAAAAATGGGAGGGAGGGCCCTAGACGTGGCATGGGCTGACATGGTGATATGGCGTACGCTCGGTGATTTGAGCTCTTTGGCATAGCATTTTTCACACAAAGCTTTTAATAAAAATTAAAAAAAATCAGTAAACAAGTCCTCAGCTCCTTTTTGCAGAGAAAAACTACTTTTTACGTGAAGGCACACGTTTCAACTGTGAATTTTGGAGCTTCGACAAGACGGAGGTTTATTCCCGAGGTCGGCCTGTTAGCTTAGCTCGTAGCTTAGCTTCTCAGCTTAGCTTTTTTTTAAACAATCCAAAACGCGATTTTGGATGGTTAAAACAGATTTTAAAGAGAAAAGAGAAAGGGAGGGGTTAATGAAGAGTACCGGAGTTGAGCAGTGTCTTCAGGAGAAAGAGAGAGACACGAAGAAACAATAAAGCCGATAAATGAAAATGAGGTCGATAATTTTCATTCATCGTACAATTAATTGATTTATTGTTTATTGCGACCGGCCTACCCTCACATTTAAAAAATACTAATTTGGACCCCCACACACACACACACACACACACACATTTTCCATGAAATATTAATTCACCCAGCACTGTGTCCATTTCTTCATAATACAATAATAATATAACTTTATTTATAAAGCACATTAAAAACAACATCGTTGGCCACAGTGTTTGGCCAAAACACTAGCACATACAAGCAAGCATGAAAATCATAAAATCAACACATACTGTAAAAGTAATGAACTACCAAAAATCATAAAACAGCAAACAGTAAAAACAATAAAACAAATAAAAACAGTAAAACCAACATTTCAAGCTGAGTTAAAAGCCAAAGAGAAAAAAAATCTAATTCATGAACGAATCCATTCCACTTGATTAACAGGAAATACTCAAAACAACTAAAAGTCCAATCCGGGTTTTCCAGGTTACCTACAACTCACCACACCACATGCAGTGTTTCCCCGAGGTAACCTGCCTTGGCAGGGTGCTCATTGTTTGACTGGGCGGGGGGTGGGGCCCTCTGTGTTCTGTGCTAGCTTAGCGCTACGTTAGTGCCAGCAGTTGTCGACTGGGGTGGGGGTGGGGGGTGTTTCGGGGTAGGATGTGTGGAGAAGTGGAGCATGCTCTATTCACACAAGGAGAGCTCTTGTTTAGCCTACTTGTGTCATATTCTCTAAAATAGTTATTGAATCAAGTGTTTACTTATGTAGGTAAACGTAGATATTTAACAACCAGAATGCAGAAAATGGCGTCTACTTTGTTCAAAATTTTCTGGGGGAGGACCCCCAGAGGGGTCTAGGGTGTCTTTTACCTTATAACTAGCATTTAAGAGCATTTATCATTAGCAAAGTCATTCAGAATTTGTACTGCATTTTGGCAAAGATTGTATTTTCACTAGTTTGAAAACTATGTAGCGTTTGTCATACATTTTAAGCTATCTTTCTACTTATTATCACTTGTTACTTTTACTCAAAATACAAATTCAAACATATTCTAGTTTGTAGGGCAACAAAATGTGAAAGATTACCAAGAAAGGGGTGACATTTTTTGCACCCCACTGTATTTTTCCAGTAACTCCAGTGATCGCCAATGAGAAAACGAAGAGGAAACTGCGCGAGTACATACCTGAGGGTAGTGCTGTGTGTTCTGACGAACCCAGCTCAGCAGAATCTTCTCACTGTTGGTCTGCTGTAGGCCCGCCATCACATCCTTCATCACATCCTTTACCTGAACACATAAGTACAATGGTCAGCAGGTCCACATGGAACACTACATGCATACTTTCAATGTCAGGAAGGACTTTGAATTTGTTTTAGATGAAGCTCTGTTTGTAACCTAAAACTGAAGAATGTTTAAGTTGACTTGACTGGCGCCACATTGGTTGCAGTATCTCTGGTCATTATGATTCTTTTGTTGTATGTTTTACAAAAGTTTGACTAAGTTTGTACGTGTGTGTAAAGAATTGGTATTGATAGACATTTCCTATGGTAGCCCTAAGGTGTAAATGAACAACATCTGAAAAAACGGAATTTGAAAAAACACAACAAGAACAACAAAATTCTGTTGTTGTTGTTTTTTTATTAAATTATTTTTTCAAACGTGATTCTGTTTTTTCAAATGTAATTCCGTTTTTTTCTAATGTGATTTTGTTTATTCTAATGTAATTCCATTTTTTCAAATGTGATTCTGTTTTTTCAAATATAATTTTGTTTATTCTAATGTGATTCGGGCCATTTTCGCTTGGCCACTTCCGCTTTGGCTTAAAGTAATTTCGTTTTTTCTAATGTGATTCTGTTTTTTCAAATGTGATTCTGTTTTTTCAAATGTAATTCCATTTTTTTCTAATGTGATTCATGCCACTTCCGTTTCGGTTTAATGTAATTCCATTTTTTCTAATGTAATTCTGTTTTTTCTAATGTGATTCCGTTTTTTCTAATGTGATTCTGTTTTTTCAAATGTGATTCTGTTTTTTCAAATGTAATTCCATTTTTTTCTAATGTGATTCAGGCCACTTCCGTTTCGGTTTAATGTAATTCCATTTTTTCTAATGTAATTCCGTTTTTTCTAATGTGATTCCGTTTTTTTTCAAATGTGATTTTGTTTTTGTTGTGTTTTTTCAAATGTAATTCCTTTTTTCCAAACTTTGTTGTGATTTTATTGTTTTTGTAATTTTGTTTTTTCAAATGTCGGTTTACAACTTAGGGCCACCGTAATTTCTGTGCAGCTTTAACAATTTCTGCTTTTAGCCTCTTCCCTGCTTTATAGTACATCTGTTATAACGAGTAACTATTGGAAGTGCTACGGAAAAAAAAAAGTTCAAACCATTTTCGTGGAGCCAAAATGCCTCTGAACATGTTTAATTACACAAAATAATCTAAAAGAAGACTAAAGTTGTTATTATTCCAGTCAACTGCCAAAAATGTACCTATGCTGCTCTGTTTTTACAGTAGATATGTCTATCTTTTAATCCCTGTAGAACAATCAGTCATCTCAGATGCCAAATATTTAACAAAATCGGCCTAATTGTTTGGCCGGTCGATCAACTGGCCTTCCTCCAGTGAAGGATGTCGGGCCAGCATATAAAGGGAAAAGAAGGCAAAGGCTAAACAATCTTTCATTTAATCATCATTGAGGAAAATGAAAAAGCATGGGCAAATATGGTGGACGAGCTTGGAGCGCTTATAAAATCACAACAGGAATATCAAGAGAATATAATTAAATGTTCTGCAAGGAAATGGTTGCAGTAACATATTTCTGCCTTGATTGTGTTTTTGTCGTTTGGTCACTTACGACCCTATTGCCTTGTGAGTTTACCGTTATTTAAGAAGAGTGTCACGACTTTTGGAAACTGGATTTATTAATGGAACTACTTGACAGATGTATTTGTTAGAACTGCAACAACTATGGTGAGCTTGTGATGATCAGACGCATCATAAGGTACCGTAATTGCCGTTGTACAAGCCCCTACTTTTTTCTCACGCTTTGTACCCCGCGGTTTATATGCAGGAGCGTCGTATGTATTTTTTTCATAATTTTCAAAATTTATTTTTTTATATTTTATTGTGAAAGACTTCCTGCCGTCTCTTGGTAGCTTCCTGCCACTGGCTAACATTTTCCTTTGACAGAGGTGGGCGCTTGTGGCTCCTAGAACCCCACCCCTCATAGGGGCATGCATTTGTGACACAGAGAATGCCCTCAGGTAATCTGATGTACAAGGCATTTTGCTCATGCCAACATTTTTCAGTCAGGTCATCTGGACAGTTTCTTTTTTTGTGCTGGAAAAAAAATAAAAAAAGAAACTGTTCAAATGACCTGACTGAAAAATGTTGGATTGTATACCTGGATTATTGAGCATGGACTTTGTCATTTTGCTCATGGTCTCAAATACCCAACCTTAACTCCGCCCACTCTGTCATCATGTGACCAGAAGTCTAACCTGAATGACCAATGAGGTACTCTCAAGGACCATCCCCCAAGATAGACGTGAATTAATTTATTTAAATCGTTCCTGTGTTGCTTAACATATTTTGCGCTTCATGCGCAGACCTGTTCATTTGTTCGGCAATAATGGAAAACGTACGGAGAATTTCTTATGACGCAGCTTTCAACTTAAAAGCGATTGATCAGCTGTCGAGGGGGAAACGGAGCTGCAGTCCGTAAACTGCATCAACATGTCCATGGTCAGGATTAGAGACGCAAAAGCAGTCAAGTCTGGTACATGTTTTAATAAAAGTTTAATTATTTCTGTGTGACATCTTTCTGTTGGTAAATATGCATTTAAATACCGGGATCTCATTTTAAAGTCACATCCGAACACGAAGCGGAGCTCAACAGTGTTCAAGTCATCAGATATTTTTAAAGCAGTCATTCAAGACTGGTACATATTTAAATAAAAGTTAAAAAAATATATATTTCCATGTACGGTAAATATGTGTTTAAATACCAGTATCTCATTTAAGCTTAAACAGAATGAAGGAGACGGGAGGAAAAAAAAAAAAAAGAACGGGAAGGGAAGGGCTGTTCTTCCTCATATGAGCTTGTTGCTGAGAAGTCACGTCAAATTTATTTAGAAAGTACATTTAAAAACAGCAGTTGTTAACAAAAGTGTTTACCAAAAAAAATTAATGGTACTAATTTAATGAATATTTACCGCATTCAACCGGTACTATTTGACCTCTATAAGACTTGGTAATATTTACCGGTAAATAATTTTAAAATAATTTCAGTTACTTAAGTCTTTGGCACTGTTCTGTCCAGTGATTATGCTTAGTTATTGTGTTCATTTTTAAGGTATAATGGTTGTAACCATGAGTCAGACAGCGAAGCTTCATGACGATCATGCAGTCTGAGCGTGTGTTGAAAGCAAGCTATAATCTGTGAAACGCCATCTGCTGGCCGATTCTTGTACTACAACAAGAAAGCTGCACATTACGCCGGAGCAGTCTGGGGGCACAGATTCTGACGATGAACGGTGGATGCCCATGACTAAATAACCGGAGCGTCTAATTTATGTACAAAATTATGACTTATCTTATATTTGATAAGTGCGGCTTAGAAACAGGTGAGTCCTAAAACCCGAGATTTACGGTAATTGTTAGATTTGTATTTAATATTTAACTTATGAAACGTGATTGTAAAACACGACAGTACTTGGTGGATACACTATTGTTGGCAAGTCGAGTTTAAGTTCAAGAATCTTTATTATCCCTGAGTGGCAATTTGTTTCACAGTCATTAGGCACACAAAACATTCATACTTGACAAGACATTGAGACATTAAAAAACCAGTACAGAAACCATTAATGTTCGTTGAGAAGCCTGATCGCTACAGGGATGAATGAGTTTTTCAGTCTGTTCATCCTACATCTGGGCAGCAGATACCTGCGTCCAGATGGAAGCAACCTGAACTCATCATGGAGTGGGTGATCAGGATCTGCCAGAATCAGCCTGGCCTTGTTCACTGACCTCACCTTGTGTAGGTCAGTGAGGTTCTGTAGGGCTATGCCAGCAGTTTTGCCACACATCCTGACAATCCTTGAGAGTTTTGTTTTTTATTTGTTATAGTTGGTCATCAGGTTTGCACGTATCTCAGGAGGGGTTTGGGTCAAAATCTTTACAAAAGCTCCCTAAATCCTTTAGTCTAACAAGGTTGAGTCAGGTCCTCTGGATGGACTGTTCTTTGATGAAACTAGTTTGAGGCAATCCTGGCCAAAGTGGTTCAAAATGTCCTGATGCATGCTCAGTAATCCAGGTAGATACATCAAACAAGGTTGAGTCAGGTCCCTAAACCCTTTAGGTTTTTTGGCTGCTGCTTGGCAACTCGTACCTTGAGGTCCCATCAGAGATTTTTTTGAAGGACTGAGGTCAGAAAACTGCTTGCACACTTCATGTACTACTTTTTTAGCCACTCATTTGTTGCCTTGGTGGTATGTTTTTGGAACATTGTCATGCTGGAAGATCTATCCCTGACCTTGACAGAGGGTCAAGCTTGTGGAAAAGAACTTAAATTTAGTCTAATCTGACCATCTCACTTTCTTCCAAACATTAGCCTTCTTCAGCAAGAGGACCTTTTGGGTCTTGCAAGATTTATTCCAATGCAGTGTACTAAGTTTAACAAGCTCCTTCAGTGTAACCGTGGGCTGATCCCTCATCTGTCTCATCATTATCCTTGCACTTACGTGGAGCTTCAAACCAAGGATGATTGATAGCCCTTTTTATCCTCCATTTCTGAATAATTGCACAGTTGTCACCGTCTTACTAAGCTCTTGCTGATGTTCTTGTAGCACATTTCAGACTTGTACAGATCTATTATGACGTCCTTTGACAGTTCTTTGTTTTTTGTCATGGCAGTGGAAAGGATGGAATGGAAGAAACTAATTCTACGGACAGCTGGGCATTATACACACAAGATGAGATCAGGAGCAGACATTTCTACAATACTTAAACAGTTCTGATCGAGTTTCTCAATAGGCAGATGGCATATTCTCGCATTTTTCGAAGCAGCGTGCATTCAGTAAAAGTACGAAACCAAAGGGCAATTCTGTGTGCACATATTCAAGCCAGAACCTGTGTATGTGTGTATAGGTTTCCGTCCTGATGCGCTGAGTTTTTGGCAGTTGTGAGTGACAGTTTTGGAGCACTTACTGGAAGTCAGAATGACTTTTCCCTGCCTGGTTGTACAGTACCTGTCTATTTCTTACCGCACTTGATTATCTGCCACACTGCATGCATTAAACTGCATACACACATATACAACCAAAGAACGATTCACATTCTCTACGCTCTTCTTTTTTAACCATATGATTTTCCACCTCAGCCTTGCCTTTCGGTCTTCACTTTTGATGACACAAACATCCAGTAGATGCTGTAAAACTGAATTATATTCTGTGCGTGGTTAAGAACAATCCATATGTTTTTGCCTTTTTCTTTACAAAAGTTAGAAATAATGCAACTGGAATATTTCTGAAGAAAGTTTAGGCATCCTTTTGTAAAATGAGCAGACAAGATGCAGAATGGCCAATCCATCTTGTACAGTCTAACTTTCTGAAACCTGTTTAAACTTTGAATGATGATTTTACTGAAAAGTAAAAAAAGTAAGTAAAGTAAAAGTCAGAGAGAAAGTGCTCAGAAAAGGGCGACGTTTTCATGTTTTGCCAAAACACTAGAGTTGTCTATAGGGTTTTAAAAATACATATATTTTATGAATTTCATCTACAATGTATCCTGTACTATTATTCCCAAATGAGCCACATATTTTAATGTATTTTGGTGATATTTTTTTTAAATTCAAAAATTGTGAGCAAACAAAACAACTGCCCCTAAATACACATATTTTCTATCATTTGATATTAACTCTTAAAATTTTGATATGTAGAATAGAGTAAGACCAGCACCACGGTGGCACAGTTGTTAGAGCTGCCTCCTCTCAGCGAGAAGGTTGCAAGATTGAATCCCGGCCTGGGACCCTTCTGGGTGGAGTTGGCATGTTTTCTCTGTGCATGTGCAGGTTTTCTAATGCTTCCATTAGGTAAAGTTATTAAACAGCATGGCATAATTTTTCATTGTTATGCTGATGATACACAGTTATATTTGTCCTTGAAACCCAATGAATCCAATCAGCTACTTAAGCATGTCTTAAAGACATAAAAACCATGACCCTAAATTTTCTCCCGTTGAACACAGACAAGACTAAGGTTTTAGTTTTTAGACCTGAGCACATTAGGAATTAATTTTTCAGTCTTTCTCCCTCCTTGGATGGCATTAATCTGTCCTCCAGCTCTAACGTTAAAAATCTTGGAGTTATTTTTGATCAGGACATGTCTTTTATCCCCCACATTAAAAACGTTACTAGAACTGCCTTCTTCCACCTGCGTAATATCACTAAAATTTGAAACATCTTATCTAAAAATGATGCAGAAAAACTGGTTCATGCATTTGTCACGTCTAGACTGGACTATTGCAATGGTTTATTATCTGGGTGTCCAAAAACTTCTTTAAAACGTCTTCAGTTAATCCAAAATGCTGCTGCCAGAGTCTTAACTGGAGTTACTGGGAGAGATCATATCTCTCCAGTTTTAGCTTCTCTCCATTGGCTCCCTGTCAAATCCAGAATAGAATTCAAAATCTTACTTCTAACCTACAAAGACCTCAACAACCTAGCTCCATCTTATATTACAGCTCTTATTGTTCCATATTTTCCTAACAGAACACTTCGCTCTCAGGCTGCTGGTTTACTTGAGGTTCCTAGAGTTTCCAAAAGCAGAATGGGAGGAAGATCTTTCAGTTATCAGGCTCCTCTCTTGTTTAACCAACTTCCAGTTTCTGTCCATGAAGCAGACACATTATCCAGTTTGAAGACTGGGATTAAGACTTTCCTTTTTGATAAATCCTACAATTAGGGTTGGCTTGGTTTCCTGACCTACTGGTATTTCTTATGCAATGTTGCTGTAACCTTAGACTACCGGAGGACAAATTGACCTAATTTCATCAATTGAAAAGTTTGTATTTGTAATTATTATTTCTTGTGCAGTGCCCTGAGATGACTTCTGTTGTGATTTGGCGCTATATAAATAAACTGAACTGAATTGAAAAAAACAATTCTCCGGGTACTCCGGTTTCCTCCCACAGACCAAAAACATGCATCTTAGGCTGATTGGTTACTATAAATTTCTCTAGGTGTGAGTGAGAGAGTGAATGGTTGTTTGTCTCATTTGTCTCTATGTGTCCCTGTGATGGACTGGAGACCTGTCCAGGGTGTACCTTACCTCTCGCACAGTGATGGCTGGACATGGGCACCAGTGACCCCGCAACCCAAAAAGGAAGAATTGGGTAGAGATAATGGATGGATGGATATAGTAAGATATACCCATTTACAGCAGATTATAGCCTCCTGCTCATAGTCTGTATAATTTATATCAGTCCCCTTTAATGTTTGACCAGTTTTGTCCAAACGTTTCAACACAAGTTCCAAAACCATCAAGTTAAAAGTACACAAAACAAAGATTTAAAAAATTGTGAGTTTTTCCTTTTATAAACTCATCATTTTATATACACAATATATTAGTGAGGCACTGGATTGAAGGACAAGTTTACTAATTATGGTTAAAAAAAGTGTTCTAAATTGTAGTTCAAAATCATGTTTTGTTGTTTTATGTTCTCTTGTGCTTGATAAGTACATTGTATTCTTTTCTTGGGAACTAAAGCCTATTAAAGTTGTTTTTCCTATGAAAATAGTCACAAACAACGGGTTGTTTTGCTTGCGTAAACCTTTGAAGTGAATATATATATATATATATATATATATATATATATATATATATATATATATATACACAATATACAAAGAGCGAGAGAGAGAGAGAGAGAGAGAGAGAGAGAGAGAGAGAGAGACAGAGGATAGATAGAGTGAGAGATAGATATAGTGAGAGATAGCGAGAGATAATGTGAGAGATAGAGATTGAGAGAGATAGAGAAATAGATGATAGAGATAGAGAGAGATAGACAGAGAGACAGATGATAGAGATAGTGTGAGAGATAGAGAAAGAGTGAGAGATAGAGAGAGAGATAGAGATATGGTGAGAGATAGCGAAAGATAATGCGAGAGATCGAGTGAGATAGCGAT
>NC_056520.1:11109859-11170679 GCF_014905685.2 Nematolebias whitei | reverse complement strand
GATAGATAGAGATAGAGAGAGATATAGATGATAGAGATAGAGAGAGAGAGTGAGAGATAGTGATAGAGTGAGAGATAGAGAGGTATAGATGATAGATAGATGTAGAGATAGAGTGAGAGAGATAAATGAGAGATATAGATGATAGATAGATGTAGAGATAGTGAGAGATAGCGATAGAATGAGAAATAGCGATAGTGAGAGCTAGAGATATAGATGATAGAGAGATAGATGAAAGATATAGCTGATGTTTATATAATTCGTACAGACAGGCAGATAGAGAGCAAGATAAAGAGACACAGAGAGAGAGAGAGAGATGATAGATATATAGATAGAGATAGAGTGATAGAGATATAGAGAGGCACACAGACAGACATTTTAAATTGTCAAGGTGTCCATATGCATCGACCTCCTAAGCCTGCGAGACATGATTAGACCATTCTAATTATACCCACAGGACACACTTTGGACACCCCGGCTGTCTTCTTCTTTTTCTCAGCTGCTCCCTTCCTCAGGGGTCACCTTAGCGAGCGAAGCTGCATGAAGATTTATTCATTGTTTTACGCCGGATGCCCTTCTTGATGTAGCCAACGTGCTACCACAGCCAACGAGTGGAGCAGAGGGCTGCCATCTAAGGTATCCAGAGAGAAGCTGGTGGGGTTAAGGGCCTTTCTCAAGGGCTCAAAGTGGCACAAAGAGGCAGACATGGATCACCTTAGGAATAGAACTTAATACTTTGTGTTCTTTTTTTGTTTCAAGAAGTTTATCAGTGTTTCTATTAGCCATGCCATTTCTAACCAAAGGTGCACTGGTTCATCTTTGGTCTCTTCATACTCGTAACTACATATTTATTATCATCACCACGATACCTAAGGTTTTCCATTTGTACTCTGATCTTTTTTGTAAACTACATATGAACAAACTGTAAACACACAGACCACAAGTGATGAAAATCGACAGACGAAGTAAGGAGGAGGAAAGAATCACAACATGATACAAAGTCTACTAATGGAGTCTGGTGTAATTTTGTGTCAAGGTGAATCCACAGGAAGGGGACTCGTAATTTGTCTGTCTCTTTTACTCGCACACATACAGTCACACACATTCATATCTGTGCTGCCTCTGAAGAATGTGGCCTGCTGAGTAAAAAGGGACTCATTTGGTAGTAGGTCACTGCATGCATTTCTGCTTTAATTGGAGGGGTGCTTTGACAAAGACTGCTGTATGCAAATACAATGACAGACAGGCACATACACACAGAAGCCCTAACAAACTGACAAAAAACAAAAGTGATTGGTAAAGAGATAGAAATGCTCATGGGAAAAACGTCCACCCCGTTTCACGTTTAGTTTTTTATGTTTCAGGACATAATAAAAAGCATCTGGTTTTTACCAGGTTCTGCAATTGTCCCAAATCTAACCTGAAGTGAACAAAAACAACAGATTCCATCGTATCGTTAGATATTAAAAAAATAAAAATAAATCGAGAAGCTGTGTATGAAAAAAACGCCTAGCCTGCAACTTATCTTGTAGAATCCCCTTTATCAGTCTCACTCATGGCTGTGGAGGAATACGAGTCCACTCTTCTTTAGAACATTGTTTATTTCGTTGGGATTTGCAGACATCCGTTTCTGCTCATATCTCTGAAGAATGAGCCCAACACCACAGTATTTCTGCCAGATTCTGGTCTGCACTTTGGACCGTTGGAAAAACTTGACTCTTTTCTGTTTGAGTTGTTCTGCTGTAGATATTTTGCTGATTTTGAGATCATTACTGTGTTGCCTCCAGACCCAGTTTGGTCCAAGCTTCAGCTGCTGAACAGTTGGCCTCACATTTGACGCTAGAATACTTTGGTCTACAGAGGAGCTCATGTTTGACTCAATAACTGTAAGATGCCCAGGACCTGTGAAGGCGAACGAGCTCAAATTACCAGCCCTCCATCCCCATGCTTAACAGTTGGTTTGAGGCGTTTGTGCCAAAATGTACTGCATTTGGTTTTCGCCAAGCACGGAGCTGTGCATTATGACCTAATATCTCTACTTTGGTCTTGAATGTACAAAAACATTGTTCCAGAAGTCTTGTGGTTTGTGCAGCTGTTCAAACCAAACTTGTACAACCATGTTGCCTTTAATCGGAAATTGGTTTTTTTTGTAACCCTTCCCCCCAAAAATCAAACTTTTTAAGTCTTTATCTAGTACAGTAGTCCCTCGCTACTTCGTGGTTCGACTTTCGCAGACTCGATCTATCGTGGTTTGCGGATGTACAGTCTATAATATTAGACACAAAGATATTGTACAAGACACACGATTGTGGACTGTACAGTAATATCACTACAGTACTCACGTGGTTGGGAAAAAGTTGACAAAAAATAAAAATTTGACAGGTGCCATTATTTTGTAGTTTTCTTTCAATAATTCTACACTGTATTTTCAGTCCAAAAGAACCTCATTGCCCACATGGCAACAGTACACTTCCCAGAATTCAACAGTGCTTCCAGCCATGTGCTTTCTGCCAAAATGGAAGGAAAGTTTTGATCCGATCTGAACCTGACTAAAAAGTTCAGTCCTTATTGGCTTTGGCACTCAGTGACTGCAGAGCCGATCAGAACCAGATCAACCTCTTCGGTTAATGTGAGTGCTGTTTGCCCATCCAGGGGAGCCTCTCAAGTTGAGAGACGTTGTTTGGAGGTCCAATGTCTTCTCCGGAGCTCAACCGGACTTTTCATCAGATTTCTCCGGGTTATTTGGACTTTGTGCTGGCTCTCCAAAAGTCTGGCTCTCTAAAAGCGTCTTGGTGCTCAACAGCTGCAGAGAGCCGATCAGAATCCGTCCAGAACCAGACCAAGGCTGGTGAGTACCCATATAAAATTTTGCACTAGCTACTGTGTAGTGTAGTAGTAGTACTGTAGTGCAATACATATGTACTGTATGTTGTTAAAATTAGTAGGTTTAAGAGTGGGGGCCTAGATGGTGTAGAGGCAGCCAACTCGGGACCCGAAAATCCCAGGTTCGATCCCCAGTCATTGCACATCTCGTGGCATCTCTGAGCAGCACACCCTATCCCCAAAAATGCTCCCCAGGCACAAATAGCTGCCCACTGCGCCTCCTAGTGGTGAATGGGTTAAATGCAGAGATCCAATTTCGCCATTGTATGAGAACATACAATGATAATACATACATATACACACGACCATAATCAAGACATTTTACTTAGTAGCTCGTGCGTCTTAGCTGCAGAGCTAGTACCAGTAAGTAAAATGTAGTAGCTACTTATATGTATGTTGTTAAAATTAGTAGGTTTAAGAGATTAGAGGACTGATTTGGGGCTTTGTTGCCACAGGTTACGTCTGCAGAAACGAACTGGGTTGGACGGAACTGAGTCGACCGGAGCAAGAACTGTTACAGTGTGTTCTGTAGAGCCCGGTGAGTAAAATTTAGTAGCGACATACAGTATACAGTACTGTACGTATGTTGTTAAAATGACTTAGGTTTAAGAGTTCAGAACATTGCAAGAGTGTAGGAAGGGTTTCTAAAGCCTTAAAATATATAAAAATACTAAAAATAAACATACCGTCCCTACTTTGTGGTTTTTCACTTGGGGGGGTGTAACACCTGCCATAAACGAGGGACTACTGTAGTCCTATTAGACAACCACAATCTACTTTGGTGTTGACCCAACTCAGAGTACTTGTTAGCACGTTAATTTGATCAATCAAAGCGCAATCTACAATATGCAACATATCAATCATTTATCGTAATTTCAATTGATTTCCACTTTAAATCAACTGAACTATATAGAATAAGCAACTTTTAAAATAATTTTTCTCCCAGAAAATATTAAGTAACAAAGGATAAACCAACAAAGTAATCACATGAAAATGTAAAATGTCAAAAGTGCAATAAGCATGATCTATGGTAAGAGGTACTTTTAACAGCAAGACGGTAAGATTAACTTTCCTGCCGAGGCTAAGTTTCAGTGTGTGACAAATGCCTAAGCATTCCTCAGCTGACAGCTCATCTTAATGACACGTATCAATCTGTGGTGTCTGGACTGACAGCACGGCAACAGCTGAAGGCAACAAGCTCACAAGGAAGCATTTGTAGAAAAAATTAACTCAAGACGCTTCAAGAACCAGAGAAAGTGACTGAGGTGTGCATTGAACTAAAATGAAATACGTGGTGGATTATGTAGATTGACAGGTTACAGTCCAAAACCCTTGACTGAAAGGGCTGTGGTTATTTTTCAAGTGATGTTCTGTGTAAGAGTTATTTATCATTAGTACCTTATCAGTGATGGGAAAGGAGGCAGAAGCCTTCGTCCAGGCTAGGCTAAAAGCAAACCATTTGAGTTAAATTAGGTAAATATCCCCCCAAAACTTTTCCATGGTACTGTTTTAGTTTGCTGCCGTTTTCTTAACCGAACAATGTTGCAAGGCGTATATATGTGGGAAGACCATAGGCCATGTACAGGTCAGTGTCCTGATGCTGGTGGGAATTGGACTTTTGCGAATATATGATTAAATTGTTTAAAATGATTTGTTGAAGTTTTTCAGTCTACGCAAATTTTTGTACGAACTTGTCTTTTATTTTCCCAATGGTTTCACTATAAGTAATAGTTTTTCTCCAGTTGAGCTTCTGCTGGCTCCATCAGTGCTACAGTTTCAAATTATCTCGACGGGACATTAATGCTTAATTATAAAGGGTTTCAAAGACTCAAGAAGTCTGATATACGAGGGTATTTTGGACTAGCTGACAATAAAAAGGTAGTTTGTTCACGTTCTGATTAAACCTGCCGCATTTTCTCCTTAACCTCCGATGTTTAAATAGACTATACTTAAAGTAAAATGCTTACAGAAAATGCCTGAATGTATTTTTTGTTATGGCAGAGGAAAACACATTGTAAATGAGTCCTCGAGGCTCAATGGGATTTACCTGTATAAATAAAGGTTGATTGATTGACATTAAGCTGGCTGGGAAACATCTCAACAGGGGAGTCTGGGCACAACACCTATGTGCGCTAGTCAGACCATTTTAAGCACAATTATATCAGATAACTTCATTTACAATGCATACTATTATTAAATATAACTCATATGTATGATATGAAAAGTATAGTTAGGTTAAATAATATTTGTTAATGATAATAGTTTCAATTTTATTTGTGTTCTTTTTCTTTTTCTAAAAAATTTTTATTTCATTTTACTTTGTGGTAAACTATAAATATTAAAGTTAAGATCGAAGCGCAAATTATTATCCCATTGTTTCTCATTGTGTTTTTATGTTTTCATTTTTTGAAGCTTTTAATAATGTCTTGTTTTTTTACTTAATGCTGTGTTTTTATTGTTAAGCACTTCGGTAGCAGTTGCTGTTTTAAACGCGTTTTATAAATAAATTTGACTTCACTTTGACTTGACAAAGACAAACAGGCATCCTTCAGTCATTCAAACTAGGGATGCATGATATTATCGACATAGTATTGGTATCGGTCAATATTAGCGATAAAGTTAAATATCGGACATCGGTCATTCCATCAAAATATCTCACCGATATAAGAGGTGCTGTTTTTATATATACACAGTATATCTATTAATGTACTACTACTTATGCCCATTTCACTTGTCGCTTGTGAACAGCTCCAGTTTAGATTTGTGAAAATTAACTAATTTGCACTGTTCGATTTTTGTCATTGTGTTAGAGAGAGTAAATGTCATGAATAAATTTGACATTAAGCATAATCCAAGTTGAAGTGTTACATCATTTTCAGACCCCTTTTTGGCATCTGCATTTAGTAGCAGACCAAATTGACAAAGACCATGCCAAATAATGTATTTAATTCCACAGCAGAGAAAAGCTATGTCTCTGTCAGTAGGTCTAGGGGGGAAATATCAGTATTGGTATCGAATATCGGCCAAAAATCCAATATCGTGCATCTCTAATTCAAACATTAAAAAAAAACTATGAATTTTGAAAAACAAAATCTTTCTATAAGAAATGTTGCACATTTTGCATTACTCCAAAGTTTTTACAAATCCAGTCATGCACTTTGCCATCTGTACTGCCTGATAAACACTTTGTGAATCAATATTGATAGAGATATTGATTAACTGATAGTGGGGCATGGAATGACTTTTAATGTGGTGTTGAAGTTGCAATGTCAGTTTCCTTTGTGGCATCTGTTTGTATTTTTTGAGTCTTCCAGACTATTGTGAATTTCTCAAGACATGGTAACTGACTACCTTCAACAAGACAGACACACAATGTGACTAACCTTATTCAGACACACATCTAAGGAAAATGTGTAGCAATTTGTTGCCATAATGCGAAACATTTTGCCATTAAACTCCAAATGTGAGAAAAGCATAAAACATACATAAAAAATACAAATCTAGACATAAGTCTTTTACAGTCATTAAATAATTGATATTGGGGAAAAAAATGTATATAAATAACTGAAATGCCTCAGAGACACACTGACATTCATGCACACACACACCTGCCAGTGGAGAATAATGCTCCAGATGAGCCCAAGAATGAGTTTGTGATTCCCATCAACGATGTCTGCCGCTCCAATATTCACTAGATCAACCTGTAGAGAGGTGGTAAACACACAGAGAGGGCTAAGGATGGCAATACTTTCTCTGATCCTTATGTTTTTTGTTTTTGAGGACACTATAAAGACAAGAGTACCGCATACGGTACAATATACGCACAATGTATGCCCTTCGGCAAAATACTATAGTGCAATCTACAACAATGGTCCAGACAAGCAAATACCAGGCATAACCTTTGACCCTAATTTGAGACCTTTTGTGATCCTTCTTCCTACGCATTCAAAAGCTACTTCGATATGCAGGAAAAGGAGGAATTAAATGAAATAGGAGTCAGAGACACCAAAATAAGTAATGGGGTGTAAAAACGCATTTGCCACGCATGCAAACAGAAGAGTGACTTTGCGTTAAGGCTGTCATTGAAGAACTGAACCGGGGTCGCAGATCTGCCGACGGCGCACTTCTGAAGATATTCCAACTATAAACGTGTTTACTAACATAATTACTATAAACAAAGAAGCACTTAGGGGTTTACTAGAACTTGGATTTTTATCAAATAGTTGAGTTGAAGGAAATAGTTGCCGAGTGTCACCAGAGAGCATAAGTGCAGGGGACTTTAATATATCTTGGCATCATACTAGGGTATCCCATACAGCTGACATGGCACCTCTCAGGGATGACTGTGAATACCTTTGAGTTGAGGAGACATACAGGAAGACATGCCATCTAGTGGAGGTACAAATCTGTTTCAAGTGTTGTTAAATTATCTTGAGCGAATCAGAAGTTATGGGCTGAACAAGAGAAAGTTTAAGGACAGAGTCAAACGGAGCCTATACCAGAATATATTCTCCTTTCGCATTTTAGAAAATCTTAAAGCCATGGACCAATAACTACTTGGTAGTGACAATGAGCCACTGCAGCTGGTAGATTATCTTTGCCAACATAAGAAATTGCTTGATGGAGATGCCACTGTCTTCTTTGGGGAAAGTTCATTTAAAATGGACTGAGGCAAATAGGAAATTGAATTTTTTTTAAAAGCCACATCCTCTATACTAAAAAGGAGTGGACCATCCAGGTTCACAGCTCAAAAATCTGCCTCTCGGATGGCAAAGAGGTGCATTAGTGCCTATACTATGGGAGGTTGACACATCTGGAAAAGAGCTATCAATGCAACAACATCTGCTCACATCCAGACGTGATCTTTTTCAGGGAAGACCTTGTGACCCACCCCATCAAATTAGGGATTATATTTTGGTTAAAAAATACAGTAACAGTAACTTACACATTTTGTAAAAGCTCGTGTTCTAAAAACTCTGGCAAAGAAGTGTCCCATTTTGCAGGATGTATATCAAGCCGGCGGCATGGTGGCGCAGTTGGTAGAGCTGCCCACTCAGCGAGAAGGTCCCCCGGATTGAATCCTGACCGGGGGGCCATTCTGGGTGGAGTTTTCTCACTTTGCATGGTTGTTTGTCTCATTTGTCTCTATGTGTCCCTGTGATGGACTTGCAACATGTCAACGGTGTTCGCCGCCTCTCGCACAATGGTAGCTGGTTATGGGCACCAGTGACTCCCGTGATCCGAAAAGGAAGAAGTTGTGTAAAGGATGGATATATCAAGCCATAATTCTGGAACCACTCAAAATACCAGGGTGATCTATAGTAGGTATCAAACTAGAGCCAGGAATCTAAAGATGTGCTTAATTTCTTTTTTTTTTACCAAAGTATAATTTAATCCCTGATTTGATGGAATGGGTCATAAATTTGTTAATATTTTCCAGAATTAGAGTTGTGATAAAACAAAAAAATGCAACATATTCCCAATTTTAAGCGCACTGTTAAATAACCAGTACTATACACATGCACAAACCATCAAAAAAGACGTGTGTTCAGGCTCACATTGTTCTTCTGCAGGATCTGCAGAGCCCGGTTGACATTGTTCAGCGAGTGAACGCGGGTGAAGCCTTTCTCCAGTCTCACCTACACAAAAACACAGACAAAGCAGAGCGAGGAGAATACTGACGAGGATCCAGACCTTGCTCAGGGGCATCCTCGAGCGTTTCAAAAAGCCAAATGACAATAAATGTGAGCGTTTGCATACGTGTGTATGAGTGTGTGTGGGTTTCTCTGTACCAGCTCATGTCCTGTGAGCCCCTCCAGCAGCTCCAGCAGACGCCGTCCATCACACAGATCCGAGAACAGATTCTCCACAGGTGGTTTCCCTGTCTAAAGACACAATTATACACTTCACCAGAAAATACTAAAACAACAAGTCAAACATTAGGACTATGTTTCTAACATCGCATCTTCACAAACACACTCCAAGAACAGATGTTTTGTCATGTGGCTGAAAAAAAAAAAATCAGAACCATTAGCACGACTCTAAAGATGTGTTTGCTTGTTCCACACAAAAGCAGGTAAAGGTTCAAGCTCTGATCCTGGCGAGTGAAAACATCATCCGAAAAGTGTTGGGTACAGGGAGACATCTCCTAAGTAATCACAAACCAGCCTTCCGTTAAATGCGAAGATAACAATTTATACCCAGGAGCTTGTTTTCGATCAGTGTTGACAAGTCTGGGGTTCCAAACCAGCAGCTGGTTCACATCACAAGCCGCTGCGGGCTGTAGACAGCGTCAGCTTTCTTTTCGGAGCTTTCACAGCTGAAGTGTCAGAGGAAGAAGAAGCTTTTCGGTGTTTTTTTTTTTTTTTTTCAGGGAACAAAAAGCTGGATCTTTTATTTATTTGTTCTATTTACAGGTATCGCCGAGCTTTTGGCTCACGAGGCAGCTGAAATCTCCGAAGAGTCAAAACGACACAATCACAAAAAAAAACAAATTAAACAAAGAAAAAGAACAATGGGACAATTTTAGGTCTGGTGGTTACTGGAAATGGAAATGATTGTAGAACATTCAAATAATTGGAAAAGTTTAAGTAGTTTAAGGCAGTGGTTCTCAAACTGGGGTTCCCAGACCCCTGGGGGTCCACGAGCCGAAGCTTGGGGGTCCGAAAAAAAAAAAAATATATATATATATATTTTTTTTTTTAATAAGCATGTAAAAGTTTAACAACCTGTTAAAATACACCAAAATGTAGGAGATCACACCTACTTTATTCAAAAATTTCGAAGGGGAGGACACCCAGACCCCTGCCCAATATTTGCATTCCGGCATGGATCAGTTTACAAACGAAGCCCTGGTACTTGGTCCGACTGTTATGATTATGTTCAGTTTTATGTAAAGAGTTTTCTGTAATCCAACATTTTTCAGTCAGGTCATCTGGACAGTTTTTTTTTTTTTTTTTTTAGGCTGAAACGTTTCGCCTTCGATCCGGATGTCTTCATCAGTCAAGGAAACGCACAACGAAACTGAGTTTTCTGTAATAATTTGAAGACATGGCAGTACAGTGGTCCCTCGCTAGTTTGAGGTTCGTTTTTCATGGACTTGCTCTATTGCGGTTTTTCAAAGTAAGACTGGACATGACACACAACTAGTTGATTGATGGACGAGCCGCACGATCGGTACGAAATTTTTTTTTAAATGAATATTTAAAATTATTTAGCACCTGCTGTATCATCCACCCACACCATCTGTGTGCAGCCCAATATATATATATATATTTATTACGTACACGGCAGCAGAAAAAGCGACGCAGGTCACACAGACAAACGGTCAAGAACTGATCGCCACAGGGCAGGTGGCTTCAACCTGTTGACTACATAGACCCCCCACCACCACCCTGTTGTCGTTAAAACTGGCAGCATGGTGGGGCAACACAGACATGGCTCTAAGGTTGTTTTCACACTTGATAGTCCAGTAGACTCGGTTCGGTTGGGGACCAATATTCATGACCTTTTGTTTACATTTGAGCTGGTGCGTTTGCGTTCACACTGCACTGTGCAGTCGAGTCAACCTGTTGAACCAACCTGTTCCCCCGCTTGCCTGAGGGGCGCTGCACCAAGAACAACTGAAAGAAACGACACAAAAACCTCTGAAGAAGATACTTCTTCTTCTTCTTCTTCTGGAAATAAAATCAAAACCGGAGTGGCATCAAGTTTTAGGAGTTATATTTTGTAATTTTTCAAAAATGGACTCGGCATGAGCGGAAGATGAGGCAGACAACCATGGAGAATATTGTTTTTCCACACACGGCAACTGACGGCTCCATATGAGGTAAAAGCGTGTTTGTTTGCCCTGCGCTGTACTCCACTTCTTGCTTGTGGAGCGGGGCCCGGTCTGATTGCATTCACAATGTACTCGAACCGCGCTGGAGTTCTCTTCTATCGGACCGAGACCTAGGTTTTAGCCCGGGCCAGAGTTCGCCTTTTTGTTCCGTGACAGAGTTCGATGGGGCGTTCACACCTCCCTAAACGAACCGGACTTCCTAGGAAAACGGGCTAGAGTTCGATTAAAGCGGACTAAACAGGGCTGGAGTGAATGCACCCTAACGTGACTCTGTCCCAACCCACCATCGCCAAAAAAAACTATACAAGCACTCCGCCAGTGGAGCTGATCTAGGAGAAACGCTGCACCCTCCCACTCCCACTTAGGAACAATTTAGTGTTACCAATGCACCAAAGATGCATGCTTTTGGTCTGTGGGAGGAAACCAACGTACCCAGATAAAACCCACGCATGCACGGAAAGAACATGCCAACGCTGCACAGAAAGACCACTGGCCAGGAGAAGAACCTGTGACATTCTCGCCGAGGGGCAACAGCTCTAACCACTGCACCAGTATGACGATAAAATTTTGATATATTCTCCAGCCCTAAACTCATACTTCATTTCTAGCCAACTCAACAGTCACCAGTCTATATTGACCTTTGATGAACTTCAAACTCTGTACTTTCAGAGTGTTCACTTATTTTCTTTTCTTTAGTACATATAAAATAGCAATATTTTTAAGTAATGTACAAAATAAATGTGGGTAAACGTTAGGGAACACATTTTACATTTTCAGCTGTAATACCTATTAAAAGTTGAGTTAGCTTTCATCAAGGGCCTGATTTGCTTGTCTTCGATTTCTGTATTAATTTAAACTTATTAACATGCATACATTATAAAAATCCAACCCCGATTTCTATATATATATTTTTAAATCATCAACTATTTCTTGTACTCACTGAACAAGTACTGGCAGCAAAGCGGTGCCTGGAGCACTGAATCCTACCAAGAAACACTGTTCATGTATAAAAAAGAAGAATTCTCTTTCTTTCACGTATAGAGTTCTTCAGAGGGCTTGAGCTCCTTAAGCTGAAGCTGATCAATTGTTTCAGTTTAAATTGGATCCCGCAATTTGACCTTCAAGTGTACACAATTTATTAGAGGTGCCATGTAGAGTTAAGATCAGGTAACCTGAACACTTTTTCAGGCGTTCCTTGATTTAGGCCCAGCGAGGTAAGTAATAACCATAAATCAAGTCAGAGAAGTTTTTTGAAGGCAAGTAACGGGGGAGGACTGTGGCAATAGGTAAGCAAAGACTGCCTTCATTAAAAAAAAACTACAATAAAATCGCTTTGCATGTTCTGCCTCATGAAACACAGAGACACTGTGAACATTTTGATTTTGCAGCCTGATTACTATTTGTTGTGCCCATACAGTCCAAATATTGTTTAAATTCTTTAAAACTCTATGTTTAGTAATAATAATCCATCCATTATCTTCCCGCTTCCTCCTTTTTGGGTCGAGGAGGTCACTGGTGTCCATATCCTGCTATGACTGTGCAAGAGGCGGGGGACACCCTGGACAGATCTCCAGTCCATCACAGGGACACAGAGACAAACAACCATTCACTCTCTCACTCACACCTAGAGACAATTTAGAGTTACCAATCAAACTAACATGCATGTTTTTGGTCTGTGGGAGGAAACCGGCGTATTCGGAGAAAACCCACGCATGCACGGAGAGAACAGGCAAACTCCACCCAGAAAGGTTTCTCTTATTCTATCATAAGAAAAGTAGCACGTTTCATGTTGCAATAAGACATATTCTATTTTTGTAGCAGTCGTTTTGATATTTTTTTATCCATCTTCACAATTTCTTAAGATGAAACATCTAACAAAGTGAAGTCAGGTCCTCTGGACGGTTCCTTCTTGCTGAAACTTGTTGCCTTTTATCCAAAAACGTCTTCAGTCTGAGGAGCTGCAACAAACTCATTATAAATAGCTCCTTCTCATATTGGATCACCCAGTTTGTGCATGTAGTCCGCCCTCTGCCCCGCCGCCTGCTCAAACTCTCGAACTAATCTCAAGTTCTCTGCCTCAAACTAGTTTGAGACAATACTAAGCAATAAAGTACTTGGGGTCCACTGTCCAAGAAAATGGGGAGTGTGGTAAAGAGGTGAAATAGAGTCCAGACAGGATGGAGAAAAGTTTCAGGAGTGATTTTTGACAAAAGGGTGTCAGCAATGGTCAAAGGAAATTTACAAGACAGTGGTGAGACCAGGTATGTTGTATGGTCTGGAGACAGACATGGACAAAAAGACAGGAGAAAGAACTGCAAGTGGCAGAAATGAAGATGTTGAGGTTCTCCTTAGGAGTTACAATTGACAAGATTAGGAATGAGATCATCAGAGGTACAGCACAGGTTGAACAACTGGGAGATAAAGTTAGAGAGACCAGACTGAGATGGTTTGGACAAGTCCAGAGGAGGGACAGTGGGTATACTGGTAGAAGGGTGTTAGAAATGCAGCTGCCAGGAGAAAGACAAAGAGGAGATATATGGATGCAGTTAGAGAGGACATGGAGGTAGTTGGAGTGAGGACAGAGGATGCAGGGGACAGAGTGAGGTGGAGGAGGATGACTCGCTGTGGAGACCCCTGAAGACAGAACAGCATAAATAAAAATAAGAAGAGGAAGAAGCATTTCTAAATTTTGTATGTTTGGCACAAATTCTTAAAAAGGTGACTTGAAGCAGATGCTGCTTGTACGAACTCAAGAAAAAGCGCAACCTAGTTTGCTGAAACAAATACAACTTTCACATTATTTAGGAGCCTATTTCGTAAATTGATTAGACATACATTTTGAAGTTCTTCCATTTTGAAATCGGTTTGTTTTTTCCCTTTATAAAACCTCTGCGACTACAAGTCTGATTGCCCAGGTCTAGGCCCAGTCCAAATGAACTTTTCTTCATTTTAAATGTGTTCTTCCATTAAATAAACCTACGATAAGGAGTCTGCCAAGGTAAGTAGCTAAAGTGAAAGCAAAACTAGTTAGTGTGAAGCATACCAGCACGAGTACAAAGAAACCTGTAGAAGTTGTCCTTTTTGTACCCATAAAGTCTGGGTACATGATGGCTAAAGCTGGAGCCCATGTCTATTCCATGTCTAAGTAAGAAATTTAAATTGTTACATTTTGGCGGGTAAGAAAATCCCAGCTCTACATTTGAATGTATAATGTAGTCCTATCAATATTCATACATTATCATCTGTTTCTCAAAAAAAAAACTATAATCTATAATATTAAATCTAAAAACATAAGCACGATTGTTTAGTTTGTTGTTGTTTTGTCAACAGAAAAATGTTGATTCTACGCAAATGTGCGCGCAAGAACCATAGATAGGCTGTTTTTACGCTGATGGTGTTGTGGCTTAATGGTCAATCATTTGTTAACAGTTCATGCAGAGATATGGGTCTTTTTGATCAATTATCTTCTTTATAAACCACTGATTATCCAACCATCATCAGTCCAGGTGGCCCAAGTGCTGCTGTGGAATGATTTGGTTATGCTGATTGAGGAATGTCTCAAATTTTGAATAAATGAGACTGATCTGATTGCAGCTACAGCCCACAAAAGTAATTGGTTTGTGCACAGCAAGAAAACCCACCATTACAATTGTAATGTATTGTAATGTAAAGTACCAGAATATCCGCTTTTTCTTTCCTGCCCTCAAATGGAAATAATTTGGGCCGCACTAACTGGCATTTTAGAAGGCTGTTAAGTCAAATTATGTCTGAGCACAATTGGCACAACATTTTGAGAATGTGTTTATATGATGTTTGAATGTAAGCTTTGGTCTAACTTGTGTCATGCCTTTCACTAATAATGAAGGGCCATTTCTCTTCACTTTGTTGACCAATTACTGCTGCAGGACAGAACTCCAAATTAGGCTCTTTCACAAAACAATGAGGCAAAATGGTGTCAAAGACCAGTCCGTCTTTATGCTGCCTCTGGCTATTCATAAATCAAAAATGGAGCCATCCCGCACAGACATGAGCTTTCAAATGGAAATGAGCATTATTGAAGCAAAAGACACATGCAGCAGAAATTGCCTGTGCAGGCCTGGAGCGCTGTTGGCATCATCGTGCCGTGATCTTCAGCTATCACTGGAGCGGCTCGCAGCAGAGTGTGAAGCAGCTGGGATGAGAATCAGCACCTCCAAATCTGAGGCCATGGTCCTCAGTCGGAAAAGGGTTGATTGGTCTCCTCGAGTCGAGGGTGAGGTTCCGCCTCAAGTGGAGGAGTTCAAGTATCTCGGGGTTTTGTTCACGAGTGAGGGAAGAATGGAGCATGAGATAGACGGATTGGTGCAGCGTCTGCAGTATTGTGGACTCTGCGCTGGTCCACTGTGGTGAAGAGGGAGCTGAGCTGTAAGGCAAAGCTCTCTGTTTACCAGTCAGTCTAAGTTCCTACCATCACCTTTGGCCACAAAATCTGGGTAGTGACCGAAAGAACAAGATCACGGGTACAGGCGGTTGAAATAATTTTCTCCACAGGGTAGCTGGACTCTCCCTTAGCAATATGGGAGAGAAGTTCAGTTATCTAGGAGAGACTCTGGGTAGAGTCACTGCTTCTCCACATCGAGAGGAGCCAGTTGAGATGGTTCAGGCATCTGGTAAGGATGCTCCCTGGGCTCCTCCCTAGGGAGGTGCTTCGGGCATGTCCGTCTGGGAGGAGACCTCGGGGAAGACCCAGTACACGCTGGAGAGACTGTCTCTCAGTTGGCCTGGGAATACCTTGGGTTTTTTCGAAGAGCTGGAAGAGGTGGTTGTGGAAAGAGATGTCTGGGCCTCCCTGCTCAAGCTGCTGCCCCTGCAACTCAACTTTGGAACAAGCGGAAGATAATGGATGGATGGAGTGCATCACATCAAATGTGTCAAGGACATCTACGTTGTACAGTTTTCTTAACATGAAAAATTAACTTGATTAAGACATCCTTTTTGTGGTGAACTATTTTTTTTTAACTAAATGCAAAGTTGCTGTGCGTCATTGATATTCCTTTGGATGTTGATGTTTAATCCCCTGAGCAGGTGGTTGCACAGCCCATTTGCCATCACTTCATCACATTATTGAGCTGCAAAGTCGGCTTACCTTTTCACGTGTCAACTGTTTTAGCTCTGTTACTACCTTACTTGGAGGAACATCGGGGTGGGTTGGCTTCAACCTCCCTAGCTGCCTCAAACTGCACAAAAATCACACCGAGGCAACCAAAAGGCGCCTAAGTCCTGACTTGAAGTTTATAAATAGTGACAGGATAGCTGCTGGTCACAATGTTCATTTACGGTGATGAACCTTTAAAGCTGGTTAAATGCAATTAGAGACACTTTGTTTCGTCTTTTCTTGAAGTAGTTTCTACTTGAGAGTTTTTGATAAGTTCTCAGTTTGGTAACGCATTGTCAGAATGAATTGAAATAAATAAAACACTTGGGCCCTGTCCACACTACAACAGATATCAACATTAAAAAATACCTTCTGCTGCTTATATTTATGTGGTGGCCATCTTGAATTTTGACTCATCAACCCAATTTTCTAAAGTGACCTTTCTTCCGGCAGCATGGTGGCACAACTGGTAGTAGAGCTGTTGCCTCTCAGTGAGCAGGACCCCCGTTCAAATCCCGGTCCGGCGGTCTTTTTGGGTGGAGTTTGTTCTCTCCGTGCATGCGTGGGTTCTCTCCGGGTACTCCGGTTTCCTCCCACAGACCAAAAACATGCATGTTAGACCGACTGGTAACTCTAAATTGTCCCTAGGTGTGAGGGAGAGAGTGAATGGTTGGTTGTCTCGTTTGTCTCTATGTCTCCCTGTGATGGACTTGCGATCTGTCCAAGGTGTACCCCACCCCTTGCACGGTGATTGCTGGACATGGGCACCGGCGACCCCCGTGACCCAAAATGGAAGAAGCGGGAAAAATGGAAGAAGCGGGAAAAGATAATGGATGGATGGACCTTTCTTACACCTAGATGTAGCTACGCACTACAATGGAAATCAGTACTTTACCCCCACCCCCCACCCCCAATTTATCCAGCTCACAAAACCAACTATCAGGCGGAATGGACGAAGGGCATTTCTAATTCCCCACTTCGCTCTGTGACGAGGTACAAATACTGTCTTTTTCAGACTATAAGGCGCACCAGATTACAAGGCTCACTGTCGATTTTTGAGAAAAATAAAGGATTTTAAATGTGCCTTATAGTTCGAAAAATATGGTATCAGTCACAAAAGCTAACACTGTCATGTTTGGTTTGAAACAGCTCGTTTTTCGTTGTGCCCTAGTAACATACATCTCCATATTCAAACTTACATACTCCTTTAGTGAGAGAAAAAAAATAGATAAATTTGATGTTTGTTGTTTTTTAAATAAACCATATATTGGGGCATAATGCACCTCACAGTTTCAGAACAACTGCATTTTGCCTATTCCTGTAACACACTTATAAACGATAAACTCCATCATAGGGTGAGACGAATAATAACTGAAGAAATTTTACATCATATTAAAAAAAAGTATAAAACAACAATTGGTTTGGGAGAAACTTTAGCCCAGCTGAGAATGTTCTGTCTACATTTTCAAATGGCTTCAATAAAAACAGCTTCCAGCAGTTTTTATTTTTTATTCCTAGAAAGACTTGTTGACAGCTGGTGTTCCTTAAATGACTCGTCTTCTATCTGCTCTAAATATTTTGACAGCCGCCATTGTCTGGAAGGTATTTGCAAATAAAGATCTATTTACATTTTGTTTGTGAAGAACCTTCTACGTGACCTTTGTGAGCAAATGAGCAAAAACATCCAGAGGCACTCAGACCAAACTAATGTATGCCTTATCTACAAGGTTAATACATGTACATACATAAGGGGTGCACCAATAAATCGGACGGCCGATTTATCAGACGGCCGATTTATCAGACGGCCGATTTATCAGACGGCCGATTTATCAGACGTCCGATTTATCGGACGGTCTATTTATCGGACGGTCTATTTATCGGACGGTCTATTTATCGGACGGTCTATTTATCGGACGGTCTATTTATCGGACGGTCGATTTATCGGACGGTCGATTTATCGGACGGTCGATTTATCGGACGGTCGATTTATCAGACGGTCGATTTATCAGACGGACGATTTATCAGACGGACAATTTATCAGACGGTCGATTTATCAGACGGACGATTTATCAGCCCCGACTTCCTTAATTTTGGGAGATCGGAGATCGTCCAATACTTACATAAAAAAACGATATTACCGATTTTTTTTGTTTGTTTTAACAATTGTCTGAACTTCATTTATATTTCTGTGCCAGTTAAAACAAGTTTGTATTGTTTCTAGGTTATTGTTCAAGGGTATGTTTTTCAATAAAATAATATTGGAAAATTGAAGGTGCATTGTGACTTTATAACACCTGACAGTGTCGCTTAGAAAACAAAATCGGTAAACTGCAATCGTGCACCCTAACATACATAGATTAGTACTATGTATGAACTTAGACATAGGACAAGCAACATGTATAACTATGACTCCCTTGAAAAAAATAACGTAGAACATAAAATTTTCTACCGGTTCAGTTCCAGTGTCAGTTGGTATTAACAATTTTATAATCAGGGGTGTGTGAAAATCATTTACGTAATTCTTATCATCATTGCTGATTCACTATCCAAGAGTAATAAGTGTGCAATGATTAGAAACCCAGTAACTACAGAAACGCACACACACAGTCATTTTCCAGTCAAGGATGATGCTAATTGTCGTCTCCAGACAGATTTTAAATTAAGCAGACGCATTAAGCACCGCGCCACATGCATATCCTTGACTGAAACACTGAAAGGCTTGCACTGTTTCCGAACACACCGTATTGCAGATAAAATCCACAGCTAAATCACAGGCTTTCAAGCACATTTTACAACATTGTTAAACAGCTCAAAAATAATATTTCACTTCATCGTGGAAATTGTCCTCGCATGGGAAAAGGAATAAAAAATGCAATGCAGAACTGAGACTCGTTTGGTAGATTGCCATCTGACAGGATTGCTGCAGGGTACGTTATGATTATGCTACACATTTACAAAAGCACATTGAGAAAGGGGAAAAGAGAAAAGCTCAGAGTCCTTGTTGATTTGTGGTTCACCATATGTGCCACAACTAAATGGGGCCAGCTGTGACTCGATGGTTGAGCGGACATTGTTCATTAGGTAGGGCAAGGGTTTGATCTCTGACAGCAAATGCCACCTCAGTTCTAGTGGTGCATTTTGATACCTGCTTGGGAGCTACCTGATTGTTGGCCTCAAATATTCAGGTCTAAAAGCTACGTTAATGATAAATTACACCATTTTTAAATGGTTTTAAAAGGTGCTAATGAAGCTACAGCCCTAAATTTTCACTTTACCCTTTCATGTATGAACCAAGATCCAAGGAAGTGTTGAAGCCATCAGTTGTAATTGATTAAGGACACGTGGTAGCCTCGCATTTGTTTCGGCTCTTCCTAAAACCTAAATCAAACAGGTGTGGAACAAACTATTACAGGTAGTCTGATCATAGATTCTTGAACTATGAGCCACAGAAGACTTTGTCTACATTTTTGTACTGGGTATACTGTGCTTAGAACCCAAAGTACACTGGTTAGTACAATGTAATCGCCAATTTATTTTGATTTTTAAGCATATTGAACATTTCCAAATTTCTCTGATGCTTATATTTGAATAAATGAACAACGGATTTTGTGAAACAGTTGGCTTTGTATTAAAAACGTGTTATAGAATTTATCAAAGCAAAACATGGTCAAGTATTAAGTAGTAAGTACAGAATTATACAATAATTCGCTGGATAAGCTAATGTAATAGACAAACGCTGTATACAGATGGATTGTTACGGAAGAGTTTCACTGCCGTTTAACGTATCAATGACACATGCCTAATGATATGTCATGTATCACTGGGCACTTTTAAGTGGGTATACTGAAACTCTTAAGCCTTTTTAGTGGTTATACTCCGTATACCCACGTATCATGTAGACTACACTGGTTTGCCGTATATATACGAGTAATGACAAAGATACCATTCATGTTCAGTTTTGAAAAGAATGGTTTAAGTTAAATCATTACTGACTCTGTAATAGCGCTGCTGTGCACCCTCCATTCTGGTAAAGAAAACAGTACATTCTATAGTAATGAGAGACATACAGGGTAAAAGAAGATAAAAATCCCTACGTTTTGATGTATAACGTGCAGTGGTGGGCACAACTACCCAAAAAGTTGTGGACTTTGGACATGGCTGCCTCAGAAGAGTCGACAGGGGAGAGGACGGACTCCAGAAACCATCTATCAACTGGTTGGCCCACTACGTGAGCGTGCTACTTATGGGATTGAGTGTTTTGTGACTCCTTGAACTGATGAAGTCTTTTGGGCGAAGGACGAAACGTTTCAACACAAAGAAACCATCCAGAGGACATGACTTAACTTTGTTGGATTTTTTTAAACCTAGATTATTGAGCATGAACTTTGATATCCAAACGGTTAGCTTCGCTAGCTGCTAATTTGCTAATTAAAAAGAAAAAAATTAGCGTCACTAACGCTAAACCACTAAACAGATTTAAGGAATCCAACACTAAAGCACTAATTGGGAACTGCATAGTATATGCCTATAACTTATTATACACCTACGCATATAACTTTAGATATATCTTATACACTCTTCCGTCAAATTCAATGTAACCCGAACTGCAACGTCTACCCCCACAAATGTTATATAAAAACGACCTGCTCAGCTGTGAAGTGTGCTATTATTTTTATTGGCGTTTCGCGTTATCACTGTGACGTATTTTGCTAACAAAGATGCCATATTTCCCTATAGGAAATGACAGAGAACACTCCTCACACTAACTGATGCTGTCAAATCACATGACTTAGTGTCGAGGTCCCTGAAGAAGACAGAAACTCACTGCTGGATATGTTTGAAGCTCACAGACAGTAATCATCAGCTAAATGTCTGGAACCGATTAACGTTTGGAGACATTTTGATTCAATATGGCTGCCACAGCTACCTTAGCAAACACAAAATTGACCATAACTCCATCATTCTTTGATATATAGAGCTGAAATTTGGTGAGGTTATAGCTGAGAGCGTTCCCTATCACATACAGGATTCAAATCAAAAATCCAAGACGGCCGCCTTAGCTAAAAAGTAAAAATTACGATAACTCGGCCATTTTTAGAGCTATTCAGCTCAAATTTGGTATAGTGATAGCTGAGAGCAAACCCCAACACGGTACTGTCAAATCACAATTTTAAATAGTCAGCAGCCTGGCAGTACCCGTCAAAATTTCTCCAGAAACATTCTAATTTTTACCATGCATTGCTGTCGCTAACACTGTAAGACTGTAATGTGACAAGGTTGTAAGTGAAAACTCGAAACGGTTCATAAATCACATGTAAAGCATCCATGTCCCGTTCAGAGGTGAACTTTCAGAATATAAATCGATCCCTCTGAACCAAAACGGAAGGGCAGAACTTTGCTGTGCTGAAGCAGAGTGATGCGTTCAATGTGTGTCGGACGTCTCCCTCGTGTCATTTACTATAATGAAATAACTCACTTTAGCGATTCTCTTAGTGGTTAATTTTTATAAACTAACTGCAAAGTTGCTGTGCATCATTGATATTCTCTTGGTAATAAATCTGTTTGTATTAAAGTAAATATGTGTGAAAACATTTTTGAAAGAATCACGTTTCAGAGACAGTGAGTGTTGCAATGCTTGGTAGGAAGTACGTATGCAATCTTACTGACTGTTTTAAGATGTTTCTAAGTGTGAAAATTGAGTTTTCCTATTTATTTTTCTGCTCTGGTTTAGTTTGGCATTCATAGTAAAGTCTCTGTTATTGGCTAAAAACTGACACTATGAGTCAGAGATTGTTTGCCGTAGGTTTGAGGAGGAAAAAAAGCACAGCGAGGTTGGTGACATTAACGGGTGGCCCTTTGCTTAGCTCTACATAACATAGTATAACTATGCTTTGTGTAAAATCACCATTCTTCTGTACGCTTTTAGTGCGGAGAACTTACTAAATAAACACCAGACTTGAATTTACTAGATTTAAATTTTGTGGAAGCTATTTCCGCTATAGGTATACAAAGTTAGCGAAACCGCTAATCCGTTAAACAGAAAGTTAGTTCCATTATTTGTGGATTAGTGGAACCGTGCCCACCACTGATGATGTGTACTGTATTTTTTGCAGTATAAGTCGCGTTTTTTTCATAAAATAGCATGTCTGCGACATACAGCGAAGCGACGCATTTATGTTTTTTTTCCCATATTTCTAACCCAATTTTTGGCTGAGATGTGACGATTTCATTAATTCTGACATGGAAAATATTGAACACTACCATTTTCAGCCACTAGAGGACCCTCGACTAATATGGCAAGCCAAGTGTCTCATGAATAGGTAAAAGTGGCAAATAATGAGACACTTGGCTTGCCATACCAAGCCACCTTCTTCTCGCTCCAGAATTCCTGGAGTAAACATCAAATCAGCTGCATTTCACCGCTCCACCCAGGCGAAATGCAGCTGATTTGACAGTCAAAGTGCATTTATTAAGGAAAAGTTCAACTGAGACACACCTTTACTATAATGTTGAGCAAACAAATTATTGCTTTTAGGCGATTATCTTGTTAAATTTCAAAGAAATGCATAGCGAGTTGTCCCTCTGTGCGCTCCCTCTGTGCGCTCCCGCTTCTGCGTATCGGGTTTTGAATTGCAGCTAATTTGACCGTCAAAGTGCAATTATTAAGGAAAAGTTAGACTGAGACACACCTTTGCTATAATTTTGAGCAAACAATTAATTGCTTTTAAGTGTTAATCTTGTTAAATTCTTGTTAAAGTCCTCCCGTGGATGCTTACGTGGCCGCCATTTGGCAGCCATTCAATTTTTGGCACAACACCGACCCACATTACCGGGTTGTCATACGGCGTTGCGATGTGTACGGCGGCAAGTATGGCATATAAAACAAAAAAAGACGTTGTGAATGTAAATTAAAACAAATCATACAATTTAAACCATGGTTGCATAAAAACCTATGCTGTCATGAGTTAGCATGAACAGGGATCCTGCCTCGTCTGCCACCCAGCATACTGTACATTGAACCCGACCTTGACGGACGTCCCCGCAGCTGGTGGGCCCATGCGATAGTGGCTTCCTGTCCTTTCTTTAGGGGATGAGATGGGAATGGTGCAAAGCAGGCTTAGGTGGGTACGATGGGAGCAGAGATCATCAATTAAACATTTCCTTGGCCTAAAATGCAGCATTTCAAGTAGTGCACACAAAAATAGGTAGTCATTATCACAAACTGTCTGAACCCCACCGCATAGTGACCACTTGACTGCAAACACTCAGAATTCAGTGAGACTGCAACTGAAAATTTGTCTTTTTTCTTGCAGTTTTGGTTTCCAATAGTTTCCAGCGGTCTAGAGAAATACTAGCTTAACTTCAAAGTCCATGCTCAATAATCCAGATATACAATCCAACATTTTTCAGTCAGGTCATCTGGACGGTTTCTTTTTTTTTGTGCTGAAACGTTTTGCCTTCGGTCCGAAAGGCTTCATCAGTCAAGGAAACGCACAACAAAACTGATTCTTCCCCCAACAGCTTACTCCAAAGTGGAACAAACCAGTTCTGCTTGTGATAAGAAGGTCTCTTTGGTACACCCCCTCCTCCATTGCCGGCCCTCTTCCTTGTCGACAGTCGTGTCAAACTGGTTGAAAACAACAAAGTCCATGCTCAATAATCCAGGTATACAATCCAACATTTTTCAGTCAGGTCATCTGGACCTTCCGGATCGAAGACGAAACGTTTCAGCACAAAAAAAATAACTGTCCAGATGACCTCATTGAAAAATGTCGGACTAGCTTAACTTGTTTTGGCTATAATTTGAAGACTCTAGAAAGTAAATTGTTGACAGCATGTTTATGGTCTAAATATGCTGCAGTGGATTGGGAACAGAAAAAATATCCGTAAGAGTTGGTAAACAACAACCAAAAAAAAGGGATATTACAGTTCTCTTATAACAGATGCTTCCATATCTCTCAAGTGCTTATTTTAATGGTTTGGTAAGAAGCAATTCACAGTGAAATCAGATACAATGCTGCCTCAGTGCCAACTCTCTCCTTAGCATCATTTTCACACATTCCCCCACCTGTGCGTTTCATTTTACCCTCCTCCTCCTCCTGAACCGATGTTTTACGCTCACCAATTCTTCCACTCCTCACTACTCATTTGCACCCTTGTCTTCTCTCCTGTCTCATTTTATTTCCTCTGCGCTTTTAATCTGTGCTTGTCCCATCTGCTGTCTCAAATACTCACACTCCAGTAATTGTCGATTGATAAGGGCATCTATCCTTTCTCTCTTCTGCTCACCGCTCATCTCTTTCTCTTTATTTCTTGTTGTCTCTTGTTGTCAGTGTCTGCTTTTTTTTTTCCTTTCCTCAGCCATGGTTACAAGTCAGACAAAAAAAGCTTGAGTATGGAGGGGAAAACGTAAGCAGAAAGTGAAAGGAAAGGTGCTGCCCCTCTTGTTAAAAGAGCAATAACAGAACTACCTGCAGCTGGACTGTTGTGAGAACACACAGAAGGGTTGGGGGCCATTCACACTAGGGAGGCCTAATTGGGTGACCTGTTGTTACATAACCCAGCTAGTCAAGGTATACAGATCCAGCATTCCTCCCTGGCTGCCCTGGAGCCTCTTTCTCAGCTGTCTGTCATTGTTTTACTCAAAATTTAACAGCATTTTTTGTTTAGCTCAGATTTGGTGTAGTCCAAAGTTGTAGAGTAAAGCTGGACACAACGTTGGGGGTCTGTTAGACTAGTCTTAAATATTTCATATGTGTATACAATTTACAGGGGCAATTTTAAAGGAATATATGAGTCCACGTTAATCAGCCTACCTGTCCAGATTTAATTTTTATTGCCATTTCTCCTTTATAACATGGACTTTGTTCTCAGACTGATGTATTCCCTCAATTTCCATCTCCATCTTCCACCGCTTATCCATAGTGGAGTCATGCCAGGAGAGAAACCCATACTTCCCTCTCCCCATGGACTCTTAGGTCGTTTTCACGCCTAATAGTCCGGTAGACTCGGTTCGATTGGGGACCAAAATTCGGAACATTTGTTTACATTTCAGCTGGTGCGGTTCACATTCACACTGCACTGAGTCAATCAAGACAAGCTGTCCCCCCCACACCTGTGGTGGTGCTGCACCAAGAACTACTGAAGGAAACAACATGAAAACCTCTGAATAAATGGTAAATGGTAAATGGACTATACTTATATAGCGCATTTGTATCTTATGAAGACATCAAAGTGCTTTACACTACAGGTACAATCTGTGCCCTCATTTATCCATTCTTACAGCACTCTACTAGATCTATTCAAAGCTAATTGAATAAATCATTTTAAAGAGACTAATCAGTGCTTTATCACATTCATACACCGATGGGACACACATCGGAGGCAATGAGGGGTTCAGTGTCTTGCCCAGAGACACTTTGGCATGCGACTGCTGGTGGATTCGAACCCCCAACTCTTGCATTGGAGGACGACTGCTCTAACCACTCAGCCACAGCCGCCCATCTTGTGTGCTGAGTTGTGCTCAGTGTGAAGAAGACACTGAGCACAACTTACTTCTGGAAATCCAAATAAAAATGGAGTGGCGTCAAATTTTAGTGGTTTTAGGATTTCTGTTTTGTCTGTGGCACATGTGCCAAACAAACGTTTTTCAACAATGGACCCAGAATGAGCAGAAGATGAGGCAGAAGACCATGGAGAATGTTTTTCACACAAGACGGCTGAGTTGGTTCCGTATGAGAAATGTGTGTTTGTTTTGGTTGTATTTACACAAAATGTCCTGCGCTGTAGCCCACTTCCAGCTTTTGGAGCGGTCTTCGGTCTGCTTGCATTCACACTGCATTCAAACTGCGCCAGAGTTCGCTTCACCTGAACCAAGACCTGGGTTTTAGGCGAACCGGAGTTCGCTTTTTTGGTCCGCATCAGAGTTCGATTGCGCATTCACACCTCCCCAAATGAACGAGACTTTCTAGGCAAACGGACTAGAGTTCAATTAAAGCGGACTAAACAGGGCTGGTGTGAATGCACCCTCAAGCTCCACCTGGAAATCCCCAAGGCATTCCCGGAGAGGATACACAGCCCCTCCAGTGATTTATGGGTCTGCCTCGGGGCCTCTTCCCAGTGGGACATCCCCGAAACACCTATAAAGGTAGGCGGTTAGGAAGTGACCTAATCAGATGCCCGAACCACCTCAACTGACTTATTTCGATACAAAGAGCAGTGACTCTACTAAAATCTCCCACCATGTAATGGAGCTCCACTATCTCTAAGGCTAAGCCAGCCAGCCTACGAAGGAAGCCCTTTTTGGTTGCTTATATCTGGGATCTCGTTCTTTTGGTCATGATCTAAACCTCGTGACAGTAGGTTAGAGTCGGAACATAGACAAACCAGTAAATGGAGAATTTTCACTATAGAGTCAACTTGACTGGATAACAAGGTGATTTTTCTTTTCTCAACTTCATAGACCTTGTGATGGACTTGCGACCTGTCCAGGGTGTACTCCGCTTCTCGCACAGTGATAGCTGGACATGGGCACCAGTGAACCCCATGACCCGAAAAGGAGAAAGCAGGTAAAGATAATGGATAGATAGATGGATGGAACTTCATAGGTTCTACTAGTCAGTCCACTGGTCTGATAATTAAAACTCCAAGACTGGATTGTATCAAGGTTTGTAAAGTTCTATTTATATGTGCATATTATTTTTGTTATTTGCATGGTGACATCTGAACTGCGGTACACTGGGTTGAATACATTTTCATGGTAATTTATCCTTGTTTTGAGTCTTTAATATGAGCAAAGAACTTCTACTGCCTCAGTTTCTCTGATAGTGTTCCACAATTATTTCACTAGACAGCCATTCAGCTTAACAGGGCTTTCAAAGGGAGAGATAAGATCTAATTGGATGTGAAAAGGGAAAGGAGAGAAAAGATGAAAAGGTAAAAAATAAAAGGAAAAAGACGAGAAAATGAAAGAGAAGTAGAAGAGAACAGAAGGAGAAAAACAGCTTAGGGGGAAAGAAATGTGAAGAGTGATAATAAAAAAGAGGAAGGATGAATAAACAAATAAATAAAAATATGGAAAAGGAAACAAAACTTGATGCATGTTTTAGTGTTTTCACAGGTGAAAATGTGATTTGATGCAATATGATTGTTGCTGTTCCAAACAAAATAAAAATAAGAAAAATGTGCAACACTTGTTTCACACGTTACCCAACACTATCACGGTTTTAAACAAATTTTCACATGTAACTTTGTTTTTATCTTCTTTTGGCTGCTCCCTTCTTCAGGCGTCGCCACCGCAAACTCAACTGAACAAACACCAAAGTTCATGCTCAATAATGGACTAAATGACTGCACTTATATAGCACTTTTCTATCTGAATAAAATACTCAAAGCATTTTACATCACAATCTGTCCTCATTTACCCATTCATACAGCACTCTACTATTTCTATTCATACAGTGATGGGACACGTATCGGAGGCATTTAAGGGTTCAGTGTCTTGCCCAGGGACACTTCGGCATGTGACTGCTGGTGGAATCGAACCTCCCAACACTCGTATTGGAGGACGACTTTCTTTTTCCAGTTTTTCTCTTTCCAGTTTGTTGGCGGCTCCTCAGATTGAGGAAGTCCTTTGGATCTCAGCAAAAGAAACCGTCCAGATGACCTGGCTGAACTTTGTTGGATTTTATACCTGGATTATTGAGCATGAACTTTGGTGTTTTGAACCACTTTGGCATGGCTCCTTCAGAGGAGCTGACGGGGAGAGGGTGGGCCCCGGACGCAATCTTATCACCAGAAAACAGTCTTTTTCCACTATGGGAGTGTGCCGTTTGTGGAACTCAGCTCAGTGTTTCCCCTAGATAACTTCCCATGGCGGGGTGCTCGTCTCATCAGTGATTTTTGTTGACGGGGACAGACAGATGGACAGAGACACGTCCTAAACTGCGCAGTGCGCTATTTGGGGGGGTGTCAGCGTGAGGGTTCAGCATGAGGGAAGAGGCTGCCTTTAGCTTTTTAGCTAGCAAACCTGTATTGAGAGCCGTTAGCTTAGCGTTACGTCAGTGCTGACAGGTGGGTGGGACGAAGGTACGCACGGTTCTGTTGACGGGGTGGGGTGCCACGCTTGTATAATGCTAGGGGAAACACTGCACCCAGTTTGTTGGTGGCTCCTCAGATTGAAGAAGTCCTTTGGATGAAGGACGAAACGTCTCAGAAAAAAAAAAAAAAAAAAGAAACAGTCCAGATGACCTGACTAACTCGCACCAACACTTGGTGATTGTTTTTATGCCGGATGTCCTTCCTGACGCAACCACAGACCACTGAGCTACCACAGCCCTCTGTGGGGAGCAGAGAGCTGCCATCTAGGGTGCCCAGGGGAGTAGATGTGGGAGTTAAGTGCCTTGCTCAAGGGCCCAAAGTAGGGCAAATGAGGGTGGAGGCAGGAGTGGGTGATTCACCATTCCCGCCCACATTTTAATGTTGTCGGTAGGGGGAGTTTAACCGGCGACCTTCCGATCACAGGCCCACCTTCTCTAACCTCTGCCCCACCACTCCCTAAATTTTCACCTGACATTCTCATCTCAAAATCACATGTGAAACGTGCAAAACATGTTTTAACAGATACAATTGTGCTTTTCCACATCTATTAATGTCTTTTTTTTTCCAAATTCAAATAGGAAACATGCAAAACATTCGATTCATGTTATTTAACACGTTTTTATAAGTTTAAACATTATTACACATGTTTTCTATGTGCACAAATGGGTTTCACATATGTCAAATCATAATTTTCTCAGATGGAAATGTGATTTTCCACATTTATGTGCTTTAATACCGAATCACACAAATCTTGTGCAAAACATGTTCCATTTATTTTCTACATAAAAGCCTCAGGTTTATTTTTCATGCATGAATTCACAGCGAAAACATGTATTTTATAGATGTTTTCTTCAGTTTTGCATTAAATTATTTTATTTTACTTTATTTTAACCCAGTATTTCTGACACGGCGTTTATTTTAAAGCGCGCGTGGTGGAAATAACCTGTGTGTTTGCAGCAGCCTGAAAAGGAAATGCCTCGATAATTGTGTCGCTCAGAGAGCAAAGAAAACAGCTTGGCAGATACGATGAAAGGGGGAGGAAGATGTTTTTGGCATTAAGAACAACAAATCCTTCCCTCCCGTTCGTTCCTTTTGAAAGCAGTAGGAGGGAATGAACAAAACGGACCATCAGGAAGACAGCTACTCAATGATGAAATGATGGAAAAAATCTGACATGGTGGGCGCAAAATCTAACGACACCCTTAGAGCAGTGAAAGCAGTTTATATCACTTTTTGTTTACAGTGTCTGTGGATGTAAACACAATGAATGACTTTGCTTCTAATGGGAATTTAAAAGGATTCTCAGACAACCTGAGTTGCTGTTTACTCTAAGTGTAATATGATACAGACACAGATGTTATATACAATTCTTTAAAAGCAAAAAAAAAAAAGGTTACGTAGGCTTGTCGCAATAAACAAATTAATCAATCGCATGATAAATAAAAATTATCGACCTCATTTTCATTTATCGGCTTTATCGTTTCTTCGTGTGACAAAAAGTTTAACTTCGATGCTCTTAACTGACCCCTCCCTTTCTATTTTCTCTTTCAAATCTGTTTTAAACGTCCAAAATCGCGTTTTTGGATCGTTAAAAGCAGCTAAGTTGAGAAGTTAAGCTACGAGCTAAGCTCACATTATTCTGCATGGTATTTGTCAATTTGGCTTAATACCATATGAAAATACCAAAAAGGGAGCTGAAAATTATGTAACACTTCAACTTGGAATATGTTTAATGTCAAATTTATTCATGACATTTATTCTCTCTAACACAATGACAACACTCGAACAGTGCAAATTTGTAAATGTTCACAAATTTAAACTCAACAGTGTGTGTGATGTCGTAACCTTGTGCTGGTGCTGCAGGCATCCTTGTCACTGGATTGTCATACAAAAACAGCACCATATATATATATATATATATATATATATATATATATATATATATATACATACACATACATATGTATATATGCGTGTGTGTGTATATATGTGAACAGCACATTTTATATTAGCGAGTCATTTTAATGGAATGGCCGATATCCAATATTTAACATTAGTGCTAATATCGGCCAATACCAATACCATGCGGATAATGTTGTGCATCCCTATTATATTTATTTTAGTATTTATATAAATTTTAAGGCTTTATAAACCCTCCCCATACTCTTGCAATGTTCTTAATGTTCAAAACTCTTTAGATGTTCTAAAAGAGAACAGCGAAAGAGAATGGACGGGTGATACTACGGTTACTGAGCCAATCACCTGGGGCGGACTGGCCATCGGGAGCACCGGGGACATTTCCCGGTTCAGGTCAGGTCGACTCGGATTAAGGCGCGGTTCGGGTCGCGCTTGATTATTTTAAATAATCAATCTATGCCGCTCACTATGGTATCCGTCTCACTGAAGCTCCCACAGCAGCAATGGGGAAATACTGACCCCGCCCCCTCCGTTCCTCAGAAACAGAAAGGAGGGGGCCACTCGGCAATCACTGGTTGGCCAGGCTACCAGGAAACAATGCGTATTACGTTGAAAACCTGCAAAAGAGCGAGTCCGCAAAAGTTGAAACGCGAAGTATCGAGGGACTACTGTATGGCATATGATCTAAAAAAAACAAAACAACTAATGACCCTCAGGTGTGAGGGGAAGAGATTAATATGCATATGAGTTTAGCTTTATAAGAGCATCACTTTACAGTTTCCAATTGTAAACTCTTCCCAGACAGAAAGCAAAATGTTTTCTATAAATTCTGTTTTTAAACTTCTAGGATTTGCCAGGTCTGGTATGACTAAAAAAAATCTACACGTGTGAAGCCAGAGGGTGAATGAAGCAGGAACGTGTCTTACCTTGGCCAACTGTACGTTTACCCATTTCGTGAAAGTCTTCTTTTGAACATCTTCTCTTTCATCTGCAGGAGAAACAAACGCATCCAATCAGGGAAAGAGGATGTTGAATAGGAGGTATGTGTGATTCAATTAACTGAATAGAACAGGTTGAGTCAGAAAAAAAGTTTAGGATCGAAGACAGTCCAAAGATATCATTTTAAAGGGAAATGAAACGTTTAAAATTAGATTGAAAATTTGGAATTTTCGGCTTGAAATCTCCATTGAGTTGCTCTGTTTGCATCTCACGTGGACCATTAGGAAGAATGGGAGGGCGAAGGGTTTGCATATACCCAACAAAGTTAAGTTAGGTCCTCTGGATGGTTTCTTTGTATTGAAATTTTTTATCTTTCATCCAAAGGACTTCTTCAGTCCAAGGAGCCACAACAAACTCAGTCCCATAAGTAGTACACTCACAAAGCGGGTAAACCAGTTTGATGGTGATAAGATGGTTTCTGGAGTCCGCCCTCTCCCCTATCGACTCCTCTGAGGCAGCCATAGCCAAAGTGTCTGCTTTTCTTTAACCTGGATTATTGAGCATGAACTTTGATGTTTTGAACCACTTTGGCCATGGCTGCCTCAGAAGAGTTGATGGCGTAGAGGGCGGACTCCAGAAACCATCTTATCACTATCAAACTGGTTAGCCCACTATGTGAGTGTGTTACTTATGGGAATGAGTTTGTTGTGGCTCCCCGGACTGATGAAGTCCTTTGGATGAAAGACGAAACGTTTCAACACAAAGAAACCGTCCAGAGGACCTGACTTAACTTTGTTGGATTTTTTTTTTACCTGGATTTCTGAGCATGGACTTCCATGGTTTGCATGTACATTCAGCTTCTATACATGAACCAGCTCACTACTGTTTGTAAAACTTGTACTTGTTTCTTTTGCACTTTTTGTTTAAATTAGATAGCACCTCTGATGGGAAGCAAATTTCTTTTGAAAAATTGGAAAAAAATATTAGCGGTTTAAAAAAAAAATAATAATAAAGCACTCAGGCTAGTATCTCAATGATAATTTATAAATGGCCTTCACAAAGGAGTTTCCAAAACGTCTTTAAGTGGTTTTCATTTCTTTTTTTGTGTGTGAGAGGTGCAGATCCTCATGTCACTAAAAATGTTGAAAAAGTTGGAAAGTTTTGCAAGAGAAATTTACTCTCAACATACTGGTAGTCACAAAGTCATTGCGGCTGTCTGGAACCCATCTTTAACACTTCTCTGTTCTTTTTCATTGACATGAGAGAATTGTGAGACAATTTCAAGAGGGTTTGGCAACCAATGAAATCTAATTGTCCAAGGTTAAAAAAAAAAAAAAATTTGATTGAGATCAATCTGAAACATAAATGAGACACTTGGCAGACATGTCTCGTGAATGTTGCCATTTATTCACCATTATATGTACGTAAATAAATAGTAACGGTTTTAAGGTGAAGTGCAAATTTTGTTCTTGCAATTTTTTGTCACCAACTTATGAACAGTCACGGCTCAGTGAGATACAGCAGTGGTGGCACTAGTGGGTGGCACGAGAGGCAGCTGCCCTGGAAAAACATGTCTTGCTACCCTAGTTGCTACCCAATTTGTATTCTAGTTATTATACTGTATTTTTCTACATTTTGTACAGTGATAAAAGTCATGAACATCTCCACAGAACTTCAGTGTCTATCCTAATTCCCTAAAGTAAAATATGTGCACACCCTTTTTTAATTTTCAAACTGGTTTTCTCGCCAACTAACCTGGAAATTTCACCAGCAGAGACTGCTTCAAGTCTTCCCAACCCAGAGTGGTAGGTGACAGATACTATTTCTATTTCGTTAGTTATTATGTCCCATTCCTATCTGACTAACTTTTTCCATTCATTTCTTTTAACTCAGCTTTAATTCTTTTTAATTTTTTTTAATGTCGATTAGTTAGCTGCTATGCTAATATGGAACTTGATTTAGTTAGCTAGGTAGCTTAGCTAACTTCTGCACATTCAGTCGAGACGTTTGTTCACGTTTTAGAAAAAAAATTCACTATTTATTTTGTGGATACAAAATCTTGCCATTAGGTTACAAATGCTGTATATGAAGGTTCAGTGTTGTTAAACTTTCAGATTTTACTGCATATCTTTACCTGACTATATTATGTGTTAAAGTACAAAGTACAGTACTTGGCCAAAATTGTGAAATTGTCTTAAAAGAGTTTTATAAGAAACTGAGATTTGGGGAATCTTTGTGTCATTGTGTGCACTTGGTTCTAAACTGTGCCTTTTGTATTCTAAAAATTGCATTCCATTGTAAACGAACTATGGTGGCCCTGAGGTGTACATGAACAACATTTGAAAAAACGGAATTACATTTCAAAAAACAAAAATAAATTTGAAAAAAAAAAAAAAAAACACAAAAAGACAATAATATTTGAAAAAACGGAATTACATTTGAACAAAACAGAATTACATTTGAAAAAATGGAATTACACTATGCCAAAGTGGAAATGGCCGAAGTGGAAGTGACGAAAGCGGAAGTGGCCGGAATCAAAGTTGTAATTGTGTTTTTTTTTTCAAATGTAATTCCCTTTTTTCAGATGTTGTTGTGTTTACCTTGCTTTTGTTGTGCTTTTTCAAATTTAATTTTGAAACATAATTTTGATTTTCTCAAATTTGATTCCGGCCACTTCCGCTTTGGTTAATGTAATACCGTTTTTTTCAAATGTAATTCCACCTTTTTCAGATGTTGTTGTGTTTACCTTGCTTTTGTTGTGTTTTTTCCAAATTTCATTTTGTTTTGTGAAATGTAATGTTTTTCTCAAGTTTGATTCCGGCCACTTCCGCTTTGGTTAATGTAATACTGTTTTTTCAAATGTATTTCCATGTTTTCAAACGTGATTCCGGCCACTTCTGCTTGGGCTACTTCCACTATGGCCACTTCCGCTTTGGCTTAATGTAATTCCGTTTTTGCAAATGTTGTGTTTTTCTTGTTTTTGTTATGTTTTTTTCAAATTTAATTTTGTTTTTTGAAATGTAATTTGTTTTTTTCAAGTGTTGTTCATTTATACCTCAGGGCCACAGTAAATAACACCACATTAGCTAATATTAAATCTCTACAATTTTGCAGAACAATTCTCACTGTTTTATCAGTTGAATAATGCCCATCACACCAATATTTTGCTTTTGAAAAAGTGTTGAGTTATAAGCCTGAAAAACAATTTTAAAAAGTCATAGTCGTAGACAAATAACTTGAATGCATATTTTGAATAAAATGGTATGTGTGTCTTGCAACAATAAATGTACCTCTGCTAGGACGTCATGCCACACTTTGGGCTTCCCCAAAGAAAAGTCTTAAGATCCTGAGACACAGGGGTTAGGGTTACCATGTCCTAAATGACTGAGAGCCTACCCAACAAGATTGAAGTCAACATAAAAAAGACAAATACTGAAAGACCCACACAGAGTTGATTACTCTAACAAATGGATTTAAGTTTAACTGCACTGAACTGTGACTCAGCGTTACACATCTCGGAGCAGTTCCATACGCATTGAAAAAACAAAAGTGGTGCTTAGCATGATAAGAGTTTCTTCTAATCTTGCTCTGGGCTAATTGCATCCTCATTATATCCATCAGAGCACCACTTACAGGTCGTCGCTCACTGGCTGTCAGCGACACAGGACGAGCTAGGGTTTGTAAAGCCCTGTTATCATGAGTCCAGACAGATTTAATCAAAAGTGCACAAGTTCACCACAGCCTTCTCACTAGGAGACCAACACACAAACTTCCGGGGAGCTCTGTGGAGCATAAACACAACGTAGGAAACCTGCTTAATGTTTTGCTGACAAAAAAAATCCCAAATGGCTCACTTGAGATCTAAAGGAACAGGGCTGAAAATTTGAGCTTTGATGCAGACTCTTCAAGTAAATAAAAATCTATCCAACGTTATATTACCAGGCTGAATTAAAATAAAAATACCAAGTCTGCTCATGTTTTATTGGTAAAAATACCAACATCATGGACATGAGCTGTATCATTCAGAAATTAAACTAGTATTTCTTGAAGGGCTGTATATCATGTTTGTTGGCAGTTAAAGTACGTGTTGAAGATGACGACTACAACCCCAGATAATTTTAGCTTAATATCTAGAACACAGACTAAAAGTTAAGTCATGTCCTCTGGACAGTTTCTTTTTTTGTAGAAATGCTTCGTCCTCCATCCAAAGGACTTCATTAGACCGAGGAGCCACAACAAACTCAGTCCCATAAGTAGCACACTCACATAGTGGGCCAACCAGTTTTATGGTCACAAAGAGGCCTGTCGCAATAAACAATAAATCAATAAATCAATAAATCGCATGATAACTGAAAATTATCGACCTCGTTTTAATTTATCGAATTAATCGTTTCTTCATGTTTCTCTCTTTCTACTGACGACACGGCTCAACTCCGGTGTTCTTCACTGACCCCTCCCTTTCTCTTGAAAATCTGTTTTAACCGTCCAAAATCGTGTTTTTGGATCGTTAAAAGCAGCTAAGTGGAGAAGCTAAGCTACGAGCTAAGCCAAGAGGCTGACATTGGGGAAAAAAACTTCCGTCTTGTCAAAGCTCCAAAATTCACAGTTGAAACCCGTGCAGTCATCTAAAAAGTAGTTTTTCTCTGCAAAAAGAAGCTGAGAACTTGTTTAATGATTTTTTATTAAAAGTTTTGTGTGACAAATGCAATGCTAAAGAGCTCAAACTACACAAAACGTCCGCCATTTTGAGAAACGAAAAAAGTAAGCAGAGACAGCCCATGTCACGTCAAGGGGCCCCCCTCCCATTTTTCTTAAAGAGACATGCTTTGCTGCTCGCTCTCTCACTATCCATCCTTCAGTTCAAACAGTCTTATACTGCCATCCAGTGCTAAAAAAGGTGCTACACACAAAAGTTAACCAGCATTTCTTCAAGAATTTAACAATAATTAATTATCGTCAAATTTCAAACAATATTATCGTTTATCGTAATAATTTCTGAGACAATTAATCGCCCAGCAAAATTTGTTACCGTGACAGGCCTGGTCACAAGATGGTTTCTGGAGTCCACCCTCTCCCAAGTTTACTCCTCTGAGGCAGCCATGAACAAAGAGGTTCAAAACATCGAAGTTGGCCCACTATGTGAGTAAGCCACTTATGGGACTGAGTTTGTCGTGGCTCCACGGACTCATGAAGTCCTTTGGATGAAGGGCGAAACGTTTCAACAAAAAAAAAAAAAAACTGTTCAGAGGACCTGACTTAACTTTGTGTTTTATCAAAGTTCGTGCTCCATAATCCAGGTAAAAAAATCCAACAGACTGTTTTGTTGATATTTCAGTGTTTGGCAATTCCATTTTTTTCCCCCCACAGCTGAACCCTCTCTACAAGATAGGGTGAGAAGTTCAGTTATCCTGGAGAAATTGAGTGGAGTCGTTGCTCCTCCACATAGTTGAGGTGGTTCAAGCATCTGGTAAGGATTCCCTCTGGACACCTCCCTAGGGAGGTTTTTGAGGGGAAAGCCCAGCGAAAACCCAAGTTATGTTGGAGAGACTTTGTCTCTCGGCTGACTTGGGAACACCTTGGAGTCCTACCAGAAGAACTGGAAAAAGTGGCTGTGGAAAGAGATGCCTAGATCTCTGCTCAAGTTGCTGCCCCCATAACCCAACTCTCAAAAAGCAGGAGACAATAGGTGTCTGGATGGACAGTTGCAGTCCCAATAAATCTGAGTCTATCCAACCAAGTGATCAGTGTAAGAGGATCCCTTGGTATAGTTGCACCTAGATAAGAAGTCAGCACCATGAATTACAATAAGACCTCTCGTTTGAATAAAAATGGGCTCACTTCCCTTTAGAACAGATAATGAATTACACTCTCATCTTGAAGCTCGACATCAAGTTAAATATTATGCATGCTCAGCTAAGAGGACTCCTTCGGCATGTTTTTCAGAGTGTAATTGTGCACCGACCGGGCTCTGACTAATGAAGCTGGTCAGGAACCTTCTCCTTTAATTAAAAGGTTGCCCACTGAGAAGAACTGCACTGCAACTCTCCTCACACACACCAACATTTCAAAATAAAGACTCAAAAACAAGGAACGACTACTAAGTGTGAGATAATGCCACTTATATGCAAAGGATGCATAAAATACATGTCACCATTAGCAATCAATCCCATCTAAAGTATCTACTTACAGTTCATGTCAAGTATATACATATTGCATGGTTGTGTGTCACTGAATTACCAGTACGCGCTAGGTGACAATCTTCTACCTTATGTAGGCACAGCATAAAAACACTACTTTGTGTGGCATCATGGGAAAATGAAAAGAAACCAGCCAAGATATCAGGAAGAGATCTCTGCAACTCTGGTTCATCCTTGAGTATAATGTCCAGATGTCTGAAGGATTATCTGTTCAAACTTTTATAGACATGTATAAACACCATAGGAATGTCCTGCCATCATACCACTCAGGAAGGAGACAGGTTTTGTGTTCCTGAGATGTACCCGTTTTGGTGTGAAATGCGAGTATCAACACTAAAGCAAAAGTAAAAAACATTGTGAAGATGCTTCTGAAGCTGGTCAGAGAGTCATTGCCCACAGTAAAATAACCCTGGACAAACATGAGATGAAATGACACTCAGTGAAGAAGATGTCAATACCTCAAAAGTAACCCAGGTTACAAATTGTACAGTGACAAAGACCTTCATTTTTGGAGATATACCTTGCAGTCTGATGAAACTACAATCGAACACCTTGGCCATAATAATCATTGTTGCATTTGGGGAAAATGTGGTAAAACTTCAATCCTGAGAACACTGCCGTAATAGTTTTAGTGCGGCGGTGGCAGCATCATGTTGTGGGGGTGTTTTGCTGCATGTGGGATTGGTGCATTTTAAATGGCATCATAAGGAAAGAACATTACGTGAAAACATTGAAGCCACATCTCAAGACATCAGTCAAAGGGTTCAAGACTGGGCCCAAATGGGTCGTCCACATGGATGATGGCCCTAAGCATACTGTGGTTCCTAAAATTGAGGTTGGAACCCTACTTTGCATTATAAAATTTAACTAAGAAGCCCTTAAAATGATCACAAGAAAGATGCTACATTTAAAAATGGTTACTTGTAGCAAAGTTTTGCCATCGATTTGAGAAATAAAAATAGATTATTTAACCTTTATTTATACAGGTAGTCTCATTGAGTCACAATAACTCATTTTCAAGAGAGACTTGTTTGAGAGCAGATGATGGGGGTTAAGAGCCTTGCTCAAGGGCCCAAAGTACGGCAAATGAGGGTGGAGGCTGGTATGGGTGTATAACCTTTTCCACCCACATTTTGATGTAGTCAGTCCGGGAAGTTGAACCTGCAACTTTCCGATCATAGGCCCATCTTCTCGAACCTCTGCGCCACCACTCCCCACAGTATTATGGGCAACACTATGGCACAGTTAGTAGAGGTGCCACCTCGGAGTGAGCAGGTCGCCCCAGTTCAAATCCCGGCCGTGGAACTTTCTGGTAGAGCTTGCATGTTCTTTCCGTGCATGCGTGGGTTTTCTCCGGGTACTCCGGTTTTCACCCACAGACAAAAACCATGCATGTTAGGCTGATTGGTAACAATAAATTGTTCCTAGGTGTGAGTGAGAATGTGAATGGTTGTCTCGTTTGTCTCTGTGTCCCTGTGATGGACTGGAGACCTGTCCTGGGTGTACTCCGCCTCTCACACAGTAATGGCTGGGCATAGACACCGGTGATCCCCGTGACCCGAAAAGGAAGAAGCGGGTCATAAATAATGGATGGAAAGTAGTACTTATGACTGACAGATAAACGATTAAAATGGTGTAACGATTAATGAGGCAGTTTGCATTTATGCTCTTGTTTAACAGGCTTCTGTCTTCTTTCGGCTGCTCCCTTCTTCAAGGGTCGCCACAGTGAACCAACTTGCACAAAGTTGGCATGTGTTTTTATGCCGAATGCCCTTCCTGACGCAACCACAAACCACACCACAGCCCTCTTTGTGGGGCAGAGAGCTGCCATCGTTTTTAACAGACTAAGGAGAAGTATTTGAACCAGTGTTAGGGTTTCATCTCTTTGTCACTCATATGTTTTTAAGTTGATAAATGAAAATTGTGAGAACCATGGCTGTAGACTGATGCAAAGAAAGCAAAGTGAAAGATTGGTTGTAGAGTACCTGACCCAAAATTCAGCGATCAGCAAATTCCTAGTGGCATGGCCCATTCAAAAACAATATAGAATCTTCTAGAAACACAAAAATAAAACTGTATTAGTTTGTATTGCTTTTATAGCAAAGTACAACTTGAGAGCGCCACAACAAATCATTAATTGTTGATTGAATTTTGAAATAATTTTGAACTTTCTGTGGAAGCTCACTTTAGGCTCTCGCCTTCGGCAGCTGTCTTTTAAGGGCATGGTCCTGAGTGTATTAATTTGCATTTACATGTGTGCTGCCAGGAAAGGTGAGAATGTGAGTGTTGGTGGGGGATAGCTGGAAGCAACTGAAGATTGAGTGGGAAAGAACAATGATCAATAATCTATTTGTATTCTCAATGAAATCCCAAGCTACTTCACACACAAACACATTTGTCAAAATGTCTTTGTGAGGACATTGTATGGACAGAATGCACTTCCTAGCCCTTCGCTCTTATTATTACAACTGTAGCCTGACCCTAACCTCACCGTAAACCTTGCAGAAATTCAAATGTAAAGTCTAGTCAAACATTGGTATAAACCACTGTGTTCCAATGATGAATGTGTTATTATCCCACACATACAAGAGATTTGAAGAAGAGGTAGTCTTGTTGGGTTCTTGGTTCCCAAAGAAAAAAGACCAAAAAGCAAGCTATAGTTGTGGGGGAAAAAAAGAAAATCCATCCCCATTCACTTATAAAGTTTTACATATCAGGATAGACACTGCCTGGCCCAAAAAAAAAAAGTCGCTACCTGAATTTAACTAAGCAAGTTGGTACAAGCCTCCTATTGGATAATTACTGCATGGATGATTATCTTTCAGCTGGCAACAAGTTATTTAACCCCAACTGGTGCAATGAGTTGCTTCTCATGTCTTAACCATGTTGAAAGACGCATCGCGTGGTCGTGGAAAAGATGTCGGTCTGTTTGAGAAGGGTCAAATCATTGGCATCAAGCAGAGAAAACATCTAAGGAGATTGTAGAAACTACTAAAACTGGGTTAAGAACTGTCCAACGCATTATTAAAAACTGGAAGGATAGTGGGGACCCATCGTCTTCGAGGAAGAAATGTGGCCAGAAAAAAATCCTGAATAATTGTGATCGGCGATCACTTAAACGGTTGGTGAAATCAAATGGAAGAAAAACAACAGTAGCACTCAGGGCTATGTTTAATAGTGAAAGTAAGAGCGTTTCCACATGCACAATGTGAAGGGAACTCAAGGGATTAGGCCTGAACAACTGTGTAGCCTTAAGAAAACCACTAATCAGAGAAGTTAACCGGAAAAAAAAGGCTTCAATTTGCTAGGGAGCATAAAGACTGGACTCTGGAGCAATGGAAGAAGGTCATGTGGTCTGATGAGTCCAGATTTACCCTGTTTTAGAGTGATGGGCGCATCAGGGTAAGAAGAGAGGCAGGTGAAGTGATGCACCCATCATGCCTAGTGTCTAGTCATCAATGCAAGATCTTGGTGAAAATTTAATGCAACACTGGATGAAAATAGATCTTGTGACATTGCAGAAGCTTATCGAAACAATGAAACAGTGAACGCATGCCGTGATCAAAGCTAAAGGCGGTCCACCGAAATATTAATGTGAGACCATTTTTTTTTTTTGGTGGAGACTTTTTTTTTTTTTTTTGGCCATTGCAGTGTATTAAAATGATCTGGTCTTTACTAGTTTCTAAATGTATTTAAATGTTGCCTAAAGTGAACAAAAAACAACAAATCCTGACATTTCATTATTTATGGGGCAAAGAATGGAAAACCTGTCAATGAAAACTCAACTTGTAGACCCACGTTTAGCAGCTCTAACTCAGTAGTGGTTTTCTGTTGGAGTTTATCAGTGTCCCACAGGGCTGTGAAGATGGTTTAGCCCACTCTTCTTTCCAGTGTTGATTAAAATCATTGAGGTTTGAAAACCTTTTTTTCTGCTCATCTCTACAGCATTTCAGACACGTTGAGGTCTGGACTTTGACCGGACCATTACAAAACCTTTTCTTTTCTTTTCTAACTGCTCTGTTGTAGATTAGCTGCTGTGTTTGAGATCATTGTTCGATTGCATCATGACTCTAGAATGTTTTGGTCTACAGAAGAGTCCATGATCAACTCATTGACTGCAAGGGACCCAGAACAAGCTCAAACCATGAACCTTCTACTGGCATGCCAACAGTTGGTATGGAACTTTGCTGTGAAAGAGAGGTCATTCTGTACAATATGGTTAAACTTCTTTTATTTGGTCGCATCAGTCACAGATTAGACTTGAATAGTTTTTTAACTTAGTAAAGATCACATCAGCTTTATTATGTAATGATACGTAAAACCCTAGAATTGAAAAAAGGCTCTTTCTTCATTACATTCATAGGGACTATGAATTTCACATCACCAAAACACTTACTAGTTTGTAAAACCTTAACCAGGACCTCATAACAGCATTTCACCTCATTAGAAACAGGCTTTGGTTCATATAAAGACTACTGGTCACAATGTGATAAAAATACTGGAAAATTTCTTGACGGTACAACTAAAGCAACATACCAGCTACAAAGAAACAACTCTTTAAAAGCCTACTGTCACAAGAACATTATTAAATGAAATTTTAAGATAAATAGCTGCATATTCTTTTGCGACGCGACAGAAGACAGACCAAAAAAAAAAAAAAAAAAATCAAAGGTGGTAGTAGTGAAGGAAGAAAACACTGCTAGGACAAAACAGGAAAAGGATCTGGAGCAAACAGGAGGCACGAAGACAAAATAACATCTCTTTTAATGTATATCACTCTTTTCCTATTAATGGCCAATCCTGTGGTCATTAATGGTGAAGCTGTTGATGTGGTGCATCAACATAAATATCTGGGAACTGTTCTCGATGACAAACTGACCTTTGATGCACGCATTAACTCATTTTGTAAGAAGGCCCATCAGAGAATGTATTTTCTTTTGGATGCTCTGCGGGTTTAATGTTGATTCGACTTTTAAGAGAATGTTTTATTCATGGTTTTTTTAGTCTTTTTACTTTCACCTTCATCTGTTGGTTTGGACTTTTGACATGCAAAAACAGGAACAAACTCTCCGGGATCGTCAGGATGTGCAGCAAAACCGCTGGCATAGCTCTACAGAACCTCACTGACCTGAACAAGGCAAGGTCGTTGAACAAGGCCAGGCTGATTCTGGCAGATCCTGATCATCCACACCATGGTGAGTTCAGGTTGCTTCCATCTGGATGCAGGTATCTGCTGACCAGATGTAGGATGAAGAGACTGAAAAACTCTTTCATCCCTGTAGAGAACAGGCTTCTCAACGAACAGTGATGATTTCTGTACTTTTTTGGGGGCCGAGATGGTGTAGAGGCAGGGCAGCCGGCTTGGGACCCGAAAGTCCCAGGTTCGATCCCCAGTCACTGCACATCACGTGGCGTCTCTGGGCAGCACGCCTCACCCCCAAAATGCCCCCCGGGCACTTTCAATAGCTGCCCACTGACTGCATTTAACCGTATGGAAACATACAGTGCTGACATTGTGATGACATTATTATTATTATTATTTACTTTAATGCATTGTTGGGGGGCTGAGATGGTATAGGGGCAGGGCAGCCGACTCGGGACCTTTTCAATTCCCGGTCATTGCACATCTCGTGGTGTCTCTGAGCAGGACACTTTATCCCCAGTTGCTCCCCGGGCGCTTTCAATAGCTGCCCACTGTTCCACCTGGTGGTGGATGTGTTAAATGCAGAGAGCCAATTTCACCTTTGTATGGGAACATACAATGATGACAACACAACGCATTATTATTATCATTGTCTTCTCTAGTATGGATGTTTTATGTGCTTATTGCCTGTGAAACAAATTGTCCCTTGGTGATAATAAAGATTCTTGAACTCCAACTAACAAATAAAAGGACAAAAATGAGGAATAAAAGACAGCCATCAAGAGAGATAAACACTTCGAAACTGTTCTGGCGTTTTAGGGTGTAATTTTCCATTACTGTAGTGCCACTTGTTGGGCTCGTATAAAACTATTTCCTGTTTCTGCTGAAAGAATGTTTTAACCAACAAGATAAAATATAACCCAACTGTTCAATAAAAGCTTTTATAGCTTCAATATGAATGTTCTGATTTGTGTTCGTGATGAACCAAAATGTTTTTGCATATCTGTCAGGCAATTAGCCAACTCCTCTCAGCTCTGTTCGCCTTTTTAATGTTCCGACTTCTGAAACTGGAATGTTTTGCACTTTCAAATGTTCTTGATTTCATTTTGAGGGAAATGGAATACATGTCATATTACAAACTTCTGACAAGCCAAGTGAACTTATTTGCTTGAAGAAAACCTAAAGACACTTTGCAAAGAGGAGCAAACGCCAGGCCTACTGAATGAAGAATGCTCAGTAATTGGGGCAGCTCCTGGATTGGTATTCTGAACAGAAATCGTCACAATCGAGAAAATACAATGGTAGAAACAAAAAAGGAAGGTGGAATACAGCTCAAATAAATTGGCAATTCATATTCTCTTTCAACCCTTCAACCCTCTATGTTTATGAATTTCTTCCAAATTATATAGGTTTCATTTCCTCACATATTTACATCCTTTTCTCTGTCTTACAAAGTAATATGTTGAGGACCAAAACATCCAATCTGTTTATTTCTTCATGAAGTTTTTATGAACTGGCACAAATACTATGATAGTAAAATGGAGTTCCCTGAGGTGGCGTTTAAAAAAAAAATTGATGCTACAGTTGACTGCAGAAGTATAACCCTTTGGCATTTTGTCTGTTTTGCTGCCAAACAGCATGTGATTTAAAATGATATCGGGCACAGAGTCAGGGGGAGGGGTGGTGGGTGGTCAGTGTCCTATTGGAAGGCTAACCTCAACCACCGTCTCAAATCTCTGGATGACTCAAACAGGTTTCTTTCAGAGTTTTTCCAATATTTAGCACCATTTATTTTTTTCTCAACATTTCCCTACCCACACCATGATGATGCCACTACCGTGCTTCATTTTGAGATTATATTCTACACCATGTTGGCTTGGAACCCAATAGTGTTTTCCTTGATAGTCAAAAAGTGCAATTTTAGTGTCATCTGACCACATGCTATCTCGCTTTATATCAGATTCACTTTTAAAATAGTTTTTTTACACATATTTATTAACCTAAAGTATTTTGTGTAGGTCTATTATTTATAACAGCGATGTGGAGGAATTTGCTAGTACAGTTTTGTTGGAGAACGAAAGGTACCCCTAGATAAGCTAAACATAATTTGACCACAGGGACGCGTTAACTAAGGTGTGTTCTGTAATCTTGTAATCAGTCAGATGAACTACTTAAAGGGTGAAAAGTAGTCACTGTATTGTTTGGTGTCACGGTGTCCAACACCTTGAAAACGGACCACAAAGAGCTGAGAACAGAGTTGTCTCTGATGCTTAGAAAGAAAATGATTGACATCACGTTAAAGATTATGGCTATACGATTATCCTATACAGCTTTATGTTCCACTAGCTACAACTGTCCAGATTATTCAGAAGTTTAACGTCCACAGGACTGGAGATAATAGTAAATGAACTGTACTTGTATACGGCCTTTCTATCTTATAAAGATACTCAATGCGCTTTATACTACAATCTGTGCCCTCATTTATCCATTCATACAGCACTCTACTAGCTCTCTACATATAACAATCAGTGCTTTATCACATTCATACACTGATGGGACACACAGAGGCAATGAGGGGTTCAGTGTCTTGCCCAGGGACACTTTTGCATGGGACTGCTGGTGGAATCCAACCTCCAAATTTTGCATTGGAGGATGATTGCTTGCCGCCCCATCTTCCTATACATGTTCACAAGAAGAAAATTAATGACAAATTGAAGAGATGGATAATTGGATAGAACTTTGTGGTATCCAAAGAGCACCAGAACAACTTCCAAAGAGATCAGAGATGAACTCCAAGAGTAAAGTTCATCAGAGCATACCATCTGTCACTGTTTGGATCAATGTGCACTTAAAGGAAGACAATTGGAGACACAAAATCATAAAAAACAGACTGGGATTTGTCAAAATCTTGAAAAGCTACAAATCTTCTAAGAGAACATCCTTTGGACAGAAGAGACAAAACTAAAGCTTTTTGACAAGTCCCATCAGATCCATGTTCAGCGAGCCAAAACTGAATCTACAACGTACAGGACCCTGTGCCTACAGTGAATCATGAAGGAGACTCAGTTCTGTTCTGCTTTGCTGCTTCTGACACAGGGTATCTTGAGTCAGTGCTGGCTACAATGAAATCTCAAGACTTTCAAGGTGTTCTGGGGTAAAATGTGCAGCTCAGTGTCAGAAGTCTTGGTCTCAGTCATGGGTCATGAGTACAGGGTAATGACCCAAGACAAACAGCTAAAACACCCCAAAATAGCTGAGAACCAAATATTGGGTTGTTCTGAAGTTGCCTTCTGAGCCCTGATCTCAATCCTGTGGAAGGAGCTGAAACATCTGGAGAAGGAAGCCTTCAAACCTGAGACAGCTGGAGCAGTCTGCTCATGGGGAGTGAACCACACCTGAGGACAGGTGCAGAAGTCAGAGTGTTGCAGAAATCACTTGTTGACTCAAAAGCATGCGCAACTAAATATTAAGGGAATCACCTTTTTTGGGGGGGCAAGGTCAGTTTCATAGTTTAATATTTTTGGAAACCATTGTCCATTATGATCAGTTCTTCACATTCAATTCACATTTGTTGCTTCCAAAGAAGCAAACTTTCTATCATCTTGTAAAGTGGTGTGAGCAGCAGTTTTTTTCCATCTTTCCATAGGAACTAATCCCCATCTGTTATTTCCTTTCACAATAAACGGAGTCTGTGTAGTTTACCTTTTCTTAGACGACTGCTTTCTGTTCGTTAATCAGTCAATTAATACTAACTAGTGACTCATTCATCCTTCCTAAACCTAGACAATAACCCAGTGTTGTGTATAAATAAGACCACTTATCAAAAAACTATTTTAATTTCATCTTTAAGCACTTTGTAACCAGCATCCTGCCACAAGAAAACAATTTGTTCCCATTTCTATAATAGCATCAACAAGAAATGCCAATGATAACACCTTTTGACAAGCATAAAATGGATACATCTACTGATGAGATGATTCACTCTGAGCTTTCAGAGGAAAAGTTGGCAAACCGTAGACGCATCAATATATGAAGCTTTTAAGTATTGTGTCAAATCTTTGTTGGGTCTTTTCCTATTCCTTAAGGATATCCAGCTTTTTTGAAAATGATTCAATATTTTATCTTTATAAGCAACGCTAATACTTCCATTTTTTGTCTTCTACTGATACATTTTCCTTCAAGTTTAATTACATAGTGCAACCACTGCCAAGACCACTGCAAGGTATGGCCAAGATGAATCTAAACTTAGCTGTAGGAGGTTGGAGACACATATACATAGTTACAAACTATTATTATTATTTCTACTATTATTATGTTGGGTCCTAAACAGGCAAGAATTTTAAAGTACAACCAGAAAATGTAGCTGACTTGGTGACTGTCTCAAACAGAAACAGATCAAATTGAAAAGACAATAAATTGATGTGGTCTTCAAGGTTCTTTACTGTCATTTGCATCACATGTGGTACATGAAATTGTGTACCCAAGATCCAAGTTATACCCAAAAATAGCAACAAAAAAAGGAATATAAAGTATAAAAAGAAACCGTATACAAGGATCTAAGAGATAAACTAAACACTAATAATGTACAATAATACAATATATTAAGCAGCAGCCTGAACATGAGTCTGTAGTGAGCAGATGGGTATGAATATAGCAGCTTAAAGGCAAGAAATCAGTAGCATGGATAATCAGCAGCACAGATAAAGTTGCATATCACCAATTAAAGTGGTGTTAAGTTTTGAAATATAAATTCCAATAGAACTAGCAAGTAAAACCGACTAGCATTAAAAATAAGAAAGCCCAAGTTTTTCCTCAAGATCATTAGTTTAGTCTTAACCCTTAGAGGTTAAAATTTCACAGTTTCCTTATAGTAGATTCAGCAATCTTAAAATTTTTCCAACGATAGATTAATCTTCATTCAAAAATTTCTTCGCAGGAACCTCAGGGCTTTGCTCTCGAGCCACTAAAATTATGAGCATGCACAAAAAAGTTGCAAGGCAAATTTTCTTTGAAAATAGTTAGTTTCTGAGTCCAAAAGTGGGGAAAAAAAAAAAAAAGTGAAACAACGTTGGTGTCTCACTAGCTGCAAATGTTAGGGAAACTAGCTGGCAACTCAAAATTGTGAGAAAATTGGTAATGGTTTTATTGCAGTCTCACTCAGTTGCAAGTCTTTTCAACCAATAACAACCAATAAATCAGTAAGCTGTGTTCAAAAATGTTGAAAACTCAAGCAATAGGAGTTAACCACTACAAAAGTTACCAATCTGGAGACTCCTTCCTGAATGCAATCCACCTGCAAGTCATAGCCCAATGAGGTTCTACCTTGAGAAACCCACTCCTTATTTGTTCCGTCACAAAACAAAGAGGGGAAATTGGAAATACTTTTGTGCATGATGTGAGCTGGATAATTTTAAAAATAAGCCTCAACCAACTTTCATTTTAGTGTGTGGTTGCATCTAGGCGTAAGAAAGTCTCCTTATGAAAATTGGGTTGCCACGTCAAAATCTAAGATGGCTGCTACCATTAATGACTGTGTCGTGAGCATAATAACTTGAAAAATAAGTGAGGTATCGACTTAAGTTCATTCAACCTTTATTTAGACAGGTTAATCTCATTGAGCCTCGGGGGCTCATTTACATGAGAGACCTGAAAGTGGATACATCTAGACGTAAGAAAAGTTCCTGTCAAAAACTGGATTGCCATATCAAAATCCAAGATGGCTGCAGTCATATATGTATATATGTAAACATTGTGAGTTGCATAACTTGAAAAATAAGCAATGTGCCAACTCCTGTTTTGGTGTGTTGTTGTATCTAGGCGAAAAACAGATCCCTAGCAAAAATTGGGTTGCTACGTCAAAATCCAAGATTGCTAATGCCATATATGTCCATCTGTCTTTTGAGCTGGGATAACTCCACCATTTTTGCCTCATGGATAGAAATGGTTCCTCCACTAGGATCCATCACTCTCCTTTCTCTTGGACACGCAAAAAAAAAAAGAATCTACTTTCTCTGCTTCTACACAATGCAACTCCTACCAAGTTGAATATCTGGCACCAAAACATTAAGTTTTACTTGCATTTCCTGTTCAGTTACAGTCCAGGAAAAACACTAATCCCAAAAACCAAACATTCACTATTTGAAACCCTCTGAGATTGGGGGGGGGGGGGGGGGAGATCGGAGTACCGCTTGTTAACCTTAAAAAACTGAGGCTCAACTTTGAGGCACAAAAACAAACTGCTCAAGTGAAGCTAAACAAATCAGAATGTTTTAGGCCAATTTTAACTTTTGTTACTTGGAAAGGTTAAATATGGCAATTTCAATTTAAGCCGTCTTCTTTCTCTTTACAAGCTAAAATAACCAACATAAAAATTACAATAATTGCTGGTTGAAATGCTACGACTGTTCATAATACAATGTTTACAACAAATCCTTTATATTTTCTTGTAAACTGCACTATAATAGAGAACGTTTTGAATTGTTATCCTCTGTCAGTGGTCTTCAGTTTCAACTCAGCAAGGTTTGCTTCAAGAAATCTCTCATGCAAAAACCCAGAATGTACATTTTCTTTTAGTGACAGCCATGCTGGTTTGGGATTCCAGTGTTTCTTGACTTGCAGTTCCTCCCTTGTGGCAGATCAGCACCAATGAGCAGCAGTTGAGGCCAATCCTGTTAACAAGCTCCAGGAGTATATAAGGATGAATCAGCGTTTCTTCCAATGCTGGAACATTTCATAGCAATCAGTATGGAAGAAGTCTGCCTGTGTTTTGAGAATTTAAATCATATTTACCAGTCTTTCCTCTGTGTCCTTTAAGCTCCGCTTTCCCTGAGAGTCTGATCCTGGACCTACATGTACGCCTCCATTATTTCCAAAGTAAGGACTGGACCCAAAGGAACCTGTTGCCACCTGCCTACCTTCTACTTACCTGGGATCCTCTACTGGCCTCTCTTTGCTGAAAATCCTGAAGGAAACTAAGAGAAAAATTTCCATCCACTCTGGAACCCTATTTACCAGTCCTCCTCCTTTTCAGGTTGTTTCCCCAGATCCTCCTGGAAATGCCCGTGTTTATAATTTCACCTGTAAAACCTCACTTGCCTTTTATTCCTGAGTTGTCCAAGTCCTGTTCTTAGTCCTCTGCTCTGGCGGTCTTCCCTCGCAATTAAACCTGGTTTTCGGCGTCCATCGTGTCTTTTCATGCCTGAACCTGAGAACCCATAGGAAAGGTCTTAGAATTACTGTAAATACTAGAAAGGCTGCCATTGTAAAATAAATTACAAAGAAAATGGTGGCAAGTAAAAAAAAAAAAAAAAACGTACTGTATATACATTTTTAATCAAACTGAAATTGAAGAACAGATCAGGCCCAGGTAATACCTTATTTGGACCTTGGTCCACCTGTTGATGACCCCTAGATTACTAGATATTCTAGATGTTATCGTAGTAAAATGGCTAAAACAACAAAAACAGTTGTAGTCCCAATCTTATACTTAAACATACATTTTTTTTTCCTGATCTTGATCCATTACAAAATTACAAGTATTACATTAGTAAACTGTGAGGCTTTTTTTTAACGCTGGATTAAATTTGATTAAATTTGACCCTAGCTGAAATATTTTTGAGTGAAAATTCTTGATATTAAAGTCAGGTGCAGGTTTGATGTATCAAGCTTTTGTTATACATGTGTAAATAGTTCATAAGGATGGGACGATTACTGGTTTTAACGGTGTTTAAAAAGTCAGTGTTAAAACCACTATTTTATCATTCCTATGGTTTAAATGCCTTTAATCGATTACTAGAGACAAATCAATTTTTATTTTTGTTTCAGTAGCAAAACCTAGTTGCCATACTTTTTTAAAAAGTCGTTTCATTGTTCTCATGATGTACCACACACTATTCCCTGCATGGATGAAATTGTTTCAACAATTCAAATATGCCCAGGCATCCAATCTAGACAAAAAGATAAAAAGTAGACGGTCACACAGATTTATGGCACACCTTTGATCCATTAAATCACAGCAGCTGATGGGAACAGTGGGACGGGGGAGGGGCTGTGGTCCACACCACATGAAGCTCCATCAAAGACATGTCCAGTTAATAGTGTGGCCAAATTAGGTGGGAGGGTACAGAACGGGATTCCTCCTAGTAACCCACCAGTTTTTCAGCTAATGGTGCCAAAAGAAGCTGAAAATTTGTTTGATCCGCCTCGAAGACCAGCTGGAGTTGGATGGCAGGATGGAGCTCGATGAAAAAACAGAAACAAGAATTTTAGAAGCAAAGGCCAAAAGAGGAGAAATCAGAGCCGTTTTAAGTTTAGAACTCACATTGATCAAATACCAAGGCTTGTCTTACTTCTAAATAATTGGGTAGTAGTTGGTAGCTACCATAACTTCACTACTTAGATAATTTAGGAAAGTATAGGGAAAAAAACTACATATCAAAATGTACTATTTAAAGTATTCATACAATTCAAATTGGGTTTAGGTACAGCAACATTATGAGTAAAATGTTCCTAATATTACCTCAGGTCACTGGTTCTATTCATTCATTCATTTAACCTTTATTTATACAGGTTAATCCCATTGAGTCTCTGGGACTCATTTACAAGAGAGACCTGATTTTAACAGAGTGATGACAACAATAGACAAAGAATGCGTACAAATTGAGAATAACGTGAACATAAAATGGTATTTAAAAAAAATGTTACAAAAAACAGCTAGGTTGTAAGGCGATGTAGAACATTAAAAACAAGAACACGTCTGCATTGGTATTTTAGATAAATAAGATAATCTCTTGATCAAATGCAAAAATTCTCAAATTGAGATTGCTGGTAAATGAAAATCATTAACAAAGTTTTTAAAAACTTTACAGGAATTTTCCAAGCGAAGCTAAGCTGAGGAATTTTTTTTTTTTTTTCCGAATTGAAAATTGGAAAATTTTCATGGGAATTATGGAACTTTATTGGAATTAACTTGAAATTTTGGATAAGTTAAATAAACCGTTTTCCCTACCATTATACAAGCAGAGCGCCCTGCCTACTAAGCAACCTCCCTACCCCCTCCTCCTGCACCTGCCGGCACTGATGTAGCACTAAGCTAGCGGAGCGCAATACAGACATGCTAGCTAAAAAGCTACAGAGGTAGCGCTCCATTTCCCTCATGCTGAGCCATCTCTACCCACCACTCCCCTTCGACAAAAATCACGGAAAATATGAACACCCTGCAAGTAAACTAGGGGAAATACTGAACCGTATCATATTCAAACAAAAATATTAATTTTGGGATAACTAATCACAGCTCAAAACAAAACATTTTAGATGTCAATTCTTCCATTTGTCCCTACATGGTGCGAAAATGGGGTAGAGGTAAGGCAGCAAACCTGGGACCAGAAAGCCACAGATCGACTCCCAGCCATTCCCACATGTTGTGGTGTCTCTGAGCAAAATACCTAATCTTTAATTGCTCCCCGGGTGCTTATATAGCTGCCCACTGCTCCACCTGGGTATATCCCAGGTGTGATGTGTTAAATGCAAAGAACCAATGACAACGTATAGCACTTACATACTTACATGTCCAGGTGATATGGTCGATCATTTTTTAGGTTGGGGTGCTTTTAATTGCATGATGTAGCAATGAAATTTAGTGGTTTTAATCAAGAAGATGCTAAAATAGTTGTTTTTTCTACTGTGATGGACTTGCAATCTACCCATTACTTATCGCCATCAGCCCCTGCAAAAATATTCTTATTAGATCCGAGTAGGTCACAGCAAAAATATTTGTCTCACGCAAACACCATTGAATGAAGAGAGAGAATAATGGCATGAAATACTTCTTAGATCCAAGTAGTATTGCTAGATGCAGTGTAACCACTGTTCAAGCCACTTCAGCAGAATCTATGTTTAGAGCTTTTCAAACAAGCCCCAATGGAGACGAAAGAAATGGAGTCCTCAAAGAGGATTCATACAGAATTTATATCAGTGTTTAGACAGTGGTTTATAGATGCCCTGAAACCATAAAAATATGATATATTGTGAGGTCTATCCCTGAGTCTTACCATCAGCAAAAAAGATATGAATCTACATCCATCCATGCATTTGCTCTACTTACTTGTACCTGTTCAGGAGCTGGTGCCTATTTTCAGCAGTCACTGGAGCATTTTTGATTAAATGGTGTTTTATCAGTACCTGTGACATGGGTGATTTGTATATTTGTGAAGATATCAGTCATTGCAGTAGTGCCATTTTAGAAATTACTGTCGTTTTCAGTCAGACCTCATTCTACATGACTTACAAACCATCCATTACAAAGGCTTTTCCAAGGCTCTGTATCAAGGGCAGTGGGTCATGAATCTGGTCTTTTCTTTTGTATTAAAATTTAAAAATATCAATAAATGTTAATAATAGCTAGATATTTTTCATTTTAGAACATCACCCCCACTGGCCAGAAGAAGCCATCCCCAACAAACTTGTGGTCCATGGGCCACCAGTTGACAGTTGGAGCAGATTTTGCAGGTCCGGACAGGTCGTAATTAGTACGCAAAGTGGAAAATATGGCACTTTTTATCACAAAGGTTGCAGACCCCTGAAGTAGAGCCAGCTCTGACCCTTCCGTTAGAGGGAGTCCGTGTTCACTGACTGGTGACCACTGACCAAACGAATATGTACAGAGTATGAATTTTAAGATCCTTTTCATTATATGCATATAAATTACTAGCTTTTCACATGAACACCAAATGCATCACAGCTTACTCCCTAAAGTTGCTGAATTAGGACGTAGCAGTGGATATAATATTAATACAGTGGTAAAAGAAGGATGTCTATGTCCCCCATGGCTAAGGATTTGAAAGTTTGTAGTTTTTGAGATGACTGTTTTTCTGGACTTTGAACAGGGAATGCAAGTAAACCTTTATGTTTCTGATGCAAGATATTCATGTGAGTAGAAGTTACACTGTGTATAAGTATAGAAATAGATGTTTTTTCCTTTCCGAGGTAGCGCAAAGTGACGGATCCTGGCAAGTGAAGGTAGCAATTTTATCCATGACCAGGCACAATAGTGAAGCCTGGGGACAATGGTGGCCTTGGACACCAAATATGAACCATTGGCCACAACCACCATTTGTGGAAAGTATACATTTTAGTAATATAAAAACAAGTATAATTTTCCCAAATAATTGTGGTACCCAGTTTACATATGTATATGGCATTAGCCACAATGGATTTTGACTTGGCAACCTAATTTTCACTAGTGAACTTTCTTATGCCTAGATGCAGCCACACTTCAAAATGGAAGTCAGTACCTCACTTATTTTGAAGCTATCCAGGTCACAAGATGAACCAGACAGACAGAAGGTATTTCCAAGTCCACTCTTTGCTCCGCAAAGGGCACAAAAAATGTCACGATATAGCATCAATCACATACCGCAACAAAAACTTTCTTTCGGCTAGTCTCTTCTTCATGGATCACCTCAGCAATTAACCCATACAAAAAGATTTCACTGTTGTTTTACACCGGATGCCCTTCCTGATGAAACCTGGGCTAAAACAAGCAACCTCAGGAATACAAGACCGTGGCACTGACCACCAATATTAGGTTTTGATAGAAAAAGTTCATGGTTTTCCCAGGCCTTGTTGCAGTTTCTTAATCTTCTATTGAAACCGACCTTACTTATGAAGATACCCAGACAACAAAAAGAGCGATACGCAGATGCCGCTTTTATAGTTTTTTTAGTAACCAATTTAAACTAAAATTGGCATTAGTTAAATCTATTAGAGAGAGAGAGAGAGAGATAGAGAGAGAGGGATGTATGTATGTATGTATGTATGTATGTATGTATGTATGTATGTATGTATGCATGCATGCATGTATGGATGTATGGATGTATGGATGGATGGATGGATAAGAAAATACTCATCTTGTGGTATTTCAATGTCATCCTGGCCATTATTGAAATCTTCTTTCAAGGCTTCATGTAAAAAGCTATATGTTTGTGGTTTAGCTGCCAGCATGGTGAGCTCTCTATAGTGTAGGAGCCAGACTAAGATTTAAATGAAAAGATAATTAACCGAGTCTGACGCTAAATGTCACGTATATGCCACTTTTATGCCTAATAATTATGCAGAACCTGAATTCATCATCCTAAAATGTATTCCTAATAGATTTCCACTGTGTGTGGTAGATGGATAAATTCATCACAGCTGTCTGATCCATCATGGGGTCTACTTTTAACAGGCTTGTCAGTGTCCTAATGGAGCTTAGTGAAAGTGCAAGCGCAGGGGCCCCAGCAGGGCAAACAAGTGATCTGTCTCCAGTGTCAGAGAGACCCAGTGTAAAAAGCCATGTTTGTCACTGTTTTGGCCACAGCTGCCTGGCAACTGTCACAGCTATTAGCCACAGAAAGAATATGAGACCAAATCCAATCTGATCAGCTCATTACAGGGAGATGGGCCTGAAAGGAAGTGATGGAACAAGGAAAGACAAAGTGAGACTTAGCTGATAGAAAGATAAAAAGCGTGCAAGGTGAAAGAAACATCTGACAAGAAGACAAGGAGAGGAAGGCGAAGAAGAAGCAGAAAAAAATGACAGCAAAATAAAAATGACTTGGAAGTGAAAGGCATAGATGACAGGGTAATGCTAGCCGCTAATGCACACATACAAGCGCATTAATTTATAATCACAGTCAAAACTGAGTCAGCTTTAGTTACTGTCTTTCCAAGAAAGTTGGAGGCATACATCACAAAAAATACGAATATGTGCAAAAATTTGATAATTACATTCCCAAAGTGTGTTAAAAAATGACTCAGGGAAATATGACATTTAAGGGTGCAGGTATGGTCTTCAGTAGGATTAAAATACTTTGTCCATTCATCACTTGTTCAATTCCGACTTGAAAAGAGCAAACACTATAATAGTTTCCCCGCAAGATTTAATGTGAAGATGGTGTTCTTCAGACAATGAAAGAGTTCATTACAATTTCACTGATTGCTATAAAGGCTCATTAGTAGGGATGCATGATAATGGATTTTTGGTCGATATCCGATATGCCGATATATTAAAACTTATTTGGCCGATAACCGATACTGATATTTTATATACGTTCCTTTGTCCGAACATAGCCCTCTTATGTAGACTTATTTGCTACAGAAATTGTGTAACAGCTGTAAGAGCTGGTGACATATATTCAGTAAGAGCCATATGATATGCATAGCACTTTAACTTATATTAAATGAAAAGTGTTAAATGTTATTTATTAGCATTAGTCACCTGCGATGCTGTCTCACTTGTGGAGACTTGTTCCAGGTTCCTAGCTGCAGTGTGGGATCCTCTGCAGTCTTGTGCATGAAGGACAGCCTTTTTAAGATATAAGTTTTTGTCTATCCATTGTGCTGTAAGACTAATCATGCTAACGAGGCTAACACGACGTCCAAATGTCTGTGGTAAAACTCACCCAAGTGCTATCGGCTATTAGCTCCTCAATGACGTCGGAAATGACGGCTTGTAACTCGAGTAAGGCTATGTCGGAAAAATATCTCTGACTTGGGACAATGTAGCGAGGCTCATCGTAGTCCAAAAATCTTCGGAATCCGACATCCTCGATGACAAAAACAACTTCCACACAGACAGCATTTGACTTCTTCCTCTTCGCCGTGATCAGGTCAGGTAGGCGTGCGTGACGTCATGTTGTGCTGGCGCTGCAGGCATCCTTGTCACCGAGTTGTCATACAAAAATAGCGTCTTTTAGATCAGTGAGTTATTTTGATGGAATGGCCCATGTCCAATATTTAACTTTAACGCCAATATCAGCCGATACCATGCCGATAATATTGTGCATCCCTACACATTAGCCAATACTTGATGAATGACATTCACAACAGAGTCTCAAAATGTCTCAGAGCATTTGTAGGGGCTCTCAATTTCCTTGCACGAGTTGCAGAAGCTTCAAGTTTTGTCCCTTGAATTTTGCACATGTTAAAGAAAAGAGTGTGACACATTACGATACTGGAAACATAAATATTTCACTTCACAGCATTTCAAAGAAACTGAGCTATCCCTTTAAAAGGCATAAACGTTTTCTCAAGATGTTAGGGTACCAGATCTGATCTGGAAGTGAGTGAAAAGCAGTTAATTTCCTTATTATTTTTTAGAACATTGAGGGGTTTTTTTTAGTTTTTTTTTTTTTTTTACTGCAGCTCCTTAAACCAGTATTTCATTGGGCACCAACTGCTGGCGACTACTTGGAGTCTCCCAACTGTATTAAAATGTTCAAAGACGTGAACGTTCTATTTCATTTCTATTTCTCCATTTCCTCACAAAATAAAAACTGGGCTACACTTGTCAAGTGCCATTCTAGGCAACTAGAATACTCAAAGCGCTAAACAACCCAATCTGTGCCCTCATTTACCCGTCCACACACAACCATACACTTCTTTACTACATATCTACAAAAATAATCTGAGTAAATCTATAGAGTCCAATCAGTACTTTGGATCAAATCTTTGCACCTATGGGGGACAAATCTGGGGGTTCAGTGACTTGCAAAGGGATAGATTGACATGTGACTGCTAGGCCTGTCACGATAAAGAATAAATCAATTAATTGCATGATAAGTGATAATTATCGACCTCATTTTCATTTATCGACTATCGTTTCTTCGTGTCTCTCTTTCTACTAAAGACAATGGATGACAAAAGGCTCAACTCCGGTGCTCTTCACTGATCCCTCCCTTTCAAATCCATTTTAACCATCTAAAATCGCGTATTTGAATCGTTAAAAGTAGCTAAGCAGAGAAGCTAAGCTACGAGCTAACAGGCCGACTTTGGGAAAAAAACCTCTGTCTTGTCAAAGCTCCGAAATTCACGGTTGAAATCAGTGCCTTCGTGTAAAAAGTTTTTCTCTGCAAAAAGAAGGTGAGAACTTGTTTTTTGATTTTTTAAAAGCTTTGTGTGAAAAATGGCTGTCAATACTTTGATAAAAAGCTAAAATCGCACCGAGTCCGCCATTTTGAGAATTGAAAAAAAAGGAAGGAGAGACAGCCCATGTCATATCAAGGGGCCTCTCTCCCATTTTTCTTAAAGACATACGCTGCTCGCTCCCTCACTATCCATCTTTCAGGTCAACCAGTCTTATGCTGCCATCCGGTGGTCAAAAATGGTACTACACTCAAAACAAATTAACCAACATTTCTTCTTAAATTTGACAATAATTACTAATTATTGTCAAATTGCAAACAATATCGTGTATAGCAATAATTTCAGAGACAATTAATCGCCCAGCAAAATTTGTTATCGTGACAGGCCTAAGTGACTGCATACTGATGGAATCAAAGCCTCATCTCTCTCATCGGAATACAATTGCTCTAAGCACTTAGCCACAGCCACCCCTTATACAACATACATTCTCTCAAAATAGTTGCAGAGTTGGTGCAGGAGCCAACTAGTCACCAACCAGCCCAACAAGACACTGGATACTAGCTTAAATTAAACCTGCGCATGGATGGATATGTCTAATATGCGTTGCACCAATGCTCTTAACTGTTGTGCTTTTTTGTTAAATCTTCTATATTAAAAGATGATTTTCAGTAGAATGCTTTTTAATGCTTGGTTTCCTGCCAATATATGTTAATTTTTCTTTTTATGAATTAATATTGCAACTATTTTTGTCTTACTTGGATCTAACTTGACATCCCTGACTTGAGCACTTTTGCCTTCACTATCCTGAATGATAATGGTCCTTCCTTAAAAGTGTCTTTCACTACAGGTGTATACATGCAGTGGTCCTCTGGTATTAAAACTCCCAAAGTATGTATTTAAACAGTTTTATGTTGCTCCATAACATAAAACCCCATATTAAGGCTCAGGGAAAATGCAACATTCCAAAGCAAGACTGCCACGCATATACCACCACCTCTAGTCTTCAGGATAAGAAGGACAAATAGGCCAAACCACAGTTATATGCCTTGTGTGAATGCGTGTATGTATGCCAAGCAGTGACATAATGTGTCCACAGCAGAAAAGAGAAAAATAAATGTGAAGGCTATAAAATGCAGTGCTGATACTCATCATCTCCAACCAGTCGGCAGGAAGAGGGACAGAAAGAAGAGACGAGAAAGAAATTGGGACAACAGAGATGTGGTCATAAAAACAGATCTAAGGAAATGCGCTGTCAGAAAGTCCTGATGCATGCTCAGTAAAGCCAGTAGAAACATCTAAGAAGGTTGAGTCAGGTCCTTTGGACAGATTCTTCTTTGTAAAAACATTTCGTCTTTCGGGGCATTAATGATCGGTCATTAGGTTGATGGTCCTCCGTTTCCATGAGAACAGCTCGTTTTGGATGTTACCAGCAAACTGGTTGATCCACTATGGGAAGGTGCTATTTATAAGACGGAGTTGGTTGCAGCTCCTTAGACTGAAGATGTCTCTTGGATAAATGACGAAACATTTCCACAAAGAAGAATCCGTCCAAAGGACCTGACTCAACCTTGTTAGATAACGGTCAGAAAGACACTCTTCATTTGCACCATTCTTTACTAAAACACGCGTATCAGTTACCAATCAAAGGCACAACACAACAATGACTAACAGTGGACATTTCCACAAGCAGGAACACAATAAAAACAACTACAAATGGTTAAAAGAACGTCAAAAACGAACTGATACAGGTTTAAAGTTGAGTCCAAACCATGGCCGGGTCACAAATCAACTTTCCTTTTGCTTATTGACAACGGTGTAGAGTGAGCTGTGAGCAGAGAAATGAGATTTCCTGCTTTGTCACACGACGTCATTGTCAGCTTGACATCTGTAAAATGTGCCACAGAACACTGGGGCACTACTGGAGGGAGGACACTGCTGCATTTGCTTCTGGTGTAAAACTCGTGAGGGCACGAACTCACACGTCCATGCAGATGTCAAGAGAACATAGTTAGTGTGACAGTTGTTAAAGAGAAAACAGGCATGAGGTCCAAGAAAGAAAAAAAAATAAATCTGTGGATTCAAGTGTCAACAGAAACAAGGATGGAAGAAATGAGGGAGAAGAAAAAAATTATTTTTTTTAAAAACGATACAGTTGCGATGGTTGAATTATGTTTCCATTCCCATGGAAAGTTTTCAATTTGGAATATTTCCAAAAGTTCGCATTTCAACTTCCCATAAAATGTATCTAGATAGTTTGCAGAGATTTACCAGAAATTATATGTATATATTAGGGGTGTAACGGTACACGTGGGTGTATTGAATTGTTTCGGTACGGCGCATTCGGTCCACGTGTGTATCGTTTCGGTTATTTTTTCCATTCATAAAACTTTATTAACGAGGGATTATACACCGCGGAACTAAAGTTCCTAAGCGTGTTTCAGCACGGAGCTATTATCTTGCAGCACGTCTAGCATGTCGTTGCGGTCTCCTGTTTGGGAACATTATGGCTTTCTTGTTAAAAGACGAGTGTGAATCCAAAGCTGTGCGTCGTTTCACGGAGATTGGATCTGCAGCAGCAACACGTCTAACTCGTTAACGCGCTTGAAACGACATCGTCCGAACGTGAGCGTCTCTTCTAGCAGCTTGGTTGGTACAAACACCGATAGCAGCAGCATTTAAACAACCTTTATCAGGTCGTTCAGATCGGTCCAGAGCAATAACACAAGCTGTAGGAGTTGTTAAAGCGCTGGACCTACGTTTCTGTTGTTGATGCGCCGGCTTTAAAGTTATTGAGCGCCGCTACGACGTCAAGTCACGTCAACACTTCAGCCAAAAAGTTGTAGCAGCGCTTGATGAAAAAAGATAAAACTGATATTGTCAACAAGCCCTGGACCAGATTAAAGCCCTGATGAGCGAGAGACTCAGCCACATCTTAACAGAAATGATGGCCGTTCAAGAAGTATTATTTTATTATTATTATCTAATTAACTTGTTTAATTTAAAATTATAATATTATTAACTCTTTTTTTTATTTTTTTTTTTTACCTCTTTGTGTTTTATTTCCAGTCTGGGACAGAGAGAGAGCAGCTGAGTCTTCTTCCTCTTCAGGGAAATCCACCAGCGATCACCTCCACCTAAGAAGTCTGTGATGAGTGAACTCTGAACTTTTCCAGGGACCTGTCCCACCTGAAGGAGCAGGTCCAAGAGGTTGTGAGTAATGAGGCCAAATACAGCTACACGGCAGAATTAGCAAAATGCTACCTCTTTATTCCTGCCAACTGTTAGTAAGCGGTTTTCTCCACCGCTGGAGATATTCACTGCAACTAGTTATGAGCTTTGGGCAGAAAATGTGGACAAGTTCTTTTTGGCCAAAAACTTAAAACTTGACCAGTTAGATTGTAAACTGTCTGTTTCTGCTTAAAGTTCTGGTTCTGACTGTTATTGTATTTATTAAGATTTTCATTATTGTTAGTATAGTTTATTTATTGTAAAGAGCGCCGTTTATTTAAAATATCACCCAAATGGGTTGTTTTTATTTATTTTTATACAAACGTTTTGTTTACTTGGCATATTTTCAACATAAACATATTGTAAGTCTTCATTTTGTCTTTTTTTGTACCAAAAATGAACCAAACCGAAATGTGATTTTAGCGTACCATTACACCCCTTGTATGTGTATATATATACAGGTCCTTCTCAAAAAATTAGCATACTGGGATAAATGTCATTATTTTCCATAATGTAATGATAAAAATGAAACTTTCATATAT
>NC_056520.1:11087735-11109459 GCF_014905685.2 Nematolebias whitei | reverse complement strand
TATATATACACAGTATAAATACAACATTTAAGACCAAATATATAAAATAATGCATTCTTCTCAGTAAGATTTTTTTCTTTTGACCTCTGTCCCTACACTTTATAGTTTTATTTTAGCCCACTAGGTGGCGATCTGTTTTTATATTTGAGACATGGTGCACAAATATAAGTGACTGCAGCTTAACACAGAAGCAATGAAGCAGTAGGTTTTCCCGGCTAGATGTCGCCGTGTAGACCCATCTCGCATCTCGTCTGTCAAAGATGTTTTGGTTTGGAGGTAAAAAGCTAAAACACAGTTGCATGTTGCACAGATAAACATTCAGTACGAAAACACTGTTCCACATGCATGCAGGCTGCAGCATCAGTGGCTGCAGTGGCTTCCTTGAACGCAGTACATAAATAGATGCTGCAGAAACTAACTCTCAAGTTAGTAAAGGCAACAAAAAAAAAAAAAAAAAAGTTAAAAATAAATACTTTTTTTGCTTATGATTTAAAATATAAACTCCATTTCCGACCACTGAGAGACGGGAGTAAGTTTGACTGAAAACATGGCCTCGTTTTTGGCGGATCTGAAGAGCCTGCTGGGCTGGAGGGACGTCACAAAACCCAGGACTGGAATTTAGAAAATAAATGTTAAAATATAATTTTGGGCTTTGTTTTTCCCCAAAACTTGTCATAAAATAATAATAGTCATATAGGTATAGATTTGAAATGTGGAGTGGAAGTTTCACCTAAAGATCCTTAAATTATTATTTTTTAAACATTCCTTCAAATTTTATACGAGATAAAGACAAATCGACTAGTTTGGTGTGGAAAAAACTGTGTTTTTAAGTTAAAATTAAGTAAGACGGACAATTTTTCCTGCACTGGCACATGAATGGTCATAAAGTTAAAGGACAACACACGAGTTACATAGGCATATTTTATGCATGAATCCATTAAGTCCCATTTCTATCTTTAATAGATTTCTGAGTGTGCTTTTGTCACATGACATCGCCTCCATCTGTTCCAGATTAACCCAGTATGCTTCATTGTCAGGTATGGATTAACTTCTCTACAAATGCAGATTAAGCACAGACATGTCTGCAGGACGCACTTGGGCTGTTTGAGAAAAAGAAAAAACAGCAGGACCTATAAGAAGAGACATGTATACCTCTGCTGTCTTTTAATAATTCCTGCTGACAGATTTCAGAGGCCAACAATTCATCAATATACATTCTCCTCTACATCCCCCGCTGTGTCTCCCCTATCTCTTTTCTCTTAGCAATTTATGTCTTCATAAAAGCAGACTTTCTTGTAATTACTGCTTCTATAAAGAAAAGTAATCTGTCCTCCTGCTGTGTTTTATAAGACAGGAAGCCTCGAAGGGCTTTAACTCTGCTCTCTTTTCCTGTTTAGTCATTTCCAACACTAAAAACGAGCGCCACATTTGCACAGTTTATGGGGAAAAAAATCTCTTTAACTCGTTACAGTCCAATGGATGGAATGTTTTTTGGTGATTTTCACGCAATTTCTTGTAGCCCAACGGGTAAAATGTGATCATGTCCGTTTTAAATCATTATTGCTTGGTACTTACATTTAAAAAACAATGCTCGTAGCAATGTGGTAAACAACTCGTTTATGACTTTGTACTGCGATGCAGCATGCCATTGAGAGAAAGTGGTATTAAAGTCGAAGTAGGTGAAATACACAAATGCAAAATGCACTTGAATAAATCAGGCATTGAAATAAAAGTTTCGGAAGAAGAATAAAAGCAAACTTTGTTTTTGAATCTGTAAATGCTCTTTTGGATGTCCAACTCATGCATAGCTGGATCTGAAGCAACAAAAAAGAAAGAAAAGAAAACAGCAGAAAATTAAATAATGTTTCTACCCAAAATACATATCTGGCAACCTTATAAGCAAGTCTTCTCCGTGTATCGAGATTTATGAATAGCTAAAACATTACTGAGATTTGAGTATTTCAAAGTGGCTAAAAATCTTCACCCATTCAGAGGATTGCCAGATTTGAGTCTCAAAATTCCAGAACCCTGATTGGACAGGGTGGTGAGAACAGAGCGAGCACTTCAGTGTTTTCCCTTCCGTTGTCCAAGGACACACACTGTCAACGGAGCCAAGCATCCTGCCTACCAAAATGCCTGTCACCCAATCCAAAATTGGATCATTTTTCTCAATAAATAAAAGACCAAGGATAAATCTGACAAGGTTAAGTGAGGTCCTCTGGACGGATTCAGAAGAATCCGTCCAGATTCAGGTAGAATCCAGGTAGAATCCATCTACCTGGATTATTGAGCATGCATCAGGAGACCAAGTATATTTTTGACTCATTTGTTTAACTGGGTTCTCTTCATCTACTTTTAGGACTTATGTGAAAATCTGATGTGTGTATGTATATATATATATATATATATATATATATATATATATATATATATATATATATATACATACACACACACACACACACAGACACACACATACATGCATGGGTGCACATATCTTTTATAATGGGCTCCTCAGGTGAGTACCAGGAGATGGTGTTTGGTGCTCACCCCATATGATGTTTTGTCTTAATAAGTGCTACCTTCCTTGCCGTCCTCCTCAGTGTCACTCCCACTACCCTCTGCTTCAGCTTCCTGCATGGTAGATGATGCAGATGCTGCAGATGCACTTCCTTGTCCTTGGTACTTTTTTCTTTCATTAATTTGTAAAACTCCCTATTTTGTGAAATGTAGTTATGACACACTTCAAGAGTTTGTATCTTGTTGCATTGTTCTGTTTTGTGCTGTTAATAAAGTTCTAGAAAAAAAAGCTGATGGGTTGCATCTGCAGGGAAGGGGCGTTTGCCATCGGGACAAACTGAAGTTGTCGATTGGTCAGTTGTTGACACGCCTACTGGATTGATTGACAGATTGCTTTGTGGATCCGACTCATGCAAAAAATAATAATAATAAACTGCCGCCACCTACCAGCCCTGGGTGAAGGCGGGGCTGTCCAGGTGCAGTGGTAGAGTGTTCTGAGTTTTAGTGTTGTTAATAAACAGTTCTTAAAAAATTAAAAATAAAAAAAAAAGAGACCGCCGGCCCTGCAGTCCGCACATACCGGCCTAAAGGAAAATCTCCAGATCCTCCCGATAACTTGACGGTCAAGTTCGCAAAGGCATGTGGTAACACAGGTGATGCTACGCATTCCTGATTTTTGTTGCACATGCGTACCTGCGTACCAGTCATGTGCACCTTTATATATATACAGTATATATATATTTATATACAGTATATTTATGGTGGTGGAGACCATCTTGGATTTTGATATGGAAACCCAATTGTCAGAAGTGGCCTTTCTTACCCCTAGATGCAGGTACTGTACACACCAGATGCAGGTACTGTACACACCAGATGCAGGTACTGTACACACCAGATGCAGGTACTGTACACACCAGATGCAGGTACTGTACACACCAAAATAAAAACCGGCACGTTGCTATTTTTCTTAAGTTATCCAACTCACAAGACAGATGAACAGACAGAAGGTATTTCCAACTTCACACTTGGCTTTGCGATGGTAGACAACGAAGCATGTTCTTTCTCTGCATTTTTATGTTGTTTAAGTGGATGTTTTTGCCACCTAGTGGTATGGTAAGGGTATTTCAGATTTATTTATTTTGCTAGAATGTGTCGATATATATATATATATATATATATATATATACACACAGAGTAAGTAAATGGTAAATGGACTATACTTATATAGCACCTTTCTATCTTAATACACTCAAAGAGCTTTAGTAAGGACATCCATGTGAAAAATAACTACGGGATGAAGACATGGGAGCTGATAAACATACAGATGGAAGGAAGGGAAAATGTAGCCTTTTCCAAAGTTTAAAGAATTCCCGTAGGTAATTTTTTACTGCTAAATTTCAAGATAGTTATTCTACTTTTTATTCTATAAGTGAACAATTTCTTGACTCTGGCTTAGAAAGAGACGGGAACATCCTTCTCACTCAACTCTCTCAACAAGAAAAGCAATAACCATGACTAAAGTGCCCAAGTATTCATTAAACCTGTTAAGGGACTTCAAAATGTACAGTACTGTAAGCAGACTGTAGCCACAAGTGTCGATTAAAGCACAACGTCCCATTAAATTTCTCATTCTTTTTTAAATTTCTTGCGTCGTTAGCTCTGAAGACATTATCATTAAACAGCCTTGATGAAAACAACTTTAATGGGACCACAAGCGCACAGCAACTAAACAGCTACTGTTAAGGTGGTGTGTTCGCGTTTTTAAGGCTCATTTAATGTATATTAGTCACAAAGCTTAGAAATCTCATTTATAGCTCATTAACATTGGTTGGTATTAGCATAAACCTACAGTTTCAACCCTTTGTGCATGCTAAATTATATTTTGTAGTTTTTATGAACGTCTTTAATAAATGAAATCATAACTTTAATTTGCCTACCCAAATTACACAAAGTACTTGAACTTGAGTTTCAAAAGAGAACTAAAATGCAGTAATAAGTGCAAGAAAATGATAGTTAAACTGCTAAAACATTAGATGCATAAAGTTGCTTTCATTGTAAAATAAAATGTCTATTTGTTTTGCTAGGAAGTATATTTTATGGAAAGGCTAAGCAAGGGTGTTCATTTGTTGAAAAGTCAAGGGTACTTTATGGTCAATGACAGAAAAAAATACATCATTATACTCGTATGTCAGGTAGTTCCAATACCTTAATATTTTCAGAAGAATTTTTTTAAACCCTTTAACAAGAACGCTCAGGCATTTGTCCATACAGAAACAATTGCTGTTTTAAACAGTATTTTAATTTTGAAGTTTTTGATAATATCCTTGTTGCACAGCATTGTTTCTAGAAATATCTCCAATTACACAAAAACACTGAAAATGAAGCAAAACTTTGTAGCATGCCAGACTTGTATCACTGATACGGAAATGCCAAGGTAACGAGCATGTGCAAAATGCTAGGTTCAAACTGTAAACAGAACAAGAAAGAGAAGACACCGTAGGTTGGATTAGAGGTGGGGCTATGACATCATCGTTTTCAAATCATTGTGTTTTGGCTGTCTATACATAAATGCAAGGGGGGCATTTCAAGGGTTTCTTTTTTTTTGTCTCGTTTTAACTGGTGTTCATTTTAAAGAATTGGGAGGACAAAGTGAGCTGGAGGAGGATGACTCGCTGTGGCAACCCCTGAAGATGGAAAAGCCGAAAGAAGACAAGGAAGAGTTCATTTTCAAGAAATACTTGTCTAGGCCTCTAAAAACAACCTTTATATGTGGACGCAAGGCTAAAATGACAACTTCACACAAAAACCATTTCCTGCATGATTGGTGTTGTGGCAAAAAAAAATAAGGGTGACAGCAAAACCATCATATTTATATGGATTTATATACCTTCATACCATGTCATATTTGTCTGTTTTTGTTTTTATTATTCAGTGATTCTTTGAGATCTTTTGTTCGTGAGCTTCTGTTATTTTTATGTTCCCTGTTGGTAGGCATGTCACGATAAAAAATTTTGATGGGCGATTAATTGTCTCAGAAATTATTGCAATAAACGATAATATTGTTTGAAATTTGACAACAATTAGTAATTATTGAAAAATTTTAGAAGAAATGTTGGTCAATTAGTTTTTAATGTAGTAACTTTTTTGACCACCGGATGGCACTATAAGACTGTTGGAACCAAAGGATGGATAGTGAGGGAGTGAGCAGCGTGTCTATTTAAGAAAAATGGGAGGGAGGCCCCTTGACGTGACATGGGCTGTCTCTCCTTCCTTTATTCGGTTCTCAAAATGGCGGACACTCTGTGTGGTTTGAGCGCTTTAGCGTAGCATTTTTCACACAAAGCTTTTAATAAAAAATAAAAAAAATCTGTAAACAAGTTCTCAGCTTCTTTTTGCAGAGAAAAACAACTTTTTACATGAAGGCACGGGTTTCAACCGTGAATTTTGGAGCTTCGACAAGACGGCCTGTTAGCTTAGCTTGTAGCATAGCTTCTCAGCTTAGCTGCTTTTAATTATCCAAACACACAATTTTGGACGGTTAAAATTAATTTTAAAGAGAAAGGGAAGGATCAGTGAAGAGCACCGGAGTTGAGCCTTTTGTCATCCGGTGTCTTCAGTGAGAGAGAGATGAAGAAACGATAAAGCCGATAAATGAAAATGAGGTCGATAATTTTCATTTATTATGCGATTAATTGATTTATTGTTTATCGTGACAGGCCTACCTGTTAGTTTACATTCTTAGTTTCTGTATTTTATATTAAGATCACTCCTTGTGCATCAGCTCTCAGTGCTCAGTCAGCCTTCCACTCACACCTGTTCCTAGTCTATAATCCCTCAGGTGCTGCCACTTTTCACTCGCCTTCTGTCCCATTTAAACAGTCTCTTGTCTCCATCTCACCAGTGGCTCATTGTTTGGTTTCCTGCCAGATGTCACAGTACTCCCTCTTGTGCTTCCCTGTATTTTTATAAGTTGTCGCTGCCACACCAACTTTTTATTTTTCGCTTATTTAATAGGTTTCCTTTATTTTGAGCTGCTTGTGTCGGCACCACATCTGGGTCCAATTCCTATTACAATCATGGTAGACACCGCTTGTTGGTTTTAAACAATATCTTACAAATCAAATGTTAAATAGAGCATCGCAGGAATGAGACAGATCAAGCAGTAGATATGTCTGACCCAGATGGTCAGGAAGTGCTGATATAAGCAAAGCTTATGAGTGAGACATTACACCACCAGTCTGAACTGGAAACCTATATCACATACAGGACAGCATGACATAATAAACTGTGGACACATGTGAACTTTACATATGAACTTTATCTGGCTAACAAAATCAGGTATCCAATATCAAGCCAGAAGCATCAGACTGTCCTTCTAGAAGTCTGGAAAGTTATTCCTGAAGACAACTTAAAGTAATCACAAGAAAGCTCGACTAAGACGGTTCAGATTGTGTTCAAGAATAAACAGTCAAATTAACCAGGTGGTAAATTTGAAGATTCCCTCATCTAGAGTGGGTATGAAGAAGCCCCATCTGTCTGATTCCAATTCAATAGCAAACAATCCTTTGGGCCCTGTTGGTTGTGAAGAAGGGTCAGTATAAATTGTGCTAGCTTACTATGGAAGCTATCAACCCCCATAGGACCTGTATCTGCAGAGTTTGGAAGCTGAAAGAAACACTCATACAATTTCTATGATTTCCTGTTGCCTTGCTGAAGAAAGTTATAACAGCAACAGATAATCTAGTGTAAAAGTAAATTTTACAAAAACACTAGTATGCCAGTGTCAGTAGAATACACCACAGTAACCAGGTGACATATGTCTGAAGACTGGTTTGTAATCGCAAGGTTACAGGTTCAACTGCACCCTTTGTTGTCCTCGATAAGAATGCCAAACTGACAGACTGTAAAAATCACCACGTATAAAGCTTGAAAATGTAATACACGGTGCTGTTTGATGGGGAATTTATGAGAATGACAGCCTTTACCTAATATCAGAATCTACGTAAGGTCAAAAGGTGCTTTATACAAGTGAGCACTAGGAATGTGCGATATGGCGTAAAATTCATGTCACGATATGTATTGTGAAGGGTGGCAATAACGATATATATCGCGATATGTTTTTGGTATAAAACTTGCTAAAAAACGCACAGGGTGTCCTTTAGCCATCATATATTTTGAATTAAGAAAATTCCACTACTACGTCCAGAGAGTTTTTAAATAATAAACTAATCAAGTATTAGGCTTCTTTCTTGTAATGCAAAACAGTGCAAAATATATCAAATGTAGTTTTAGCCATACGTGTTAAACCAAAAAAAAAGTTAACTCTTAACAGTTTCCAGTCTTCTCACTTAATAAATGAACAACAGAGCAGCGTTTTACACTGAGAACACTTCACCCTCCAACCCTCTAGTGGGCGACTCCTTCCGCTTTAAGGAGAGCTGACACAAAATGAGTCTGTGGCTTTGACCAGAGGGTCTCGCAGTAAAAATCACAAAACACAGCATTCTTTTCACAGATCAGAGAGCAGGTTTCTCTAAAGCTGACCACCGCTTACTTTAACTTTCAATGGGAAAAAAAAAAAAAAAAAACTTTGACGGAACACAGCGTGTTGCGCATGCATCAGAATACGGCAACACTACGGCAAGCCAGCTGTAGTTAGCTTGTAGCTTCGCTACTTAGCTCTCGAAGAAAAGACTTTAACGCCACTTGCGCACAGTTTTCAGCTAAAAAAAAAGTAACGATTAAACTGACAACTCTGATTTTACTTCAGACACAGCATTACTGAGGTTAGCCGGTAGAAGACCGATCTCTATCGTAGGCTAAATTTCTATCGTTTCTACCGTGTACCGTTTATATCGCGCATTCCTAGTGAGCACCAATAATGCTTTGCTGGTCATAATGTTATGGCTGGGCCAAACCAGTTGGTATGAAAAAAAGACTTGCAGTTGAATATCACCCTTTAATTTACTGGGAAGCATGTTGAGGCATGTTTGAACGAACATCAACCCTCATGTTTAGCGGAGTTCTTTTCCACACTTTTATTTACTTTTTCATTCTTTTTCTTTCATTTACCTTGTGTATGTCGACCCTTTTTTTTTTTTTTTCCCAATTCTCCTTCTGGACTTCAAACTATTTCTTCTCTACATTGCTCCCCATCCACTTGCTCCCTTCTGAGAACCTACTCCCTAAAGAGATGAACCAAAAAGACCCATTTGTTTCCCGATTTTCACTTCTCTATAGTCTCTAATTGGCTCAAGGGTATCGGAGGGGATTTTCAAAGGGGAGAAACTTAACTCGGAGCAGACTACCCTCTGTTATGTAAAAGTAAACACAAATTTCAGGAAACGGCTGACTTAATGAGCCTCTAGTCTTTAACTGTAACAACGTCGCCTACACCCTTGCAAGCCCGGTATACACTTGTTAGTTTCAATTTCACACATCAGAACTTCAGAATGGTGGGAAAAACAATCAAAACCAAGCATAGCAGATGCATCAATACGTGCTGTATCTGAATACAAATGAGAAGGGCAGTTACAGTTCTGAAGTATGGACAATTCTTATAGGCTTTTTATATCACTTTAAGTTGTGTTGAACAACCTGACAAAGGTCAAAGATCTTACGATAGCTATTTGCAAAGACAAACCTACCAGAATACTTATCATCTACCCCACCACCTAAAAATAAAGATAAGCGAAACTACCAGCCTATTACTAATATAATATGTATTCTTTCAGCTTTACTGACAGAACACGTACCTCAACCCCTAAAGTTGATCCATGGAACTAGTGAAAATACACTGGCCAAAAAAAATAAGTTGCCACCAAAAAAATGGTCACACACTAAGATTTTGTTGGATCGCCTTTAGCTTTGATTATGACATGCATTCTCTGTGGCATTGTTTCGAAAAACTTCTGCAATGTCACAAGATCTATTTCCATCCAGTGTTGCATTAATTTTCCACCAAGATCTTGCATTGATGACTAGGCACTAGGCATGATAGGTGTATCACTTCACCTGCCTCTCTTCTTACCCTGATGCACCCATCACTCTGGAACAGGGTAAATCTGGACTCCTCAGACCACATGACTTTCATCCATTGCTCCAGAGTCCAATCTTTATGCTCCCTAGCAAATTGAAGCATTTTTTTCCAGTCAGCCTCACTGATTAGTGGTTTTCTCAAGGCTACACAGCTGTTCAGTCCCAATTCCTTGAGTTCCCTTCATATTGTGTGTGTGGAAATGCTCTTACTTTCACTATTAAACATAGCCCTGAGAGCTACTGTTGTTTTTCTTCTATTTGATTTCATCAAACGTTTAAGTGATCGCCGATCACGATCATTCAGGATTTTTTTCTGGCCACATTTATACCTCGAAGACAATGGGTCCCCACTATCCTTCCAGTTTTTAATAATGCGTTGGACAGTTCTTAACCCAGTTTTAGTAGTTTCTTCAATCTCCTTAGATGTTTACTCTGTTGATGCCAATGATTTGACCCTTCTCAAACAGACGGACATCTTTTCCACGACCACGCCATGTGTCTTTCAACATGGTTGTTTAAAAAATGAGAACTCATTGCACCAGTTGGGGTTAGTTTGGATGTAAAGAGCAAAAACACTTGCATGTTGAACGAGTACACATTTAGTACTAAAACACAGTTCACTTGCATGAAGCTCAAGAATCTAATGCCCTACAACTCAGAAGGATTTACTCCCTTTGGCTTGACTGAAATCAAGGCGTCGGTAGCATACGCACTACATCATAATATATCTGGTTCGGTAAAATAAAATAAAATTCGTAAATAGTTAATTTTTAAAAAGTACTATATACGTTTTGAAAATGATTTCTAGCCAACGAGCGACTCAAAAATGATTTTTTTTTTTTTAAATCAAGGTGTCAATTTTGACCAACAAATCTGGAGGATCCAATGAGCTGGATGGTCTTCACAAAACGCTGAACTGAATTTTTATTTTTTATTTAACATATCTGGTCTCCAATATAATATTTTAAAAGTAAGTTGTTTTTTTTATTGCTTTTCATTTTACTTAAAAAAATAAAAATTAGTACAATTTTTACAGTGCAGACTTCTTAAAATAGTTGGCCATCTTTGAAGCCCAGAAAAATTAGTTTGAATTTTTCTGTAATTTTTTTTATTTTGATGTGGAAAAAGGAACAGAGAACATCAAATGAGGCTAATGAAAGTCCTGTTGAGGAACCTGCAACCAAGAAAACACAACAGGTATCTGACTGGAGTTAAAGTATTGTCTCAAAGTGTCCCTTAATTTTTAAATAAATTTAAATATATATATATATATATATATTTTTTTTTTTTTGACATTCCTGCTTTAGGGTGTACTAATGGGGGAAATGTCTCTTTTTATACTAAAAATTCTAAAATAAATATTTATACAGTTTAATTTTTTATTTTTTATTTTTTTTAAATAAAGACCCTTAAAGTATGACTGAGCTTTAAGGTCACGTTAAGTTTAAAAAAATTTAAAAGCCATAAAATTATGAGAATAAAGTCGTAGTATTATGAGAATAAAGTTGAATAAAGTCTTAATATTACGAGAATAAAGTCGTAAAATACTTTTTTTTTTTTTACAGCTCTCGTTTATTTTTTATTTTTCCACAAGTCGGATCTACGACGTGACCCGTCAATCAATCCAGTGGGCGTGTCAGTAAATGACCAATCAAAGCTAAATGCTCCTTACCTGCAGAGAGCTGCTGCAGCCCATCAGAGCTACCACCTTACTGTAAAACAGGTTCAAATTCCTGATAATGATAATAATCTGATGCTGATGTGCTAACAGATTACCGTAATTTCCGGACTATAAACTGCTACTTTTTTCCACACACTTTGAACACCGCGGCTTATACAATGCTGCAGCTAATTTATGGATTTTTTTTTTTTTTTTTTGATGGGCTAACGAGCTTCATGCCACTAAAACATTTAGCTTTGTCACACCCAGGCGCTCACATCTCTCTTGGGGGGGGGTAGCGATCAATGACTTCCTGGTAGACTACTGTATTTATTTTATTTTTTTTATCAGTCGTGTCACAGGCATTGTTCAGAAAAAAAACATTTACTGTATTTTTGCATGTTACCGGTACGTATTTAATTAAAAGTTTAAAATTTAAAAAAAAATCTTTCTGCGTAAGTATCTCATGTTACAACGTGAACACCTTATTATAGACAAGTGCGGCCTATTGATGTAAAATTTTAATTTTCTTTTCAAATTTAGTGGGCGCGGCAAACGTTCAGGTGCGCTCAATACTCCAGAAATTACAGTAACCATCTCCTTATTTGTAAAACCAACAAGATGCTCAACATTCTTCATTTTACCACAGTTAAAATGTGGTAAACACTGATTTACTGTGTCAGAGTTCGGATAATATTACGACTCGTTTAGCTTCGGATTGGTCATTTGCTGACACGCCTACTAGATTGATTGACAGGTCGAGTCGTGGATCCGACTCATAGAAAAATAAAAATAAACGAGAGCTGCAAAAAAAACAAGTCTTGTACAACTTTATTCTCGTAATACTACGACTTAATTATTGTAATTTTATAGCTTTTTTTTCTTAGCGTAGCTCTAAAACGCCGTTGTATTAAAGAGTTAAAACTTTTGCACTCATTTAAATTAGATATTTTTTATTTCCGGCTGAGATGACTTTTAGAGATCGACTTGTTGAAGAAAACAAACAAACAAACAAAAAATAGTATTTTTAAACTGTCAATAAGGGAGGTCAATCATTCCCATAAGGAACACAAACTGTCCTAAAGTTAAAGGACCTTCAGAGGGTTAAATTGGGGAAACCCACATTTCAGTTCTTTCAGTAGAAACGCAAGCATGGAGACGAGGATAAAACAAAATGAAATTAGTTACCAACTAAAAACTTTAGGATCTTTCTAATAAAGCCATGTGAAGTAATCAAACTACGATCTAGGCGAACTTTTCTCAAGATTACATTGAAATAGGAGCATAACTTCACCCACATTTACCAGATATGTAATGATAATAAGTAAAAGCTCTGCATGCATTGATACAGTACTGAATAGAAATGCAAGGCATGAATGCAAAATCATTTTTAGTCTCGACAGCCATGACTTGACCTCTACCTTTGCAGACGGCAATTAAAAAGGCATAAACATACAGTTTCTAAGCCATCTGCAACAGCTTGTGTCAGAGTGGTGTATAAGTAGGACTCTGGTATTAATCTATTTTTTTAAATACTAATAAAACTTTTAGACAGCTAAAACTCGGTATTACGACAGCAGAGCTAGAATGTTTGTAGAGGGAGGCATTGTGGTCTCTAACTGAGAAATGGAAAAATATCATTTTGGCTAAAGCTGATTGTGAGCGGCACTGTGGACTTTCAGGGTTAAAGAAACGACTCGGAGGAAATACTAGCCCACTTTTTTTAGACCACCGCATGCCATAAATCACAGAGAGAAGTTATTGTAGCGGCTCAAGTGAACAATCACCACATTTCACCACCAAACTACCAATGGCATGTTGTTATAGAGCTATTCAGCCTCCCCGTGTCTTCCTCCAGCACAACATTTCATTATCAACCACAGCAGACAGTGTTTTTGCCTGTCTGTCTGATGGTCAGTTGTGTTAGCTAAATATTTTATGGACCTTAGGAACAATTTGTAATAAAACCCTTAGAAAGTAGCAAATTAACTTCTGAAATCAGCTCTATTCAAGATGGCTGACAGCTAATCAACCTCACAAACCATTGGCATCAGAAGCATTTGTAACGTGGGAGGGACACACTGGTGTGTGTGTGGGGGGGGGGGCAAATTTTGAATAAAGTAGATGCCATTTCCTGCGTTCTGGTGTATTTGAAAGGGTTGTTAAACATCTACGTTTACCTAAATAAGTAAACTCTTAATTCAATAACTGTTTTAAAAAGTACGGTACAAGACGTAACCTGACCAACAGCTCTCCTTGTGTAAAGAGAACACACTCCGCTTCTTTCACGTAGCCTAGTCAAACACCCCCCCCACACACACACACACACACACACACACACACACACACACACACACACACACAACCCGTCGGCATTGAAAACTGCCAGAACTAATGTAGCGCCAAGTGGCGCACCATACAAACTTGTTATCCAAGATGCTACAGACGTTGCAAATCCAAACCCCCCACCGCCGTCAACCACTGCCAGCACTAACATGGCGCTAAATTTATTATATTTTTTTCATTTACTTTTTATTTATAGAGGTAGTCTCATTGAGCATTGAGCTACAATAACTCATTTTCAAGAGAGACCTGTTTAAAGGCCTTGCTCATGGGCCCAGAGTGGGGCGAATGAGGGTGGGGGCGAGTGTGGGTGCTTCACCTACCCCACCCACATTTTTGATGTTGTCGATACCGGGGCGTGAACCGGAGATCTTCCAATCACAGGCCCACCTCTCTAACCTCTGTGCCACTACTCCCCTTAAATTGCTAAACTATTATTATTATTATTGCTAAACTATTATTATTATTATTGCTAAACTATTATTGCTAAACTAGCGTGCAAAACAAAGGTGTCTCCCCCCTCCTCCTCCCATGAGAATCCTGCCAAGGCAGATGACCGAGGAGAAACACTGCATGGGGTGTGGAGTTGTGTAGGTAACCAGGAAAACCCGGAGTGGATTTTTAGTGGTTTGAGTATTCTCCTATTAAACAAGTGAAAAGGATTCATTCACGAAGAAATAGAAACAGAGCTGGGTGAACCAATATTTTTTGTAAATGTATGTATTTCATGGTAAATGTGGTGGGGGTCCAAATTAATATTTTTTAAATATGGGGGGGGACACGTCCCCATCACATAATTGTTGCAACACCTACGTCACAAACACAAAATTGGCAAGAATTCTGTCAGTTTTACACATATTGGCCTGAAACTTGGCTATATGGTATGGTAGTATCTGAGAGTGCTGACAAATCAAGCCATAATTTGTGGTTTTTGCCAACTTTGCCATCAACTGTAGGGGTCAACTATAGCAAAATATACTTTTTAATTTTAATGCATCTTCCAGAAAGTAATCATAATGTGTAGCTGTTCCACTGGCTTCTTGAGAAGTACTGGCTCAGGTAATAAACGTAGACTTTTGAGCTTTGGAGGTGAATCTGTCTGAATTGAAAATTTGAAAAGTCGCTAGCTAGTTAGGCCTTTTTTTCATTAATTCAACCTTTATTCATACAGGTTCGTTTCATTGAGTCATGATAACTCATTTTCAAGAGAGACCTGTTTTACACAAACAACATAAGGATTTTGTCAGTGATGAGCCACCAGGAGTACTTGTAACTTAAAGCACCGATTAGTCTCTATAGAATGATGTGTTCAATTAGCTTTGTAGAGATGTAGTAGAGTGCTGTGTGAATGTGTGTGTGGAGGTAAATGGTAGAGTGCTTTGAGTATCTTGATTAGATAGAGAGGCACTACACAAGTACAGTCCATTTACCATATGATAAATACCGTACATAAACTCCAGTCAAACTTTAATACAGCACTATATAGCATTGGTCCATATAAGCAAATGCCTTTGACCTTGATTTGTGACTTTGACCTTAGATCTGGGTTTATGAAAACCTTATGCGACATGCTATCTAGTGGTGATATAAATGTGCATGAGATTCCATTAAATTATCTCGAGTGGATCAGAAGTTATAGGTGGGACAAGAAAAAGACAGACGTGCAAACCGAGATAATACGTACAACTTTTGACCTAAATTGATAAATTCGGCCTATTTTAAAATGGCCACATCAGCACGTACTTTCAGTGCTACACATTTCGCGAAAACATTGAAGTTAGCTTTTTGAGTCACGTTTGCCTGCCTGTTAGTATAATATCACTATTTTGAAACTATATCACCATTTCATTGAAACTCGCAGAAAGCGACAGCTGTAACTACAGTTGATTACCTGAAATAGTCTCTACAGCCAACTGAACTTTGAAATACAAAAATGGCTACAACTCAGTCAATTTCAAAGATATTGAGCTAAAACTTTGTATGGTAGTGGCTAAGAGTCATTCCCCATACATTGTCTGTGCCCTAATACAGTCCAGTGGAAGCCATTCTCACTGTAGGCAGTAACTAATGTTCTACCAATTGTGTTGAGTTAAACAAACCAGATATTTCCTCTTGAAGTCATTACGCACACATCTTGTATCACCTTTATCCATCAATAGTTGTGTCATTGATTGAGTCGAAACACCAGGCTGGCATTTCCTTTCTTTCCTAATCACATAAAGCTACTCTGTAGAAGGCTGTTTGAGTGGTCAGGGGCTGAGTGACAGACAAGCTCTCGCAGCGGCAGGAAAAATATACCCGTGCAACGCCTTTTAACGCTGCAAGCAGGGCTGTGCTGAGGTCCAACTGGACATTAATCTCACTTCCTGCATATGGTTTTTGAAATGCCAATGACTAATGGCTAATGGGTATTAAGCTAAGTTGCCTGCAGGGAAAAAAAATGCTGCACTACATAACTCTGACCAACATAAAGGTGGAAAAATATGGCAGGAATATTTCAGTGGTTTCTTTCGGAAGACAGAATTTCTGAGAAACTACGAACACTTCTAACTACTGTGAAAGCACAACACTTTAATGTTAATCGTATTTAGGAAGGGCATTAGGAAAGTTAAGTGAGCAACACTGATATTATTAGAAATCATCCAAGACAAGTCTGTTTCATTTTCTATTACAGTGAGCTTCCAGTCAGGTCTTTATTATGGCGTATAGAGTTAGGTCTGTAGTTTAATACACTTTGGGTCTGTCATATAAAAAGAATCTCTTATCGCCAGTGCATTGAAACAGTACTCTGATGTCTTTGGACTCTCTTAAATTACCATTATTTCTTCACAAACATGAATTCACAGACTAAAAATACTTTAAAAACTATCATTCTTTGAAGAAATGTATATCGCCGGCAAACTTGTATGACAAACTTTTAAACAAATATGTGTCATTTCTTTAGCTTTCCAAGTACGTATTAGGGATAAGTCTGTCTTTTTTCCTTATTATCGATAGAACACCCACCACTCAACTCAACTTCCCTCCATCTAAGTTTTTTTTAATATCCCAAGAAAAACGGAAGTATTACCAGGTAAATTTGAAGTGTTTTGGTTTAAAATACACATTCCCGCTACCATGCCGTGTTTTGGGACAGACTTAATTTTATTAATTTGTGGCTTATTGGTTACCATTGCTTGGCTTTCCTGCAGGGATGCACGATATTATCGGCATGGTATCGGTATCGGACGATATTAGCGATAAAGTTAAATATCGGACATGGACCATTTCGCACCCTGCTGTAATCTGCGGTGAAGTTACAGCATTTGAAGCTACAAAAACCGAAGGGAGCAGCATGTTCAATTAAAATAGCCTTGTTCTGTATTTTTCCAAATAATTTTGCTCAAAAAACATTTTTGTTCATCTGTATAATAGGCTATCTTTGGAGTTGAATTTTTAGGCTATTCGTTTTGTATGTTAATATCCATTTGGTGACTTGTTAATAAAATCTTACATCTTCTTTTCTTTAAAATATGTTTTTAAAATAGCATGTCAAACTGATTTGCTTACAAAAGCAGTAAAAGCTTAATTAATATTTTTTTGTTTTTTTGGGTTTGGGCCTCTAATTACAGTTAATTGGTCAGGTCGGGTAAAAATGTCTACGGGCTGGGGCCGGGTCGGATTTTTTAGGCCCAAATGCAACTCTATGTGGTAGTAACTTTAGTAATGTAATTTTCATGTTCTGACTAAAAGCAACACTATAACAACTCTTAAAATTGAGGCTTAAAATGTAATATATGATTTGCATTGCGTCAAGACATTTTAATATTTTGACAGTTTTTCCACTTTTCTTGTTTTAGAATCTGTCTGCTGATGTGTTTTGTTGTCGCTGTCAGCAACAATCACCTATACTGATGACAGCAGCTGATCAATAGCCTGCAAACCTGGTTCACGCTTGACAAATCAATGTCCCACTAATGAATGCAATTCAACCACGATTGTCTTTGATGAACTGTGTGAAGTTGCTTATCGAGCTCTGGGCTGAAAACCGGTTGCACTAAAAACAATACAAACTTCTGCTTGAGTGAATGCATTTTGAATTTGCAGGTTTTCTATCATTGTTTTTGCCCGTGTGTTGTTTTTATGTACCGTTAGCAAAATATGTTGTGAACGACTGGATAGATTTCAATTAAAACTCTCAGGAAATCCAACAAACTTAGGTCATCTGGACGGTTCCTTTTTTGTTGAGACGTTTCGTCCTTCATCCAAAGGACTTCATCAGTCCAAGGAGCCACAACAAACTCAGTCCCACAAGCAACACACTCACATAGTGGGCCAACCAGTTTGCTGGTGATAAGATGGTTTCCTGATGATGAAGTCTGAGGAAGTCCTTTGGATGAAGGATGAAATGTCTCAACAAAAACAGCAAGCCATCCACATGACCTGACTTAACATTGTTTGTATTTTCTACTTGGATTATTGAGCATGAACTTTGATGTTTTGAACCACTTTAGCTATGGCTGCATAAGAGCAGTCGACGGGGAAGAGGGTGGGCCCCAGAAACCATCTTATCACCAGCAAACTGGTTGGCCCACTATGCGAGTGTGCTGCTTGTGGGACTGAGTTTGTTGTGGCTCCTCGGACTGATGAAGACCTTTGGATCTTTTGGACAAAACATCTCAACAAAAAAGGAAACCATCCAGATGAACTGACTGACCATTGTTGGATTTTTACCTGGATTAATGAGCATGAACTTTGATGTTTTGAACCACTTTGGCCACGGGTGAAGTAGTAACCGAGAATCATCCCCAACACATACTGAGCATGACCCATTGCATATTATTTTAGTTTTTAAATTTGGAATTAACTGTTGATTTCAACAGTGTCGGTCTGTTAGCAAAATATCTCAAGAACCACTGCTTGGATTTTAATGAAACTCAAAGAAAGTATTAACTGTCTGTATATTTACAACTACTTACTACACAGTGAACTTTACCAATAGAGCTCAAATTTGACGTGGTAGTAGCTAATGAATCACAGCACACGTTCCAAGGGCTAATAAGATTATAAAATTAAGATTATTCTAAATTTAAAACTCTGGGACGAAAAGTGTCAGGAACGTACATTCCTTCAAGGAATGGTAGATTTATTTTGCTTGGAACCAAGCCTACAAACGTCCCATTAGGAATGCACGATATTATCGGCATGGTATCGGTATCGGCCAATATTGGAATTAAAGTTAAATATCGGATGTCGGTCATTCCATCAAAATAACTCAGATATAAAAGACACCGTTTTTGTATGACAACCCAGTGACAAGGATGCCTGCAGCGCCTGCACAACGTGATGACGTCACGCGTGCCTACCTGATCTCACGGCGGATAGGAAAATTCAAAATGTCGGCGGCGTGGAAGTTTGTTTTTCGTTGAGGATGTTGGATTCTGAAGATTTTTGGACTACGTTGAACCTTGCTACATCGTCCCCAGTCGAGATATTTTTCCAACGTAGCCTTCCCAGAGTTACAAGCTGTCATTTCCAACGTCATTGAGAAGCTAATAGCCGATAGCACATGGATGAGTTTTACCACAGACATTTGGACGTTGTGTTAGCCCCGTTAGCATGATTGGTCTTATGGCACAATGAATAGACAAAAACTTTTCAACTGAAAAAGTCTGTCCTTCATGCACAAGAGTGCAGAGGATCCCAAACTTTAGCTAGGAACCCGGAACAAGCCTCCACAAATGAGACAGCGTCACAGGTGATTAATGCTAATAAATATAATTTAACACTTTTCATTTAATATAAGTTATATCATATGGCTGTTACTAAATATGTCACCTGCTCTTACAGCTGTTATATAATTTTTGAAGCAAATAAGCCTAAATAAGAGGGCTATGTTCTGGCAAAGGAAAGTATATTAAAAATATCGGTATCGGTAAGCGGTCAAATAAGTTTTAACATATCGGCATATCGGATATCGTCCAAAAATCCAATATTGTGCATCCCTAGTCCTATTACATTCAACAAAGCTATGAAGTTGTTAGGACTTTTATTATTATAATTATTATTTATATAAATTTAAATCTAAGTGCTAAATGTCAGTTTTCCTGTCAACCTCACAGAATCAAAGAGCTGGAGGCGGTTCCTGATGAATCATTTTGAACTGATACTCCGCCGACCTACAAGAAGAAATCCATCATTTAGGAGGCAGAGAGAGCCATTCCTCAGCTGAAACGGGCCTCGAAGCAGAATTCTACCCAGTTACAGGATGGATGGCAACAGGAAAAGGAGATGGTCAGAAATGTCATACCTTTGTCAATTATACTACTATTCGCTGATGATGTATCGTTAAAGACCGGCAAATGTATTGTTTTTATTCTTGATCAACTTTACTTTATTTAGAACAAGAAATGTCAAAAATTGCCAATATGTTTGATTATTTGAATTGTTTTAAACGAAAACTAATGTTCTAAAATGCAATATATATGTGTTACTTTGAAAATTCACTATGGTATTTCTCAATCAAGTATTTACTTGAAGGTAAAATGTAAAAAAAAAAAAAAAAAGTTCTTTAAAGTTTGGCTCAACATTTGTAGTTCAAGTGGTAATTAAAAAAAAACAAGCAGTTCTAATGAAGTCATCTGTGAAGCACTCAAGAATATATGAGGTCTTTTTTGTGCTCTGTTGTCCTTTTATGTGCTTTTAACAAGGAAGCAGCCGACTGTGAATCACAGCTGGGCTGACAAGATTGCTTACGGCCACCAATCAGAAACCCCGCTGCTTTATACTGATCACATCAAGACTGACAACACGGGGCACCACCGTCACTACCCACCATGAAGGGTAAGGTCATTGATTCAAATTTAACTGAGGCACTTTGTTCATGCTGTTTTACATATCTCTCATTGTTTCTTGGCATATTTTCTATTAGATAGACATACCCAAAAATATTCAAGACTACTTAGAAAGGACAAGGGAAGCTAATGATTTGATTCTGCACTAAGAAAGACCATAGGTGCAAAGTATCGAAGGCCATTGTCTCCAGTACTTTATTTGGTAAGGCCGCAGAATAGAAATAATTCAACTTTATTGGGAATGCCAAATATTTATTTTATTGTGGGTGTTCAGTGCAACCTGTTGTGATGTGACAAAGAAGATAACTCAAAGTTTTTATGTCTAAAAGCAAACTGTACTACTTTTAATCTTCACAATGTCCAAAATCAGTCTCCAGCAGAACCAAAAGTCTGCAGCTAGAGCTCTAAGATACAGCAATTTTTAGCCTTTTCTTCTTACAAAATTCTTAATGACTCAATTTTGTAAACTTGTGAGCAGTGTAGAGGAGTATAAAGGAGTATAGAATACAGAAGAATCTGTCTGGATGACATGATTAAACATTTTTCGCGATTTATTTACCTGGATAGTTCCATTATTTCCTAATGAAGCATTTTGATCTCAGACTGCATGTTTACTTGTGACCTCATGGAAGAATGGCCATGAAAAAAAGCCAACAATTTAAAAAGGCAGCACACTTGAAATTTCCTTTTTCCCATAAAGTCCCAATCATCTCTAATGAAAGTTTCCAACTTGAGATTTTTCCAGAATTTTGCAGCTCTAAGAGGGCCGCCTGCATCATGAAGGACCCCACTCACCCAGCACACACACTTTTTGCCCCGCTCCCCTCAGGAAGGAGGTTGAGGAGCATTAAGTGTAGAACCACTAGACTGAGGAACAGCTTCTACCCTAAGACTGTTACTCATGAACTTCAAACCAGGATAATCACTGTGAAAAATCACAAAGTAAAGTTAGTTTTACGATGGACATGCGAGCTCCGGGGCTTCAGCGGTCTGATTTCGGTCAGCCACGCTCAGTCTGACCTGCTCAGTCTGTCCATGTCGGAGGAGGGACAGACTGAGCGCGGCTGACCGAGATCAGACTGCTTGCTTCGGATTGAACAAGAAGAAGAACACATCGCTGAAGCCCTGGAGCTCGAATGTTTACCGAGAAGTTGCTAAAAATCATCATAATTAATGACCAACTACTATCAGTTGTAGAAAACGAAGGATTTCACAGCTTGATACTTGCAACCAAGATATAGTTTACCCTCCAGGAGATATTTATCAGTACAACAGTAGACAAACATAAAAAAAACATGTGATTTGAAAATTATATTAAAAACAAAAACAG
>NC_056520.1:11041349-11087335 GCF_014905685.2 Nematolebias whitei | reverse complement strand
TGTTTTGTGTTAGCAGAATTTAATTCTAACTTTAAAACTTATCCAACATTAATAAAACTTACCTCAAGTTGCCTTTTTGGACATGCATGCATATATTTGTACAAACTGTACTTGAGAGGAGATTATTACATCCTCATATAAAATCAGTGATGATAATAATAACAATGTCAGCACTGTATGTTTCCATACAATGGCGAAATTAGTCTCTGCATTTAACCCATCCACCACCAGGTGGTGCAGTGGGCAGCTATTGAAAGCGCCCAGGGGACATTTTGGGGATGAGACGTGCTGCCCAGAGACGCCACGTGATGTGCAGTGACTGGGGATCGAACCTGGGACTTTCAGGTCCCAAGCCGGCTGCCCTGCCTCTACACCATCTCGGCCCCCATATGATGATGATATCGGAACTGGATCGGTATCGGCCGATACTCAAGATTTAGATATCGGGATCGGAAGTAAAAAATGTGGATCGGTGCATCCCTATTAGTTTCTACATCGCCTTACAACCTAGTTTCGTTTTTTAAAATACCATTTTCTTTCACTTGTTCTTCTCAATTGGTATGCTTTCTTTCATGGTTGGCTATTATTGTCTTTGTCGTCCACTGTTGCCGTCACTCTTTTTTTTTAAACCAGGTCTCTCTTGTAAATGAGTCCCCGAGGCTCAATGGGATTAACCTGTAGAAATAAAGGTTGAATGAACGCAGGTCAAGAAGAAACTGAAGTGGTTTGCCCATTTAGTAAGGGCCAAGGGAACTAGCAAATATGATCCTTCAAGGAAAACCTAAAGGAATACGTAAAAGGGGTCCTCCTCGTCAATGGGTAGATGACATCTGCATATGGACAGGGCTACCTTTTCGAGCTGAAGATCAACCAACGTGGAGGTTGCTGGTGAATGACGTTTGTTCTACCCCCAAGGCACTGGGCTAAGGGAGAACTGATGATGCTGAATCAAATGTAAAATCCATGAACTGAATAAAGAGATTACCACGGGTGGTGAATACCTCCGCAATCCCTTTCTTATCACAAACTACCCCATTTAATCACTGTCATATTAGCATGGTGGTCCGATAGAGTGAATGGTACATTTCCTATTGTCCCTAAAGATTTTTATTACATGCAAACCTGAACACTGCTCTCACAGCAAACCTATTTCACCTACGCAGCAAGCTTGAATGCTTTTTGATGAGAAAACCTATACGGTTATTTTTTTATTTTATTTTTTTCATTTCAGTGTTTTACGCAAAACTAAACTTTGAGCGTGTGAATTCATCAAGTTAAGTTTTAAGACGAGACCCCTCAGCTTCACATTAAGACACGAGACCACTGGATAACCTTCAGCATACAGTATCACTCAGCTAACGAGTGCGAGCTCGCAACGGGGGACTCGGCAGCCGCTTTGGGACTTGTGCACTTAAAAGCTGTGAAATCCACCCGACTGCAACATAATCAACATATTGAACAACACAATTCGCAAGAGGCCGTCTCTTTGTACCACAACACTTTAAAATGGGCTGAATTCCTCTGGACTAATTAGTGCATTTCAACATTAAAACACCCCACGGCACTCAATACACAGCGCATTAGAGTTTGTTTCAGGCATATTTTCTGCAGGGATGGAGTGAGATGACAGATGTAAAACTACCGCTGGGTGACCCTGGACAAAGACCACAGAGCCTGAGAATAATCACAGCTTTTATGGAAGGAATAGAGAGATATTCAGCACAGCGTGTGAAGGTGCTGATTAAGTGTGGACACGCGATCTCGGCGCCCCCATCACTTTCCCCTCTCACTTTTTCCAGCCTAACAAAGACAAACACTCACTGCAGGGGTGTTTCCCAACGGTAAACGGCATATTGAGCGCTCCATTTCTCGGCAACACACGCACACAATCTAAACAGATCCCGACGCACACTGTGCAGGAGCCACCTCCATCAGTTCTCTGACCAAAGCTTCTCTCCTCCTCCTTCGGCTGACTCGCACTCAGACCATGACCTTATAATGATCTTCCACACAGACACAGTGGAACAAACAAACACACGAGCACACCTCAACACACACACACACGGACACAGATCAGTCCTGTAATGATCTGCCAGACACGCCATGCTCTGAATCTTTAACGGTCCTCTCATTTTCTCACTGAGACAGTCTGTAAAAAAAACGCACATTAACTTTGCAGATGCCGTTTTCTCCTTTATGTAATGCATTGTTGAAAATTAGGTACATGCATTAGCGTTGGATTTATTTTTGTCTTCTTTTTTCTTTCCCGCAAAGACGTTATGAGCACTGGTAGGCAGGCCTGTCGCGATAAACGATAAATCGATTAATCGATTAATCGCATGACGAATGAAAATTATCGACCTCATTTTTATTTACCGGCTTTATCGTTTCTTCGCGTCTCTCTCTTTCTACTGAAGACACGGCTCAACTCCGGTGCTCTTCACTGACCCCTCCCTTTCTCTTTTCTCAAAAATTGCATTTTTGGATCGTTAAAAGCAGTTGAGCTGAGAAGCTAAGCTACGAGCTAAGCTAACAGGCCGACCTCGGAAATAAACCTTCGTCTTGTTGAGCTCCAAAATTCACGTTTAAAACCCGTGCCTTCGTGTAAAAAGTTGTTTTTCTCTGCAAAAAGAAATTGAGAACTTGTTTACTGATTTTTTTATTAAAAACTTTGTGTGAAAAATGCTACGCTAAAGAGTTCAAATCACCGAGCGTACACCATGTCAGCCCATGTCACGTCAAGTGCTCCCCCATTTTTCTTAAAGAGACGCTGCTCAACTATACATCCTTTGGTTCAAACAGTCTTATACTGCCATCAGGTGGTCAAAAAAGGTACTACGCTACAAAAAAAATCAACATTTCTTCTAAAATTTGACAGATTATTGTTAAATTTCAAACATTATCGTTCATCGCAATAATTTCTGAGACAATCGCCCAGTTATCGTGACAGGCCTATTGACTACTTTTGAGACAAGTTATCTTCATAGAAACTCAATGAACTGAAGCAACATTGGAAAGACGAGAAGGCCAAAATTTCTCCACAACCATGTGAGACAGAGTCCTACAGTACATAAAACCTTGACTACCGGTAGGTTTCCTAATTGTATTTCTTTTTTGCTGCTAAAGGAGGTTTTACAAGTTGTTAAATCATGGGTTTTATTTTTTTAATACGATAAATCCCGATATTGAAGATTTGTACCAGCACTCTTGGAAAAAATGGACATAAATTCCAACTTGTGTGCCTAATTCTTTATTTTTAAAAACAGTGAAGTTTTATGTTTTATAACCATTTCAGCTTGAGGGGGAAAAAAAAGCTTTTTATTTTTTTTTTATTTTTTTTAAGTACCACATATGGCTCATTATACACATGTAGACAAACTATTATACAGCAATACAGAAATCCATAGCAATGGCCCAGACAAGCAACAACCTTGTATAACATTTGACCTTGATTTATGATCTTGATATTAATACTGGGGTGATGAAAATATGATATGGCATAGTACTAATTCATATCAAGTTTTGTTAAATTATCTTGAGCAGATCAGAAGGTAAGATCCAGACAAGCAAAAACCTTGTTTACTGTTGACCTTAGTTTATGACCTTGACTTTGGAGCTGAGATAATGAAAAGTATATGTGAAACTTAATCTAGCGATAATGCAAATATCTGTCAAGTTTCATGAAATCATCTTGAGCGGATCAGAATTCATGTAGCAGAAAAGAGTTCTCAGATGGACAGAGGCTATACCAAAATACGTTACACATCGTCTGACAATTAATAAAAGCCCAAAGTTGATATAAATGTTCATGATATTGACTACAATTGTACGATTTTACTTTTGTTTATTTAACTGCACTAGTATTGTGTGTGCCTTGCGTGTACTGTGAGTGATGAAAGTGTTTTTGTGTGTGTGGAGACCAGCTGTGCTGAGGCAGCCCTTCCTAGCTCAAGAGGTTCCCCAGACATCTCTAAGTGGGTTTCTTTCAGAGACACAGTCTGACAATAAGACTCCCCGAGTTTGTTACAGAAAAACAATAATAAGGTAGAGAAAGACACTCACATTCTCACACAGACACAGGAAATGTATCTCTGCTATCGAGAGCATATAACAAGATATCTGCACCCGCCGCATGTTGCCACTCATGGAATCAGGTGGAAATCTGAGATAAATCCAGGACATAACACAAAGACAAACTACGTAGTCTTAGCACAAAGGAATTTGCCTAATAATCGCGCAAAAAGTATGTTGCACAACAGATGAAATCACGTATCTCACTATAAGGCAATTTGAATTTAGATTAACTTTCCCATCTCTGTTCTTCGTGTTACTTTCTCACCTCCGTTTCTGCTTTCTATGCTATCCTCAGTGCAAATGTTGGTAACCAGATTTATTGTCTCGCTGATTGATAGCCACACATGCATGCAGCACCAAGAGGGCCGAAATGCAAACAAACATGCAGAGACGCCGTCGTCTGCCAGCAAACACTTTGTATTTCAGATGGATTATTATCTGGCCGCAGATTGGTCTGTCACAGGAAGGGACCCGGCGCACCAAGGACAGGAAATGAAGATGTGGCTCAGCCTATTAAGTTTCTCCAGAGACAAGTTGATAAGAGGGGTGGGCGTATGTGGTCCTATCAGGGTCCTTTGAGAATGTCATGAAACTAACTAAGCAGGAAGTGGTTTGGGAGGAATATGTAGAGTTATATTCAGCTTCTCCGCCCAAGTTTGTCTTTGCTTGTTTTAAAATGCAATTGACTGATATTTATGTACATAAAGTTACCAAAAGAAGAGTTTCCAAAAGTTTTATATCCTTTTACAACCCTAGTACGTACTAAAAGCAGCTACTCTTAAGTGGCAAATAAAAAATCTAATAAACACAGTTTTAAGGACCGAGATAAACTAACACTAATGATTAAGTAGTTCATTGTGGTTGAAGAGCACCCTCATCACAAGCTACATAAGTAATGTATGTCAGATCATTCCTGATGAATCTCTACATTTCTATGCCGATGACACAGTTGTTTATTGTCGAGCTAGAACAGTTGCAAAGGTTTTCCAGCTTTTACAGTCTGCTTTCGACATCATTCAGTCAGATTTGTTCCGTCTCAAACTGGTGCTAAATGCTGATAAAACCAAACGGATATTGTTTTCAAACAGGAAGTCGGTACCAGCAATCCCTCCTCCTACCTTATCTACGAATGGTGTTCCTATTGGGTTTTGTCAATTCTTACAAATACCTGGGCATCTTGGTCGATTCGCACCTCTTTTTTAAGCCTCGTGTGGAAAACTTGATAAAGAAATTGAAAGTAAAATTAGGTTTCTTTTTTAGAAAAAGATCCTGTCTAACTCCGGACACTAGGGAACACCTTGTAACTGCAACTTTCCTTCCCTCCATTGACTACGTTGACATTACACATGAACGCTCCTGAAAGCACCTTGCAGATGTTGGACGATGTCTATCACGGTGCGATAAGATTCATAACTGGCTGTAACTACCGTACCCATCATTGTACCCTGTATTCACCGGTTAACTGGTCATCAACTTCACACAGACTCTCTCACTGGTGCATTTTCCTCTTTAAATCACTTCTCGGTCTGTTGCCTTCATACATCTCCTCCTACATGTCACTTCGTCAGTGCCGCTACAGCGTGCGCTCTCAGGACATAATTACCTACAGCGGCCCCTCAGTGCGGACTGAACTTGGCAAAAGGGCCTTCTCTTACCCCGCTCCCGTATCCTGGAATTCCTTGCAAAAAAAGATTTGAAGTTGTCGACTCTGACCACTAAGGGATTTCAAACAACCGCTAGTTCATGGCAAAAGCCAACGTAGACATGTTCCTGTTTTTAGTATTCTACGTACATCGCATCTGTGTTCTTTGTTAAAATCAGGTCTCTCTTGTAGATGAGTCCTCGAGGCTCGATGAGACTAACCTGTATAAATAAAGGTTGAATGAATGAATTCTAAACTTCTTGCCAACACAAATGCTCCATTTCATTGCAACTTTTCCAAAGCTAACTATTAGTCATTAGACACTATAACTGGCTCCTTCATTCTTTTCTTGGTCAAGATTGTTCAATGTCTCTTAACTCCTATCGTGGAGCAAAAAAGTGACCAGTGAAATTCAGCAAAATATTTTCAATCTGGATGAAAACATAAATCTTTGAAAAGACCTTTAGACATTACACTTTGAAAAAAGCAAGTTAGCCACTTCAAAACTTCAAGATGGCTGCCATTTTTCAAAATGGCCACCAACAAGCAAAATGTTGTTTTTTCATTAAAACAATTTGATTACTAAAAAAAAACACAAATATACATCTTTACAAAGGGCAGCCATGTTGATTTTTCAGTTTCATACAGCGTTTAGATTTGGAATTTAGCAAAATATTTTTAATGTTTCTACAAATTTATACCTCAAATATAAAGATGTCCAATATTTGAAAGTGTAGAACTTTTGTCGGCCATTTTGAATTTTCCTTTCCATCCAATAATCATATAGCATCATTTAGCACATGTGGTACATTTTCCTACCATAAAAATGTACTAAGTTAATGCTGAAGTAACAATTAATACAAACTAAATATCCTCCACCACGTGTATGTGGATGACTCTCAGCTACTACCACAGCAAGTTTGAGCTCTATATCTGAAATATTGACAAAATTATGGTTATTTTTGTGCTTTCTGAAAAGTCAGTAAGTTGTGGCAGCCATTTTTCATTGGATTGACTCCGATTTGGAGCCGTTGAATCATTGAATTAAAGAGTTTTGCTAAAATCCATCCAATGGTACACAAACCCAGACAAGAAAACTGCTATCACCCATCTTTTGCCTTTCAGCAATAATCAGATTTACCCGGAGCAGGTTTTTCGAACCCAGGGCGAAAACTGTCAAATGTTCTTCAATATTAATAGAAAAAATGAACATGTTTTGTCAAAGAGTGCACCAGAATGCAAAAATCGACCCCTGACAGCCTAATCCACATACACGCTTCATGGCACAGTAACAACAAATAATAATAATAACAATAATAATAAAAACTGTCAACTCAAACGACGGATAATAACAACCTGTCCGTTAAAACGACAGAACAGTAACGTCAAGCTCAACCTCTGCAGGAGCCGCGGTGCCACTCAATTGATTTTACAGCAAAACCTGTTTTTATTTTATTTTTATTTATTATTTTTTTGTACAACCAACAACGAAAAGAGACCTGGAACGGGGAGCAGCCAAACTGACTTGATAACTGGAATGTTGTGGATGCTTGGGCTACTCTCAGCTCCTCATATTGTATTATTGGCTAGTCTGTATATAAATGCAAATCAATGCGAAGCCTAGGCGATAATATCTAAGATGGAGAGGACACTGCCCCGGCATTTCATATCCTCAGAAAAAGAACGTGCAGTGCATGCAGCTGCTTGTCACTCAACTTTGCTGGAAGTAATAGAACGGGGAGGTGGTTGGCGGCAAGGGATAACAGGAATGCTGAGAAGGAGGGCTACGTGAAAGACAAGACGACTAGACAGCTGTTATGCAAGGAGGATTTGAAGGACTGAAGAAGGTAGTAGGTATAAACATAATAATAAAAAAACAAGTGGCACTCCAATGTCCCCTGTCGCTGAGGGATTTGACTAGTGAATGTTTGTCATTTTCGATACGAGTGTTTTTCTGGACTGAATTTGAACCGAGAATGCACAAACCTTAATGGTTTTGGTGCAAGATTTTCAAATAAGAGTTTCACTGTGGACAAGAATATACATAGGTAGATTTTTTTTTTTTAACTTGCCCAAGACCCTGAGTGACGGAGGGACTTTGGTGAGTTGAGGGAGTACTTTTATCCACTGCCAGGTGCAACAGCAGAACCAGGGGGTGGTCAATGGTGGCTTCAGCCACCATAGATTAATATTTGGCCACCCCATTCATTTAGAGGTAACTATACTTTAAAGCAAAACTAGAAAGCATAGCAAATGATTGCGGTACTTAATATGGTGGTAGCCATCTTGGATTTTGACGTGACAACCCATTTTTTGATAGTGAACTTTTATACCTCTAGATGCAACCTCACACTAAAATGGAAGTTGATACCTTATTGGTCAAGTTATCTAGTTCATGGGGGCAGTTGTGGCTGAGCGGTTAGGGCCGTCGTTCTCCAATGAAAGAGTTGGGGGTTCAATTCCACCACCAGTCACATGCTGAAGTGTCCCTGGGCAAGACACTGAACCCCTCGTTTCCTCCGATGCGTGTCCCATCGGTGTATGAATGTCATAAAGCACTGATTAGCCTTTTTGTAGATCTAGTAGAGTGCTGTATGAATGGGGAAATGAGGGCACAGATTTGCCCCTTTTCCATTAGTACCTTTAGTACTGGTACAGAACAGTTCAGCTCAGCCGCACCGACCAATCAGTCACCGACAGTGTTCTGACGTCACTTTTTGGTATCTGTTCGGACCAGCTGGAACCACAGAGCCAAGTGTTCTGAAAAAAGGGACCGGTTCTACGTACCGTTACTAATGGAAAAGCCTTGGAACCATGCTGAGTGGAGTCGTGCTGTACTGGTACTAATGGAAAAGGGGTAATTGTGTGGTAAAGCGCTATGAGTGTCTGGATAAGATTGAAAGGTGCTATACAAGTACAGTCCATTTACCATTTACAAGACGAACTGGACAGATGTACTGTGGGATGTTCCAAGTCCCCTCTTCGCTCCATGATGGGAACAATAAACTGATAGAAATTATTCAACCACATTGATTCCTTCATGCAACTTTAAGTTTAGACTAGGAGGACATCGCGATAAGGCATCTGTTTGCTAAGTTGGCTGTGCAAAGCTTCCAGTAAAGATGGCCGAACAGCCAACAGCATAATTACACACATGCCCAAACACACAAAGCATTCCTCTTGTCAATATAACAAATCCATTGCACTCACATTTTCTTTCCCCCCCCTTCCAGGCTCCCTTTATGTGCACTGCCTCCTCTGCGTAAAGAACACAAACACACCCGACCAGAACAAGCTGACTGAAATCACAATGATCCTCTTTCGCTTTCGTCAATCGACCTGTAGACACAAGATCGATATGCAATCAGACTGAATTAGGAGGTGCTCTGTGTGAATTTATGGGAATTCCAGTGGGGGCTAAGTGAAAATCCAGGCAGAATCATCGTCAAAATACTTCTACTTACAATACTCCCTTTAATTCACTGTGAACCGAAGGGAAGCTCCTAATTGGGAGAATAAAAGACAACTCAACTTCTCGCTTCTCGACAACATTGTACCTCTCATCCCAAAGAGAAGCTCATTATCTCTAGAAATTCTTCCAAAATACATAAAAGTGTAATCTGATCATTTACAAACTTTCAAAAAGTAAGTAAGCACTAAACACTAGCACTTTCATTGAAAAATATTGATTATTTGACATTTTAATCAATAAATTGGTTATATTTGAGAATTACAACTTTGTTAACCTTAGAGGAATAAAAGCTGGTGTTTGATTAGTAACGTCGAGAAAAAAAAAAAAAGCTGCATTGCTTAATAAGAAATTGTAAAAAGCATCCTTTTTAAATGCTAATAAGCAATGAGCATTGAACACCACCGTTGTGGCTAAAACACCCAAAGAATGAGAGTTAACATGAACTCAATTATCTCGATGTTGATGTATTGATCAGACTCTCACAAAGACGCCTGGAATTAGATCCGGATATCCCTAAAGAGAATCCTTTGATGGTCATGACTAAAGGTGGTCAAGCCCCATGCCAGAGATGTAATTGCTTGGGCAACCTTAAAAAAAAAAAAAACTAGAGAAATTGCATTTCCTGTAAAAAGATAGTGTGATTGCTTATTGCAGAATAACTTGCTGAAAAACAGCTGAAATTAGCTTAAAAAAAAAAAAGTGCTGAAATGTAGCTGAAATAGAAAAACAAGAAGAAAGCACATATTTGTTGAATTAGGTTTAAATAAGCAGAAATGAGCACAAAAATAGAAACTTGGCTAAAAAAGCTGAAATTAGCAAAAAAATTGCTGAAAAGTAGCTGAAAAAGCAGAAAGAAGCCTAAACTACCAGAAGCAAGTGGCAAGAGCTAAAATGAGCTAAATAAATAAAAAAGGTAGAATTAGCTGAAACAGTTAATTAGCATAAAAACAGCTAAATAGCAGAAATAGCTGAAACTAGCATATTTAAGCTGAAAGGAGCATAACTTTGACATTAGCATAAATAAGTTCATTAGGTTGAAAGTCTCAGAAAATACCACAAAAATTTGAATTTATCTGAAAACAGCTGAAATTAGCTACAAAATGCAAAAAAAAAAAAATTGCTCAAAAGGTAGAACAAGCATAAATTAAAAGAAAGCTGAAAGAACACGTGTGCCCAATTAGGCTGAAAGAAGCAGAAATGAGCACAAGTGGAAATTATCTGAAAATAGCTTAAATTTGCAACAACAAAAACAGATGAAAAGTAGCTTAAAAAAGCAGAAAGAAGCATAAATCAAGAGGAGAGAGCACATTTTCTTCTGATTTAGGCAGAAAAAAGTTGACATGAGTGAAAAAAAAGTGGAATTAGCTGAAAAGCTAAAATTAGCATAAACCTGCTAAACTGTACCTGAAATAGCAGAAGAAGCTGAAACTTGCCAAAATAAGCTGAAAATAGCACAAAAGCTAAAATTAGCTGAAAGAAGTTAGAAGAAGCACAAAAATGTTTTAGTGAGCAGAAAAACGCTGAAAGGAGTAAAAAAAAAACCAGCTAAAATAGATGAAGGTAGCTGAAAAAAGTTTAAATTTGCACAAGGAAGCTGAAGCAGAACAAAATGTGAAAGGAGCAGTAAAAGGTCGTGAACAGATCTAAACATTTTGAAGGATGTAAAATGAGCTCAAGTCATTTTCTATGAGAAAACAATGACAGAAAAGGCTAAATAATTCAAAAAACTAAAAGTTGCACCAATACCAAAAGTCTTCCGGAACGAGAATGACGTTTTGATATACGATTTGTTGAAATAGCTTGAAAACTGCAGGACGAGAACCGCGCCGAAAAAACCTACTTAAGAAAAATGGACAAACATTCGCACAACTAGCAAAGCATAACCTGATTTTAAATCAGGGAATCTGTTACAGACCAACAGTTTCCTGCCTACAGGTAATGCAGTCGGCTTCAAGAAACACAGAGAGGAGTGTAAGTGCTTTGATTAGAGTGCACGTAAAGGAGAAGGTGACTGTGAATCAGCAAAGTGACTTTACCAGGTGGAGGAGCAGGGAAGCCGTAATTGACCACAGACAGAAGGACTGGGACAAAATACTGATTGCCTACACCTTCCCAGCCTAATTACACATCACTGATCCACGAGATCAGTTATGCGGGGTAATTGACTTATCCAATGTGCATTCACCCACCTGCCATGGGGTTGTGCTTCTCGCAAAGTGAAAAGGAATCAGTGGCGGGAAGTAATTTTCAATGGGGGGGGGGGTTTTCTAACGTTCAGCAGAAATGAATATTGTGGAAGAATTAGCATTCACGTGCAGTGCTCAGGTAACTGTAAAATAAAATGACTCGTGGCAGCTGGTGGTTGGGTTATCTGATGTTACATTTTACCCTCTTAAATTAAAACTGTGCATCTCCAAAGATTTTCCCACGTTAATATATACACAGAACAAGAACTGGAGTGGAAAAGTTCATTTTGGAGACTTCTTTGAAGAGACGTTGAAACTGACAGTCTGCACGTTTTGGGATGTTTCAGCTGAGAGATGCTCTCACACCAAATACAGTGTATCCCAAAAAGTGCAGACATTTTTCATTAATAACATCGTTGCTTGTGACCCACTTTAATTTGAAAAGCTTTAAGTTCAGGTCATTTTCAGACTGGATGACAAGCCCGCTATGACCTTTGTGACCTACTCAACCTTAGACTGGTTAGTCTCGTTGAGCCTCGAGGACTCATTTACAAGAGAGACCTATTTTAAACAAAGAACACACATGAGAATAGACAATCGTAGAAAAGCATATGAAATACATTTTTGCAAGGTGTTCCAGGAAACAGGAGCGGAGTAAGAGAAGGCCCTTTTGCCAAGTTCTGTCCGCACTGAGGGGACGCTGCAGGTAATTGTGTCCTGAGAGCGCACGCTGTAGCTGCACTGATGAAGTAACATGTAGGAGGAGATGTATGAAGGCAACAGACCAAGCAGTGGTTTAAAGATGAAAATGTACCAGTGAGAGAGTCTGTGTGAAGTTAATGACCAACTGACTAGGCATGTGATGATAACAAATTTTGCTGGGCGATTAATTGTCTCAGAAATTATTGGGATAAACGATATTGTTTGAAATTTGACAATAATTAGTAATTATTGTCAAATTTAAGAAGAAATGTTGGTTCATTTTTGTGTCTAGTGCCTTTCTTGACCACTGGATGGCAGTATAAGATGGTTTGAACCAAAGAATGGATAGTGAGGGAGCGAGCAGCGTGTCTCTAAGAAAAATGGGAGGGAGGCCCCTTGACGTGACATGGGCTTTCTCTTGTTCCTGTTTCTTGGTTCTCAAAATGGCGGACGCTCGGTGTGGTTTGAGCTCTTTAGCGTAGCATTTGTTACACAAAGCTTTTAATTTTTTTAAAAGTAAACAAGTGCTCAGCTTCTTTTTGCAGAAAAAAATTTTTTTACACGAAGGCACGGGTTTCAACCGTGAATTTTGGAGCTTCGACAAGACGGAGGTTTTTTTCCCCACGGTCGACCTGTTAGCTTAGCTTCTCAGCTTAGCTGCTTTTAACGATCCAAAAACGCGATTTTGGACGGTTAAAACAGATTTTAAAGAAAAAAGAGAAAGGGAGGGGTCAGTGAAGAACACCAGAGTTGAGCCTTTTGCCATCCAGTGTCTTCAGTAGAAAGAGAGACACGAAGAAACAATAAAGCCGAGAAATGCTTTAATTGCATTACTTATATAGATTGTGAAGAGGGTGAGTCCTAAAACTGAGCCCTGTGGACCACCATTGTTGACAGATAGCTGGAAGAAGTACCATCATGTTGAACATGTAAAAAAGTTAAATCTGGTCATCTGAACATTCAAAAAACAAAACAAAAAAAATTGTAGAAACATTTCTGAAAGATGAAAGACGTTTCAGACGTTTTAGACGAAACCTTTCTACAATTTTTTTGTTTTGTTTGTTAGAATCTCTAGAGGACCAGATTTAACTTTTTTTTTTAGATTTTTCTACCTGGATTATTGAGCATGCATCAGGATATTATGTTGAACACAATGCCTGAGAAATAATTAGAGAAACAAACCAATATTGTGATCTGAGAAACCAATTTCTGAGAGTTTAAGACAGATGATCTACAGTATCAACAGCTATAGACAGGTCTAAATAAAGTGTAGCACTATTAGAGCAAGGCTGGACTGAGTTAATTTTTTTAACAACAAAAGTAAGCAAATTTGTCTACATTTGTAGATATGCAGCATATGAATATTAACATATTTGTAATGATTCATGAACTTACACAATGTAAAGACACTATGGGCTTTTACGTCTTTGTATCGGTTTCATTATTCATTATTTTCTGCCCGTGTATTTTTAATGCATCAGATGTAGCGTACGGATACGTGTATTGTATTGGACACAGATCACATGCAACACCCTCATATGAGCAAATAAACTTTGCTTTTACAGCACTTTGACAAAAAGTTTCTAATGCATACCAAAATATTCACCCCAAGACGCCATTTATTTCCATTTTTGTCTCTTTTTTTTTTCCTACATTTTCTCTTTGTCCATCTCTGTAGCTCCCTCTCTACACAGACACACGTACATCAAGATGAATAAATTATTCAGTCCATGGTCCACCACTTTTAAGACAAAAAAAGCATTTCAAGTACAGGCCGGTGGGGTGTGGGGGTAAAACCCAACCACTTCGAAAGGGAACGCAATATTTATAGTGCCAAGTGATGCAAACATGTTCAAATCCTTAAACGCTGAAATGCTGATGTACACACTGGCACACAGACACAGGAACACTTACACTTATGCACATTAACGCTAAAGCACATAAACTATAAACAGCCCTTCAACCTTTAATGGAAAACAGGAGAGCCATCAGAATGTGAAGCATCTGTTTCATCAGACGTGCACCGAGAATAAAGCCAGAAGATCTTATTCGCAAATTAAAGTTCTTTTATTTCTTATTTCGTAAGAGTCAACAATAATGTGACAATTACCAATTTTCTTAATCTCGATTGTCAACTGGCTGGATAGTTATTGATGGTCAAGATAGTTATTTCATGTCAGCATTCCTTAAAAAAAAAAGTTATCTTATGGCTCTACTTTTTATAAGTTTAGTCAGTTCAAGCATAGGAAGATTAGTGGTTCCCAACCCTGGTCCTTGAGGAACACCATCCTGCATGTTTTAGCCGTTTCCCTGCTTTGACACAGCTGACTTGAATGATTTGGTGATTAACAGGCTTAGACAGAACTTGAAGTAATTAAATCACTGAATCAGGTGTGTTGAAGCAGGGAAACACGCAGGGTGGTGTTCCTCAGGGACCAGTGTTGGGAACCCCTGCCTTAGACACATTTTTCCTTTAAAAAGGAAATGTCACAGTCCTAAAGAAAACCTAGGAACTTCAATATAACCTAAACTAGAAAAATAGCATTTCCTGGGGAAAATGCTGTGTGAACGCTTACTGTAGAAGGACTTGCTGAAAAACATCTGAAATTAGCTAAAAACATGCTGAAATGTAGCTGAAATGGAAGAACGAGCCTAAATTAGCAGGGGGGAAAAAAAACAGAAAGAGCACAAATTTCCTGAAATTGGTTTAAATAAGCAGAAATGAGCAAAAAAATTTATAAATTTAAAAAATGCTGAAATTACCAAAAAATAGCTGAAAAGTAGGTGAAAAAGAAGAAATAAGCTTAAAATACCAGAAGAAAGTGGAGAGAGCCCAATTGTGCCCAGGTGATTTGAGCTCTTTAGTATAGCATTTTCCACACAAAGCATTTAATAAAATAAAATAAAAATATCCGTAAACAAGTTGTCAGCTTCTTTTTGAAGATAAAAAAACAACTTTTTACATGAAGGCACGTGTTTCAACCGTGAATTTTGGAGCTCGACAAGACGGAGGTTTATTCTCGAAGTCGGCCTGTTAGCTTTGCTTCTCAGCTTAGCTGCTTTTAACAATCCAATAACGCGATTTTGGACGGTAAAATAGATTTTAAAGAAAAAGGGAGGGGTCGGTGAAGAGTACCGGAGTTGAGCCTTTTCTCATCCAGTGTCTTCAGTAGAAAGAGAGAGACACGAAGAAACGGTAAAACCGGTAAATGAAAAGGAGGTCGATAATTTTCATTCATCATGCGATTAATTGATTTACCGTTTATCACGACAGGCCTAATGCGGATATATATTCTTTCAGGAATAGTGGTTTCATTTCTAAGAATTTCCCAAAAATAGTGTTTGTTAAGAACCTAAATCTCAACAGTTTTCAAAGTGGCCGTTTTCTTAAATAACTCATAATTTTAAGGTAATATAATGTTCCTGTGCAGTGTGAACTGATCAAGTAATATAATTCATAATTTTGACTTGTTTCGCTTTAGAAAGACAAATCTCAATTGTACTTTAGAACAATTAAAGTTTTCTTTCACAAACTGGACGTCGGTCACAGATACGTCCTTCTTATTTGTAACTTTGTTAAAATTGGATGAAAGTTTTTTGACCAAATTAAAGAATTTCACAATCGGGTAAAGGACGGGAAAGAACAAAATTAACGTTTTAAGTTAGAACGTTCATTTACAACAATTACGTTTACCTTTTTACAAAATACACAAAGAAAAAAACAGTGAGTGACCAAAGAACATCTTCAAAAGGAAAAGGACTTCACAGGAATTCAACTTGATTGAAACTTGTCAAAGCAAACGAGGCAGAAACGTAAAACGTTGTTTCAGAACGGTTCTCTGAAGTTTTCACTTTGATCTACAAAGAACATCTCTTTAAATAAATAAAAAAAAAAAATTTAAAAACGCAAACATGAAGATTTCCTTCATCTCTCCTTTTGTTTTCCGTCTTGGGTCTTCCCTCCGTGGTGCACCAACCTGCAGGAAACTGGAACGAGAGCTTTTCCTGTCGACAGTCATGTCTGCTAATTTAAAGGAACCCGTAACAGCCGGAGGCGGCTCCATCTGTTCAGTCGCTTTATTGACTAGCTGTGCACAAATTTGGATGTGCACGTCAGCTCCGTTTTCCGAACAATAACTCTAATCTGTGTAAACAAGACTCGTGAAGGCATGTCGGCATTATGGTTCCCATCATTTCAACGTTAAAATAAAAATTACTACAGCCTTTCGGTAAAACAAGCATCTCCACTGACAGAAACATTTATCCATTTTATGATTTAGTTTATTGTTTGTAAGTTTGAGATTTGCAGCATAAAGTAGCTAATGGCAAAATGTTGGTGTTGTATTGGTTTTTTCTTTGCTTAACTGGAGCCAGAATAAATAGGAAGGTTTTACAGTAGTCCCTCGCTACTTCAAGGTTCAACTTTCGCGGACTCGTTATATCGCAGTTTGCCAGCGCATACTAATATATTAAAAAATAAATAAATATTTGTACAAGACACATGATTGTCAACTTTAATATTATTCACGTGATTGGGACAGTACTGACAGTACAGTAAAAAGTTTTTTTTTTTTAAATGTTGTACTTCGCTCTCAATAATCCTACATTGTATTCCCGCTCATAACGACTACATTTCCCAGAAGCCAACAGTGCCCAAACCCAGAAGCCTCGTTTCCTTCTACTGAAATACAGTACAAGAGGGAACGTTTTGATCTGGTCGGAAAAAGTTTGGCGCTTATTACAGTGACTTTGGCGCCCAGTGGATGCAGAGACGCACAGAACCGGACCAGAACCGGAGCAAAACCGGACCTCCAGCTCCATCGGTGAATCTTCAGAGCTGGTAGGTGGCCCATGAGGACTTCCTAGACCTGGAATTCAGAAAATGTTTTTATTTTTCTGAACTCCATGTTTTGTTTTAGAAGCACGTTCATTTATTTATTTTTATTTCCAGAATTGAAATTTTGGGAGAATTTCGGAAAATTAAAAAAAAAAAAAAAACACCATTTCACAGGGCATTAACAACTAATGAGAAATAAAACCATGCCACTTAAATACAGTTTGTGTGGGTATTTTTAACTGTACAAGTTGACATTGGGGTTTTAAAACTCCCTCCTGGAGGTTTGCTGGTCTCAAGATTAATTGTGATGACCTCTATCTATCCTGTAAAATAAAAAATTTCCAGAAAAAAAAGATAATATACATATCAAATGCACAAGTTACTTAATTTTACAGTAATGACTCAGTTCACCAGGCTTACTGTAAAAAAAGCCCCTAAAGGCCAGAAACATACGTACCCTCTAAGGTCTGAAAACCACACAGTCTATTATTTAACTAGTATCGGCAGTTTGTAGGAGCTAAAATGTCAAACCTTTGCTGTAATGGCAAAAGTATATTAAATTCACGTGAAAGCATGACCATGTGAAGGGAGCTGCTATTATAAGCAGGGGTTTCCTTGAATGCATTATTACTTTAACACAGCAGACTGACAAAGTACCAAATATGCTGCTTGTTGCTTGGTTGAATTTAAGACTGAGCATCCCTTAAAGGAATCATTTCACCAAACTAAGATCACGTCACTTGAAACTAAAAGCATCATAGGGGATGCAGCTGTAGCCGTTTGGATCATTATGCACAATCTATTACAATATTGTAAAACCTTATAAGTGTGTTAGAGCTCTGGGTTGGTGTTCATGAGTGTCAATTTTAGCTCGATATCCGTAAAACTGACGGAGTTATTGCCCTTTTCGTTTTGAATAATGCAGATTAGCTGTGGCGTCCTTCTTGAATTGGCTTGACTCCCAAAGTTAATGGGTTATAAATGGACGTTAGATCATTATTTTCTGAGTTCCATTACCATCTACCCAGTGGTTAATGGGATATTTTGCTAACAGACAAAAAGGACCAACACCAACAGTTGATGCCAACGTTTTAATCAAAAATGCAGTGCTCGAAATATGTCACGTTACCAATGCTCAGCTCCAACCACATCAATGTTTAATTGAATATCTATACAATTCATTGAGTTAATGCGATTTTTGTTTCGGCTGTTGATGAGCTGCGGTTGTCATCTTCAACTAGGGTGACTTCAAAAGTTAATCATTGAAGATGCGCATCCAGTGATTGCATTCTGAAAGAGTCATTGATATCTAACCATTAGTTCATGAGATAATAAGCTAACAGACAAAGTTGCCTCCAATAGTAGGTTTACTTGGGGTTCCTAGAGTGAGGCAGAGCTTTCCGTTATCAGGCTCCTCCCTTGTGGAACCAACTTCCAGTTTCTGTCCATGAGGCTGACAGCCTGTCTACTTGTAAGACTTTCTTTTTCATAAATCCTAAAGTTAAGATTGTCTTGGGTTTCTTGAGCCATCCCTTAGTTATGCTACCATAGGTTTAGACTACTGGAAGATAACCTGACAATATCTTCTTACTCTGCTGTTGTCATTACTCAGTTTACTGTAAATGTTTGTATTCATAATGACTTCTAAAATTAACATGTCTTTGCCTTTCTTCCCATAGAAACTACACCTGGACCATTGAAACCACACCTGGACCATTGAAACCACACCTGGGCCATTGAAACTACACCTGGACCATTGAAACCACACCTGGACCATAGAAACTACACCTGGACCATTTAAACTACACCTGGACCACATAAACTACACCTGGACCATAGAAACTACACCTGGACCATTTAAACTACACCTGGACCATTGAAACTACACCTGGGCCATTGAAACTACACCTGGGCCATTGAAACTACACCTGGGCCATTGAAACTACACCTGGACCATATAAACTACACCTGGACCATATAAACTACACCTGGACCATATAAACTACACCTGGACCATTGAAACTACACCTGGACCATTGAAACTACACCTGGACCATATAAACTACACCTGGACCATTGAAACTACAGCTGGACCATATAAACTACACCTGGACCATTGAAACTACACCTGGACCATAGAAACTACACCTGGACCATATAAACTACACCTGGACCATTGAAACTACACCTGGACCATTGAAACTACACCTGGACCATAGAAACTACACCTGGACCATTTAAACTACACCTGGACCATTGAAACTACACCTGGAACATAGAAACCACACCTGGACCATAGAAACTACACCTGGACCATAGAAACTACACCTGAACATGTTTCTATGGGAAGAAAGGCAAAGAATAACATGTTAATTATAGAAGTAATTACGAATGCAAACATGAACAGTAGAGTGAGTAACGACAGCACCAGAGTGAGGTGATGTGGTCAACTTGTCCTCCATTAGTCTAAACCTATAGTAGCATAACTAAGGGATGGCTCAAGAAACCCAAAACAACCCAAGACAGCTACCACCATGCAACATTTTAGCAAAATAGCTGTAAAATTGAATAAGTTATGGGTTTTTCGTTGTTTTATAAGGTTACCTAGCTGTGGCAGCCATCATGAATTGAGTTGACTCCAAAAGTTATTGATCCATCAGTTATCCAAAGTTCATCCATTAATTACTTCCTGATAGCTTTATTTAAATATGTTCAGTGGTTCATGAGATATTTTGCTAACAGACGGACAAACGCATATACACTCGGAGACACAGGCAACTACCCTAACCAGATTATATTTTTCAATCTCGTGTCCTACTTCTGTGTTGATCCATCTTTCCCATTTTCCTGCCTGTCCAAAGCAAACAGAACACACAGACAGCTCGACGGATTAATGTGTGTGTGCAGTGTCACATAAACCGTCTCACAGGTTGGGAGCGCGGCGTGATTTATCGAGGGTCTCGGCGCTGCCATAATAAGCGAGCTGTCAATACAATCACTGCTTCTGCCAACACGCACATGTGCACGAGCAACTGCTAAGCTATTCACGGCTCTATCTTTTTCTAACGTTCTATTCGGCCAGTTAGACAGATGCTGGCAGGGAGGCTTTCATCCATCCACTCGCCGGGGCTCTATTCAGCCAGCTGATCGGCCATCCATGAACAAGAGGAAGAATACAGGCATTTATTCCTTTTTCCACTTGTTGTCTCGCACTCTTCCAGGCACATACACTCCGGTGGCAACCACTAGTCAAAAACCAAAGTGCAAATTAAAGATGTTGCACCTAGAAACTATAAATACCCATCTACTCCTATTAAAAGACCTCTAATTCCTTGAAGGAATGCATAACACACACTACCTTTATCTTTTTTAAATGGACAGACTTACACTAAGACACTACCAGTGTTTCCCCTAGATCAGTGTCCTTGGGTGGGGGGCACTCGTCATATTATTTTTGGTTAACGGGGCGAGAAGTAGGGTTTGAGGACGGGACGGAGTCGTGACTGTGCTACCCGCCTAGCTTAGTGCTACGTTGCTGCCAGTAAATGTTTGGGGGAGGAGAGTGGTACATCAGTAGCATTTTTGCTAGCACATTTGTATAAACATTCAAAATCTATTGTTCTCTTACAGTTGTGTGGTTGCGATATCTTAATTTAATTACTTAATGTAATTACTTTCACAAGGTTTGTGTCAAACATTATTCATCTATTATACAGTATATTTAAATTACCCATAAATTCCAGTCATTTCCTCTACAACACCAGGGAACGTTTGAATCATTTTCAAAACTACAGCCCATGTAAAGTTTCTGGAGCGTTTTCAGGTATCCAGAAAATTCCCACCCCTTTGCAAACCCCTAATGGTAACAATAATTGTTTTTCTCAAATGTTTTTTTTTTTTTAACCTTTATTTATACAGGTAGTCTCATTGAGTCACGAGGACTCATTTTCAAGAGAGATCTCGCATAACTTCCCTAAAAAAAGTTAAAAATGTATATATTTTGTATAATTTTTTTTACACAAGTACCCTTATACACTTGTATATGGGGGTGTCCCAATACCAGCATTTCAGACCAAGTACAAGTACTTCAGTTTGGGTATTTGTCGATACAGAGTACCAATACCAAGTACATAGTTAGTACTTCAACATTACGCAATGACTTTAGAAATATTATTTTATTAGGAACACAGCCAATACTCTACTGTCTTAACACCAACTGGGTTTATCTTAAAATATCTCTAAAAAAACAGACTTTTGTTTTTCTTTTTTTGCATGAAGTGGTATTGGTCTGAAATACTGTTTTACGAGTACAGGTACAAATATTTGGGGCTGGTATCTAGCTTGATACAAATACCAGCATTGTTATTGGGACACTGCTACTTGTTCATACAACAAAGTTGAGTTAAAAGTTACAATTTTAAAAGGGCGCAGACTTATAGTTACAATTATTAAAAATAGCTTATTTTTCATCAAAGTTCATGCTCAATAATCCAGGTAAAAAAAAAAAATCCAACAAAGCCCAGTCAAGTTATCTGAACCTTTTTTTTTTTGTCCTTCATTCAAAGGACTTCATCACCAGCAAAATGGTTGGTCCACTATGTGGGTGTGCTGCTTGCGGGACTCATTTTGTTTGTGGCTCCTCGGACTGATGAAGTCGTTTGGATGAAAGATGAAACGTCTCAACAAATAAAAAGAAACCATCCAGATTACCTGACTTAACTTTGTCAGAGATTCTTTATCACTTCTGTAATTTGATAGCCATGGTAGAGTTGCATTCGGGCACAAAAAATTTGACCCGACCCGGCCCCAGTTCGTAACCCGGATTAGGCCGTGTCATAATAATGCGTTTAATGTGTGGGCTGGGACGGTGTTGGGCTTTTGATTGTGTCAGTGGATGCACGCGGCTGATGATATGGCAACATGGCTTGCCATACAATCACCAGCCGCACGCGGCCATTTGACCGCGTGTTGAAAGTGGTAAAAAAAAAAAAGTTCAGCTAAGCTTCAGATGGGACTACTCTATGGCACGATATTTACTGCCAGGCAGCGATTCATCCAAAGCCCAAATCAGCCACTGCACTCACCAGATGCACGTGGTTGACGACCCAAACAGGTGAGATCCCAAAATATTCTGCAGACATGTGGGAGCAGGGTCCATGTCTGAATAATGCAGAATGCAGGCAGAAGCAGGGATTTAATTTTCTTTGATGGCCATGAAAGAACAAACACCCCCTCAGCTCCGATCTTCTGCCCCCTCAGCCCCGCGCGTCCGCCGACCGTTAACTATATAAGCAGTCAAAGCTTAATAAAAAATATTGAGGGTTTTTTGTGGGTTCGGACCTGTAATTACTGTTAATTTGTTGGGTCGGGTGGGGTTCCGTAATGATGGTCAGGTCGAGCCGGGCTCCAGGTTCGGGTTAAAAATGACAGCTCTAGGCCACAGTCTCATGAAGCCAAACATGGAATCAAACGGTTTTCTACCAAGAAAGCACCAACACTGTCACAACTTTAATAAAAATATACCAGCTGTCCTGCTTGTATTTCATTCAGCCAGTGGTCCTATTTATTTTTTAAAAAGGAATAGCTAACTTGAAATGATAAGTTTAATGCAAAATAGGAGGTTATCATACGTAGTGAGTGAAAGCCATATCGCCAGCTACTGCTGTGGTCACCAAAAAAAAAAAAGTTCCACGTATTTCAGTGCTATTGCAAACCAGAATATAACTTGAGGCTTGAAAGGAAGCATCCACACAAATAAAATGCATCAAGCAATTTGCATCCAAAATTATTACAAATAGCACACAGAGAAACATTTTATGCAAAACAGGAATACGTGTTTATTTAACCAATATTTTTCGTCAATCTTTTACTTAAGACTTTTAAGAGCTTTTGATGTATTTTTTCCATTTCTAATTGCGAAGCCAGTTTGAGTGCTTCAGACTCGATCGGTAATTGTCTTCCTGACATTTAATGACAAGATATTATTGGAACCGGTAGAGTTCGAGGCCAATTCATGCCTCAGGTGCTATAAATAGCAATAGGATGATGACAGATGAATGCGTATTGTTGGAGATTTAGATGGAACAGATTTGGCTCCAATAAAACTGACAAGATTACTGATATTCCGTGAAAACGAGATGATCTAAGGTATATAGGACATTTCAGCGTTTCTGTTCTACGGAAACTTGCCAATCGTTACTAATGAACTCAAGAGCGTGAGCAAATCCACATGGGGAAAACTATTTTATCCCTGAAGATTTTTTTTTAACAAAAATGAATGCTCTCTCATTTTATAGTAAGCTCATTTCCAAGAATATGAACTAAAAATAAAGAAAAAACACTGCATAATAGTTACAAATTGATTTCATGTCACCGAGTGAAACAGGTATTTGATCTCAAAGCCAAACATGACAGTACTTGGAGGAGAAACCTATGGTGGTAACTCATTTCTTGCGCAGTAGTTGGTCAAGTTTCAAAGGGGATTTTGGTACATATCTTTACAGAAAATCTAAATTCTTTGGGTTTCCTGGCTGATACGGTTTTCACTTTCAGGCCTATCTATGGGGATCACGATCAGTCGGTCGGTTACAATTTGTGTCCCACGTGTGGTATATAACCTATCTATGGGAGCCAGAATTATGTTGTATGAAATTAAATACCTATTATACTAAAGGATGTGCAAAACCTTTAAATAATGTAATTTTTCTGAGTTTTAATTGATATGCACTGTCTTTCGTAATAAAAATTACCAATGAAATTAGAGACTGTTTCACACAACACAGTTTTGGGGGTGGGTGGGTGGGGGGGGGTCAAAGTGGTTCGTGTAATTGTCAACTACCGGAATGTTTCAGCCAAAAAGAAACATTTAAAGTAAGCAAACGTTTTGCACTACTGTTTCATTTTCTTATATTTTGCTTGCATGAAGCCTGATTCATTGTTACCATTTTAAAAAGGTCTTAAGCATTATTTCTAAAAGCATTAAAAGATTTTTTCAGTATTTTTCTTGGACACTGGCTGCTTTTTCCACACATTTACGATAAACAATATATCAAGTAATCACATGTTAAATGAATATTATTGACCTCATTTTCATTTATCGGCTAAATTTATTTTTTTTGTTTTGTTTTTGTATAATTTCTTCTATTTACTTTTCATTTTATTAGCTTTTTTATATGATTGTCTGTTGTTGTTTGTACCTCATCTGTGTTCTTTGTCTAAAACAGGTCTCTCTTGTAAATGAGTCCTCGAGGCTCAATGAGACTAACCTGTGTAACTAAAGGTTGTGTTCTGATCTGAAGCAGGGAGAGGAGGAGCAATTTTCTTCCATTTCAGAAGGTTTATTTTACCCACGTGTAAAGTACAAGATCACCAGCCTGGGCCATTGTAATTCCACCATGCGGTCACGAACAATGGCGCCGAACAACAACAGAAAACCCATCTTCTTCAGAGCTCGGCCACACCTCCTGGAGTTGTCACCACCATCGACGAATGGGAAGCCCTACTCCATCATGTGACCCAGCTCTCAACCAATAATATCTTGACATCTTGTGTTCTATAATGGGTGGGTGCGTGAATGTTGGGAATTGTAGGCATATAACTAAAACTACATTTTCCTACTGGAAACAGAATCAGATCATGTTTTAACACAATATAATTCTAAATAACAAAACGGCATACATATATCTAGATATTTCATTAAGTTAACATATTATCTGATAAAATTATATTTCAGTTGAATGAATTTGTTTCCTCGTGTCTCTCTCTTTCTGAAGACACTGGATGACAAAAAGGCTCGACTCCAGTGCTATTCACTGAGCCATCCCTTTCTCTTTTCTCGTTTGAATCCATTTTAACCATCCAAAATCGTGTTTTTGGATCGTTAAAAGCAGCTAAGCTGAGAAGCTAAGCTATAAGCTAAGCTAACAGGCCAACCTCAAGAAAAAAACCTCCGTCTTGTCGAAGCTCCAAAATTCACGGTTGAAACCCGTGCCTTCGTCTAAAAAGTTGTTTTTTCTCTGCAAAAAGAAGCTGAGAGCTTAAAAGCTTTGTGTGAAAAATGCTATGCTAAAGAGCTCAAACCACACAGAGCGTCGTAGGGCTTCAGCAGACTATTCAAGTAATTGACTCATCGATTCTACGACATCGTGAATTTTTTAAATGTCACGTAGAGTATTCGCAGTTACGTTATGTCGCAGTTACGTCATTGCGTCACGTGATCCGCACCTTGCGCGGGCAACTACAAAATGGATTCCCCTAAGCAGACGGATGGCGCAGAGCAGGCCCAGTCTTGGCACACAGGTAGAAATACATCAATAGTCTGGAAATATTTCACTAAAGATTAATCTTCTGGTTCAACTATCGTAAGGAAACAGAAAATGAATCCTCCAGAAACCCTCAAATAAAGTAGATGCCATTTCCTGCATTATGGTGTATTTTAACAGGTAGTTAAACATCTATGTTTATATATTTAAGTAAAAACTTGATTCAGGAAGTATTTTAGAGAGCATGGCACTACTAGTAGTCTGACTAACAGCTCTCCTTGTGTGAATAGAGCACGCTCCACTTCTGTCACTCCACCCACCCCAACTGGACGACAGTTAGCGGCGTGAAATATAGACACACTAGCTAGGATTCTACAGACGTAGTACTCCACTTCTCTAATGCATCCTAACACCCCACCCTGGTCAACAACAACAGCAGCAGCAACAACAGAATGGCATTAACGTAGCGCTAAGCTAGCGTGCAACACAGACGCGTCTCCCCCTCTTTCCCCCATCCCATTGACGAAAATCCCTCAGAGATGAGCATCATGCCGAGGTAGATGACGGAGGGGAAACACTGCATGTGGTGTTGCTGTAGGTAACCAGGAAAACCCGGAGTGGACTTTTAGTGGTTCGAGTATTCTCCTATTAATCAAGTGGAATGGATTTGTTCATGAAGAAATAGAAACTGTGCTGAGTGAACTTATTTCATGTTAAATGTGGAGGGGTCCAAATAAATATTTTTTAAATGTTGACACGTTCCCTTGACATATAATTGTTGTGATGCCGATTTATTTAAAATTGTGTGTGGTAGTAGCCAAGAGTCATCTATAAATTAGTCTGAGCACAACAGATCTTGTAATATCAAGTGAACTCACAAAAATGTTTTTTTTTTTTTTTAACAAAAGTTATATTTTAACATAATCTCAGTTTAAAGCAATGGCGTGAAAGGTTGCAGGAGATATGCCTTCCTTCAAGAAATGCAATGCCTTTAATTAAAAGCATTTTCTTAAACAAGAAAAATAGCTTTTTTTTGTCAGTTTGTGTCATCAATATCTTCCAGCATTTAAGTTGGTTTTAAGAATTGCTCACTCAGTCATGGCGGGTCCCTCAGGACATGACAGGGGCAGATTAGGCAGTGAGAGGTAGACAGCCAAGGGTGACAGAGCAAGAATAACGCACAGTAGTTTAACAAATGGCAGGGCGGTGATGCTTTTTTTCTTCAATAAACCACCGTCGCTGCCCCGTCACCTCACTACCCCCATGCTCCTTGACAAACCCACCATGACAAGTAGACTCTCTACCCAGCAGCAACAGCAGACTGGTCAGATCAATCCACAGGCATAGAGATAGAGAGCAGAACAACTGTGCAAGTCAGAAGGAAAAACATCAAAGCAAAGAGGGAGGTAGCAGTAAAAGCCGGGGGAAGGGGGGTGAAGACAGTAAAGGAAGAGAAAACAAAACGCAAATGACCCGAACATGACTCAGGTATACTTAGGTTCGTAGGTAAAAATGATGCAAGAGTGAGACAGGAGAGGAAAGGGGGCAGGAGGAGATTATGCCCGTCCTTGTCCAGAGCAGATAACATGGCGAGTGGAGCTTAGCCGACTTAGTGTGGCAAATCCGACTGTACACCTGGTGGCATCATACAGGGAAAATACTAACGGCCTGACAAGCATTAGCAATACTGGACTAGCTTACCAGTTCCCTTTAATGTCAACACGGTTACTTCTGCGACAGTAAAAGTTATTATTTTTAGGAATTAAAAGATCAGATCCAGTCTAATGGCGACAGATTGTCAGTCATCCAGGACTTGGATGTTTTTAAGTGGTTAAATGTGGCCTAAACGGTTCATTTAGTGTGATTTTTAGATCAATGACTTATAAGGCCCTGTCCACATGGGAACGTTTTATGAGTAGGCAAAGGGTTTTTATCATTTCAGCCTTAGAATCATGTAAATAGACCATATTAAACGGTCTTATTTAGTTATTTGAATATATTTCTATATATACAGTATTAAGGTAGAAACTGGGTTCAACAATGAGACAATCCTTAAAGGGCAATGCTGTGTGGACAGCCTAAATGTAACCTTTTGAAAAAAACGATGTCATAACCCCACTTCTTACCCTTCGATCCCAATGATGACAGATTACATGATTGCTTTTGTGTTACAGATGCTGGTCAACTACTGCAGAACCTTGATAAATGGTATAACGTCAATGAACAGACAAGACTGATGAAAAATGCAATTGTCGTGAAAAGAGAAAAGCAACAAAAACTCAGACTAAATAATCTAAGGCCAAAAGGTTTTTTCACTATGTTGAACACTTTTCTATCTTATCAAGACACTCAAAGCTCTTTACAACAATCTGTGCCCTCATTCATACAGCACTACTAGATCTCTACAAAGCTAATTGAACAAATCATTCTAAAGAGATTAATCAGTGCTTTATCACATCCATACACCGATGGGACACACATCGGAGGCAATGAGGGGTTCAGTGTCTTGCCCAGAGACACTTCAACATGCGACTGCTGGTGGAATCGAACCCCCAACTCTCCCACTGGAGGACGAATGCTCTAACCACTCATCCACAGCTGCCCAAAAAGAGCGAGTAACAGTTTGGCCAGCTGTGTAAAAGACACGTCTATGGTCTTTCGAGTTGGGTACCTGGTTTCACATGAGGAATGCGCGATATAAACGGTACACGATAGAAACGATAGAAATTTAGCCTACGATATAGATCTGTCTTCTACCGGCTAACCGCAGTAATGCTGTGTCTGATGTAAAATCTGAGTTTTCAGTTTAATTGTTACTTTTTTTTGTTGAAAACTGTGCGCAAGTGGCGTTAAAGTCTTTTCTTCGAGAGCTAAGTAGCGAAGCTACAAGCTAACTACATCTGACTTGCCGTAGTGTTGCCGTATTCTGACGCATGCGCAAAACGCTGTGTTCCGTCGAAAGTTTTATTATTTTTTCCCGTCGAAAGTTAAAGTAAGCGTTGGTCAGCTTTAGAGAAACCTGCTCTCTGATCTGTGAAAAGAACGCTGTGTTGTGTGATTTAACTGCGAGACCCTCTGGTCAAAGCCACAGACTCATTTTGTGTCAGCTCTCCTTAAAGCAGAAGGAGGCGCCCACTAGAGGTTTGGAGGGTGAAGTGTTTCAGTGTAAAATGCTGCTCTGTTGCTGTTCATTTCTTAAGTGAGAAGACTGGAAACTGTTAAGAATTAACAACATTCTTTTGTTTAAAACATATGGCTAAAACTACATTTGATAACTTCTGCACTGTTTTTGCATTACAAGAAAGAAGCCTAATACTTGATTTGTTTATTATTTAAAAACTCTCTGGACCTAGTAGTGGAATTTTTTTAAATTCAAAATATATGATGTCAAAAGGACATCCTATGCTTTTTTTAAATTCCTATTAAGTTTTATACCAAAAACATATCGCGATATATATCGTTATCGCTACCCTTAACAATACATATCGAGATATGAATGTTATGCCATATCGCACATTCCTATTTCACATGCTATGCAAGTATGTTTTTTTTTATATTTTATTTTTTAAACAAATCACAGCAAAATTATATAATTTATTAAAAAATCCGAAACCAGATGTCGACATTTACAAATCTTACTTTTGGCGCCACATATATTCCAGTTTTAGTCTAAATTTTGTTCAAACCAGGAATAGTCCCATTAAATGAGCTCCAGATTGATGTCAATAAGAAACTAATAATAATAATAATCTTGTGGGTGTCTTACGCACCTATAAAGCGAGATATCACTCAATTTTTCTCATCTACTCTCTGATTTAAAGCCAGATACAGCACAGTTTCAAAGCTTTTAAATTATTTTTTAACACCACAGCTGGAAGCTGCTTGACTTGCAAGCTAACAGCTCCTGGTGTAGTAAATTTAGCAGTTTTGATTATAACAATACTTGCAATGACTAGAACCAAGCTGAAATTTCATACAGTTTCTTACACAAACCATATATACAGTACAACAAATATCAGCTTTATTTTACAATAGTGTGTTTAGTTTTAGTCTTGTTTTTTATGACCACAAGTCCTTCACTGCTAACCGGAGATATTTATATACCTTCACTTTAGCTAGTCCAGTGGATCACTTGTAGCATACTGAAAGTGAAGTTAAGCTCGTTTGTGACCACAGTGTTCCTCGTGCAATCCTTTCAAATTAAATGAGGAAAGTAAGTGACATTCAGGTTTTTTGTGCCAGTTTTGAAAGTGGGTAGGGAAAATGGACAATGTTCAGGTGTTGTATTGAAAATACCATGGTGGGACTTGGTGTATAACTTACTGCTACTCTTAGTAGTATGTTCCTACTAGCCGCCAGGGAAGAATGGTGCTTATCAAAATTACAGTTGCATTGTTGCTTTGGTTTTGCATATTTTTATACAAAGTCTACCAACTCAATTTTTGGTTAATATATGTAGATAGGGTGATAAGGAGATTTGGAAAAATTGCGACAACAGACTTTGTCCATATGTCTACCATTACGATGTGACCTAGAAACCAAGACAAGAATAAAGCAGTTTTAATACATTTCTATCTTACTCGGTCTAAATCCTGTTATATTAAACTTTTATTCTGTGCTTAAATGCTTAATAACTGTTACCAAGAGCTATAATTGTTGTAGGAAAATCTATTGCCCCGCAAAAAAGGTTTTCTATAGAACATGTCCCTAATGTCTAAATTATTGCCATCTAGTGGAATAGCATAGGTATTTTAGTCTTTTTGTTGGATTATCCATCCATTATCTTTACCCACTTCTTTGTTTTCAGGTCAGGGGGTCACTAGTGCCCATGTCCAGCTATCACTTTGCAAGAGGCAGGGGACACACAGAACAGGTCTCCAGTCCATCACAGGGACACAGAGACAAATGAGACAACAATTCACTCCGTCTCTCACACCTAGGGACAATTTAGAGTTACCAAACAGCCTAACATGCATGTTTTTGGTTTGTGGGAGGAAACTGGAGTACATGGAGAAAACCCACGCATGCACAGAGAGAACATGCAAACTCCAACCAGAAAGGTCCCAGGCTGGAATTTGAACCAGCGACCTTCTCGCCGAGAGGCAACAGCGCTACAAACTGAGCCACCGTGCCACTTGTTGGGTTATGTAAACAACAAAAAAACGTACAACATCAGTATCAGTTGTAGACAGAGGCTAAATTTACTGCATAGGACAAATGTGGATAAAATACTCGCCCAAGCAAACATAAAAGTTTACACGCGCATCTGATTTTATGTATACTAGGTCATTCAAGTTCACGGCACAGGCCATTTCATGAGAAAAGAATCATGTTCAAAGAAATATAGCATCTTTCTGCTCAGAAACACATCCATCAGACAGGGCTTGTTTACTGGGCTTTGAAGACCACCATTTCACACTTATTGACAGACAATTTGACTGAATACAGGAAGGTAAGTGAAAAGATAAAAAACAACCTCTACATTCTCTTTTATCACAAGACCTTAGATTCATCCCCGAACATCACCCCCAGGTGTTATCAAGGGCATGTGAAATGGATCTTACATCCTTCATTCTGACCAGACATCCTGACCACGCTCAGATGGCACAGTAGTGCGTCTGAATCCTCCACTGACCTGTGTTACATTTACATGGACGGCTCAGGGGAAAGCGACACCAACAGACAGGATGGTTGCGCTTTTTGTTTTCTGGTCACGTTCCTCTTGCGGTCTCCGGGGCTGCCATCAGAGAGTCTCTGCCGACCCCGGTGCCAGGCAGGCACACAAGTCACCGTGAGCCAACGGATGCTCACAGTGCTTAAAAAAAAAAAAAAAACTGTATCCAATGATCCTGCAGAGACACTCTTGTGTGATATGAGTGAGGACGGTTCGTTCATTTTCCCACACAAATCCGGTATTTGAAAGAGAGAGCATAAAACTGCCCACTTGCAACAAGATAATCTACAAATATAAATACAACATTGGAGCACATATTTCGAATAAAGTCCACAATTTGAGGCCTAAATTCATCAAGGTGTGGACTATAGTAGACCCCTGAAAGTGCGCTATCAATCACCTAGCTGTCACAAAGCAATAACCACCTGTACTTTAACGTTTTCTTGAAGGGATGAACTTGAAAAGAAACAGTGATTAAGTCAAGCTTAGAGCCGTCTAAAAGGTAGGTCAGATAGGGCTCCCTAGGGGCCAAGAAGGGGTAGAGGTAAGGCAGCCGACTTGGGACCAGAAAGTCACGGTTCAACTCCCCATGTCGTGGTGTCTCTGAGCAAGACACAATCCTTAATTGCTCCCAGGGCTCTTTCATAGCTGTCCACTGCTCCACCTGGGTGTATCTCAGGTGTGATGGGTTAAATGCAGATAACTAGTTTCACCATTGTATGGGAACGTACAATGATAATCTCAGACTTCCCTTCCTTCTCCCTAAGAGGTCAGCTTAGTCCATACATTCAACAAATTGGGATGCACTTTGTGTTCTGACAGTTAATTATTAAAACTACTACTGACTTCTTTAGATAATTGGGTTTTTGGATAGCACATACCAATGTTTCCTTTCCGGGTGCAACAGTGAGCTTTACCCTCACACAACCTGGTTCATTGGTTTTTCCCTTTTTGGACCACACTGGTTGGTCTTGACCACTACAGAAAGGATACAACCATCAGAAGAGGCAGTTTTACTAAACAGTTAAGCCAACGCAGTTTGGTACTCTTTCTGCTTCCAATACATTAATCAAGGATGGCACGTTCACTTAAAATACATCTCTTACCAGTACAGCAATTATCACATCACCTCCCAGTGGTTGTATTCTTAAACCTATCCCAGAGATCTGCAACCATTACAAACAAAAGAGACATTTCTGTTCCTTCGCTTACATAATTAAATTGTCCAAAATCACACAGCATGCCTAGAGTTTGAAATAAAAACAAGACACATCATTAAGATATATTAAGATACCTCAGAAAATATTAAACTATTGCTTTTTAAATTATAAAATTCAAGATCTGTAAAAAAAAAATAAAAAAAGACATTTATTGGCAGTTTTAAAATGCTGATTCATATCAATATCAAATATCAGTATCTAACTTTAAAATAAGAAAGCACATACTTGTATCATAATAAATTATTAGAGGATAAACAAAAAGCCAGTTTGTCGAGTATTTGTGACAATTTCTTGTAATGAATGCTTGTAAAAATTTGGCTTTCGAGAGACTCAAACATGGCAGTGCTTAATGAACTATCATGGCAGCTGCAAAACAGAAAATAATTTCTCTATGGCACCAATAAATCTGAATTTTTTTGGTCTATTTCCTTTCCATGATAGTCCTAAATCATGCAGTTATTAATTATGAATACAGGTGTCCAATGTTAAAGGCCAGCCATTTCCTACTTGTCCTAAAACTTTCCTCCATTTATCTAAAGAAACAAAGTTAAGAGCAGCACGGTGGCTCAGTTGGTAGAACTGCCACCTCTCATCGAGCAGGTCGTCCCAGTTCAAATCCCGGCTGGGAACCTTCCTATGTGGAGTTCGTATGTTCTCTCCGTGAATGCGTGTTTTTACCCCCGGGTACTCCGGTTTCCTCCCACAGACTAAAAACATGCATGTTAGGCTGATTGGTAACTCTAAATTGTCCCTAGGTGTGAGTGAGAGAGTGAATGGTTGTTTGTCTCGTTTGTCTCCATGTGTCCCTGTGATGGACAGGAGACCTGTCCAGGGTGTCCCCCGCATCTCGCAGTGATGGCTGGACATGGGCACCAGTGGATGGATGGATGGATGGATGGATGGATGGATGGATGGACGGACTAATAGGTTATGTTAACTTGTTTTCTGTGGCAGGTTGATCAAGGTTTTTTATGCATTTGTTTATTGTATTTTAGGGTTTTCACTTTCGTTTTTCAAGGTTCCAAAGGAAAAATAAGGTAAATTTTGCAAGACTAAAATTTCCATAACCGGCTTATTGCTTCTCCAATTCAGACAACCTTGGTGTCAGTCTATTCTTTCAAGCTCTAGACATTGCACATATAAAAAGAACAATTTGTGGACTCTAATCTTTTGCTTTTTTTTTTTTGTTTGTTTGTTTTAGATTTTATCTCAAACTTACTTTGGGGTACTTACTAGGTACTTGGGGGGATTGTTACATGGTAAACACAAGATACCAATAGGGTGCTTATGGGGGGTACCTACAGGGTACATACGGGGTACTTACTAAAATACCTATGGAAACCAGACCATTTTATGTAGTAACCAGTGGCGATTTTAGCCTCTTTTTGGTGGGTACTCAAGCACCCCTAAATTTTAACTCATTTCTCCTGAAAAATAAAGTAAAAAAAAAAAAAAACAGAACCCAAACCCAGAACCGCCCCCCGCCCCCCTTGTTTATTTATTTTTTTATTTTTTTAAGCGGTTCTGGGTTTGGGTTCTGTTTATTGCATTTATAATTCAATTCAATGAAATAAACAAATTTAAAAGGAAGCAGATCATTGTAATACTTGGTTAATTTACATAACGACTTTAATCGCTGGATGTCCGGCCCCTGAGCTGCTGGCTTTCAGTAACTGTGGCCCCCTGAGCAGTTTAGCTGAACAGCTCTGCTTTAGAGGATAGAATACAATTTATTCCATTTCCAAAACCTAAACCGAGTGTGGAAAAATGTAAAAGATGGTTCAAGTCCTGCGGCTGACCTCATAAGTAGCTGAATACAACAGTGATAAACAGGAAGTAACACATGTTCGTCTGGCCCAAGGTAACTGCAAGTAAATAATCCATTTTCGGTCTCTAATTAAAGGTTAATACTTAAAGCTAGTTGTGCTTTGTTTTTAAATGTAGATATATATTGCAACTTCTGGTTGCAAAAGTTTAGACTTTGTTATGATCAGTTAAAAATAAATTGATTTTGTACAAAGCTTTTATAAGGCTGTGTAATGTAAAGCAGAGCGCTACATCTGTAGCATCTTAGCTAGCACGTCTGCATCATTTTTGTACTACTAGGTCTTAGCGTATTTTAACGTTTTTCTTAGTTCATATCTTAGATCTTACCGTTTCTCTTTTACAATTTATACTTTTGTTTGATGTAACTGGGACCCTGTGTACACAACTTCATCCCACCACATGTACCACATGTGGTGCGTATGACAAACAAAGAAACTTATTGGACACCGCTAGCTTAGCGCTACTTCTTGTTGTGCGAAGCTCTCTAAAATAGTTATTGAATTAAGTGCTTACTTATGTAGGTAAACGTAGATGTTGAACAACCCGTTAAAATACACCAGAATGCAGGAAATGGCATTTACTTTATTCAAAAATTTCTGGGGTAGGCTGTCACAATAACAAATTTTGCTAGGCGATTGTCTCAGAAATTATTGCGATAAACGATAATATTGTTAGAAATTTGACGATATTTACCATTTATTGTCAAATTTAAGAAGAAATGCTGGTTACATTGTTTTGTGTGTAGTACCTTTTTTGACCACCGGATGGCAGTTTAAGACTGTTTGAACCGAAGGATGGATAGTGAGGGAGCGAGCAGTGTCTCTTTAAGGAAAATGGGAGGGAGGCCCCTTGACGAGACATGGGCTGTCTATCTCCTTCCCATTTTCGATTCTCAAAATGGAGGACGCGCAATGTGATTTGAGCTCTTTAGCATAGCATTTTTCACACAAAGCTTTTAATTTAAAAAAAAAAAAATCAGTAAACAAGTTCTCAGCTTCTTTTTGAAGAGGAAAACAACTTTTTACACGAAGGCACAAGTTTCAACTGTGAATTTTGGAGTTTTGACAAGACGGATGATTTTTCCCCGGAGGTCAGCCTGTTAGCTCAGCTCGTATCTTAGCTTCTCAGCTTAACTGCTTTTAACGATCCAAAAACACGATTTTGGACGGTTAAAACGGATTTTAAAGAGAAAGGGAGGGGTCAGTGAAGAGCACCGGAGTTTAGCTTTTTGTCATCCAGTGTCTTCAAGTAGAAAGAGACACGTGGCCACCACGTTGTTCAAGCCAAGAGCCATTGTCAGTGTCATTCCCCAATCTGTTACAGAAACACGATCTGTAGTGTACTTCCGGGTCACACGGATCATCGTTGTTTATGAATAAAAACGGTCTTAATTTACTTAGAAAAGTACGTGCTCTATCTCCACCGATCTTCATGTAGCTAATTTACACCATTCGTATTTCCGTTACAAATCATTGGTTAATGTGCGACGCATTAGAACTGACCCCCAGGCTGGGCTGAATGAGGAAAACCCTACAAGATACAGAGTCAATTATTTCCATGGTGAAACAGCGCCGCTCAGTGGTGAAGCTGCATATCATTTTAACTATGATGTAAATATGTCAATGATTTTAACGGAAATACGAGTGGTGTAAATAATAGGGGTGCAGCGATAAATCGGCCAATTTATCGGCCCCGATTTTCTTAATTTTTGGAAACCTGAAATCGGCCAATACTTGCATGAGAAACCGATTTTACAGATTTTTATAGTTTTAACAACAATTATCTGAACTCCATTTATATTTCAGAGCACTCATGGCCAGTTAAAACAAGTTTGTATTGTTTCTATGATATTGTTCAAGGGTATGTTTTTCAACAAAATAATATTGGACAATTGAAGGTGCATTGTGACATTATAACACCTGACAGCGTCGCTTATAAAACAAAAACCGTATCGGCCAAAATCTTAATCGGTAGATCAGACTTTTTAGAAATCGGTGATTGTCCAGAAAATTACAAATCGGTGCACCCCTATAAGCAACATGAAAATCGGCTGAGATGGAGCACATACATTTCGAAGTAAATTAAGACGGTTTTTATTCATAAACGGAATTATACTAGTACATTTTCCTTAATCTAACATATTCAAAGGAGATCCGTGCGACCCGGAAGTATTCCTTTTAGCGCATGCGCAAATGAGCTATAGGTTCCGTAACAGATTGGAGAATGACAGTCAGCACTGAGGGCTAAGCAATACTAGCCAAATTTCACATCCATAGCTGTAAATGTGCCATGCTAAAAACTAAGAATGTGCGATATGGCATAAAATTCATATCACGATATGTATTGTGAAGGGTGGCGATAACGATACATATCGCGATATGTTTTGGTATAAAACTTGCAATACGAATAAAAAAAAAGCATAGGGTGTCCTTTTGCCATCATATATTTTGAATTAAGAAAATTCCACTACTAGGTCCAGAGAGTTTTAAAATAATAAACAAATCAAGTATTAGGCTTCTTTCTTGTAGTGCAAAACAGTGCAAAAGATATCAAATGTAGTTTTAGCCATATGTTTTAAACAAAATAATATGTTGTTAAAGAGTTAACAGTTTCCAGTCTCACTTAAGAAATGAACAGCAACAGAGCAACATTTTCAACTGAGAACACTTCACCCTCCAACCCTCTAGTGGGCGCCTCCTTCCGCTTTAAGGAGAGCTGACACAAAATGAGTCTGTGGCTTTGACCAGAGGGTCTCGCAGTTAAATCACACAACACAACGTTCTTTTCACAGATCAGATTTCTCTAAAGCTGACCAACGCTTACTTTAACTTTTGACGGGGAAAAAAAAAAAAAACTTGACGGAACACAGCGTTTTGCGCAAGCGCCAGAATACGGCAACACTACGGCAAGCCGGCCGTAGTTAGCGTGTAGCTTCGCTACTTAGCTCTCGAAGAAAAGACTTTAACACCACATGCGCACAGTTTTCAACTCAAAAAAGTAACGATTAAATCTGACAACTCTCATTTTACATCAGACACAGCATTACCGCGGTTAGCCGGTAGAAGTCAGATCTCTATCGTAGGCTAAATTACTATAGTTTCTACCGTATATATATCACGCATTCCTACTAAAAACCTAGATTTATAGTTTTTTTTTTCTACTTATCTTTCTTCGTATTTGTCTACTTTAAAGTACTGTACCAATACAAAAGCCCTAAAAACTAAAACACTAACGAATTTCTATTGTAAACTGCCCAAAACATAATCTCATGTTATTATTTGCCTATATTTTTTTGTTACGCCTGCCTTAAGTCTCGAGCCATGTTTGCCATTGCAGGATTTTGTTGCATTTGTTTTGTATAAATAAAGGGGGGGGGGGGGAAACAACTGAGGGCTAAGCACCCCTAAAGGGCAGATTCTAGAATCGCCCCTGCTAGTAACTTAATTGTTGCCTCAGTAGCAACAGCCTTGTTGCCCACACCTGGTTTTAATCACAGCTATGACAACGTGGGGGTTTTGCAGCTGATATATTAAATAATATCCCACATTGCAAGTTTTTCCTAATACCAGTCGCACTTCCCAGTCAAATAAAGGGTCAGATTTGAGACAGCTGCCCAGTAGATCACCACGCGTTCCCATGCTGAATCACAGTTTACTGATACACACATTTAAGTAGCACTAGGAGACAAACTGCGATTATTTCTTACACGTGCGCGTGCCAGCAGCTCACAAATGTCGCGTGTGTTTGTGTATGTGGCGTGACATCGCGTCGCGAGCCAACAGCCGCGTGCTCGCCTCAACTTGTTTCACAGAGACGGTGCCCTTACCTGAAATTTATTTTTATTTGATTTTCATTCAGTCCACCCCGAGCCGCTCGTCCTCCCGACAGACACCCTTTAAATCCTCCTGAGCCGAGCGGAGCTGCTCCTCTTCCCGAACAGGTGCTCGGCGCCGGAGGTAAGCTCCAAAATCCGGAAACAGCCGAGCCGAGCCGAGCGGTTGGCCCGAGGAATGCAGCAGGTAGCCCCTGAATCCTCTGGTGAGGGGGTTTGAGGTGCTCCTGGTGCCGTTAAGACTCCTCCTCCTCCTCCTCCTCCCCTTCCTACAGCCTGACAGTCCAGAGTAGCCTCCTTCCACATCTCTCCTGTCCTCTCTGAGGAGGAGAGAGTCTCCTGCTCTCAAACTTACAATAAGCGACCGAGCGACAGCCTCACAAACAAAGAAAAGTCCTCCAGTTGACTTCCTCGCCCACAGAGACTCGTTTATCGTTGAATGCCGCCAGTAAAAAGTGTCACAAACCCCTCAAGTCTACATTCAAAGGAACTTGGCGCATAAAAAACCATTAAAAACACCCATTGAGCAGGATAGCAGCAATAACTCTCAGTAGTGGGTTGCTGTCTTGACTTTATTAATCTGTCAAGTGGTTGTAGAGAAACTTTGGGTTTGTGAATGAACTGTACTTGTATAGAGCCTTTCTATCTTGTTCAAAATTCAAATTCAAAAATACTTTATTAATCCCAAAGGGAAATTATTTGTTGTTGTAACTCGTTATCCTCATTTCATTAAGAGATGTTATAGATGCTGATGACTGTAGACAGGAAGGATCTCCTGGAAAGGTCCATCCCACAGTGAATCCTAAGAAACTGGCTGCAGATGCCGTCCGATCCGTCCACCCAGACTTGGCCGGCCTCTCAGTTCCCCCGGGCTGTAGGACCATCCAAATGCCAGGTAGAACTCCTCCCAGAGCGATGACCACTCCTCCCAGCAGCCTGCTGAGCTCCTTGTCGCTGAGGACAGCCAACTGTAGGTGCCGAGGGATGACCCCGTCCCTCCGCTGCCATGAACCGCACCCCCTGCCAGCTCCAGGATCCCAGAGACCAGGCACTCGAGCACAGCCGGCAGGTAGATGAGAATGCGTCCACAAAACATCCTTTCAACTCATTTGAGATTTGGGGCTGTAGTTGAGATATTATTTGAGCTTTTGAGACGTTAATCAGTTGCTTTTGGTTGTAGAAAACTGCCTTGTTGCCATGGTTATGCATCGTAACAAATGTCCAAAACTAAAAAAGTTTCAATAAAAATCCTTTCAGCTGCACAGCATCTGATATCAGAGGAAACAATCATCCAAAAAGCGTGATTTATATCCAGAAAATCAGGAATTAAAGTTTCCAAAAGCAAAATCTCAGAATGAAAGTAACAGAGCTGCTTCCACATGCAGCCACCTTGAGCGGTGCAATTCTAGAACACGAGACATTCAAAGCGCTTTACAACGCAATCTGTGCCCCCCATTTACCCATTCATACAGCACTCAGCTATGCAATCCAGTCCAATCCAACCTTTGTTTAAACAAATAAGTCACTTTGAGCCTCGAAGACTCATTTACAAGTGAGACCTGTTTTGACAGACAATAAAAAGTGGTGAAAAATTACAGAGTTTGGAGACAAAAAAAAATTTCTTAACACGCTTTTAATCTTTGGTTGAAGGTCAACAGCACGATAATGAAAAAAAACTCTTGCACATAAGCACATAATGACGTGGGACGCTAGATAAGCTAATTGAACAAATCATTCTAAAGAGACTAATCAGCTGTTTGGATAGCGTTTGTTCACCAATGGGGCACATCAGAGGCAATGAGGGGTTCAGTGTCTTGCCCAGGGACACTTCGGCATGGGACTGCTGGTGGATTCGAACACCAACTCTTGCATCGGAGGAAGACTGCTCTAGCCACTCAGCCACAGCCGCCCCCTAGCTCAATTGTAAGCTCACTCATCCAGGTAGATAACATCAAAAAAGGTTAAATCGTGTCATCTGGACCAGTTTCTTTAGGAGACATTTATTGTTTCCCATCCAGAAGACTTTGATTGCTGTGTTTCAAGCCAACTGACCGTGGAATCTCAGAAGTAGGCTTTTAACACATGCAAACAGGGCCCACCCGTCCAAAACAATCAATCATGATGTATAACCAACAAATGTTTTAGGTCAGGAGGTTGGCTTGAAACACAGTAATGAAGGCTACCTATGGGACGGATCTGGTTGGCAGCTCGCAGACTGACGAAGTCTTCCAGATTGGAGATGAAACGTTTCTCACCTCAAGAAACTGGTCCAGACGACATGATTTAACCTTTTGTGTTGTTCTTCTTTACAACTGGAGATTTCTTTCAACACAGTGATCTCAGCATCCCACCACTGGACGTTGCAAAGTACTGATATTATTTTTGAGCTGCTCTGTTGTGGACCAGCTGCTGTGTTTGAGATCATTGTTCTGTTGTATGATGACCCAGGTGGAGATGCAGGAGTTTAAAGTATCTGGGAGGGAACTCGGAGAGGTGGAGGTATGCACTTGAAAGAAGAGGAATGAAAGTCAGCCGTAGTAAGACAGAGTACATGTCTGTGAATGAGAGGGAGACCAGTGGAACAGTAAGGCTACAAGGAGCAGAGGTCACAAAGGTGCGGGACTTCTAGTACTTGGGGTCCACTGTCCAGGAAAATAAGGAGCGTGGTAGAGGTGAAAAAGAGTCCAGGCAGGATGGAGTGGATGGAGAAAAGTTTCAGGAGTGATTTGTGACAAAAGGGTGTCAGCAAAAGTCAAAGGAAAAGTTTACAAGACAGTGGTGAGACCAGCTGTGTTGTATGGTCTGGAGACAGAGACATGGACAAAAAAAAAAACAGGAGAAAGAATGTGAAGTTGCAGAAATGAGGATGCTGAGGTTCTCCTTAGGAGGGACAAGGATGGATAAGATTAGGAATGAGATCATCAGAGGTACAGCACAGGTTGATAACAACTAGGAGAGACAGTGCATATATTGGTAGAAGGATGTTAGAAATGCAGCTGCCAGGAAAAAGACAAAGAGAAGATATATGGATGCAGTTAGAGAAGACATAGTTGGAGGTAGTTGGAGTACATATTATGCAGAGGACAGAGTGCGATGGAGAAGGATGTCTCGCTGTGGTAACCCCTGAAGAGGGAAAAGCTGAAAAGAAGAAGAAGGAAGTATTTGGGCATCTTGTTCATGAGGGATGGAAGGATGGAGCAGGAGATGAATTGATGGATGGGGGGGGGGGCTCGTTTTTAACAATGAGGGTGTCACTTTGGTTGCGGTGAAAAAAATAGTTGAGTTGAATGCAAAGCTCAATTTATTGGTCTGACTATGTTCTAACCTTCACCTGTGGCTATGAGGTATGAATCAAGACTGAAAAAACATGATCCTGAATACAAGGTACCCAAATGAGCTTAAATCGTAGGTTGGGCAGGCTCAGTCTTAGAAATAGGGTGAGGAGCTCCATCATCCGGGGGGAGCTCGGAGTAGAGTTGCTGCTCCTTTTCATTAAAAGTAGTCAGTTGCAGTGATTCAAGCATATTAGTATACTCCTGAACACCTCCTTTTGGAGGTTTTCTGGGCACACCTCACTGAGAAAAGTCTCCAGGACAGGGCCAGAACGCGCTTGAGGGTTTGTGTATCTTCTCTGATCTTGGAACGCCTTGGGGTTCCCCAAGAGGAACTGGAGAGTGTCACTAGGAAGAGGGTTTCTTTCGTGGACTTGTTGCTTTTGCGACCCGACTAGAGATAAGTTGTAAAAGACCGAGATGTACCCAGTTTAGTCCGAGTTTCAGCTGTCATAAAAATAGCCTCCCATTTGAATGTAGAACAGAGGAGTTCATGGTCAACATAACTGCAAGGAGCCCAAAATATCAGCCTTCCACCGCCATCCCTGACAGTTGCTGAAATAGTATGGTTTTCTGGTTTTCTCCCCAAAAATGTTTTGTTTATTAAGTAATAATATGGTGAAATCTATTCCATGTTTTTGGTTAAATTTAAATAACACTAGAACCTGGTAAGAACTATATCACTCTAAACTTGTAAGGGGGTAGAATTTTTTATTCTCATGCAATATAATGCAAACACCAGGGGGTTTGTGTTTCATGCTGTCGAAAGTAGTCATTTTTAGAAATCGGTTAGATTAATCTACAGCCGCAGGCAAAAAATATGGAATCACACTCTTAAAGGATGTTCAGTCAGCTGTTTAATTTAGCTGCTATAGAAAAAATAATAATTCTGAGACAAGTAATTGCTTCAAGAACATTCTGATCGGAACAAAATCTATTAGCTTCTGACTTTCTCATAGTAGTTGACAGCAGCTTTCCTTGTTTTTGACTCTTGTTTTTTTTTCCTCCACTGGTTATTTTGTAGAAGAGCCTTTTAAAGCGATGACTACATCTATTAATGTTGACATGTTTACCAATTTCAAATAGATTACGCAAATTTATTTTGTCACATAGGGAAAAGTGAGGAAGCAACAATCGAGTGCGGTACAGCTTTGCCCATTACCGTCTTTACTTTCCAGTTTTGCTGTCATCTATTCAGGCTGACAACAGATTGGGACTGACTTATCATTTAAGATAAGATAAGAGAACTTTATTGATCCCGCAGAAAATTTTTGAAAGGAGCATATTGTGGAATTTGGAAGCAACATTTTAGGCACAATACCTAAAAATACCTTTGGTGGTTTCAGGATCTCTTGGGTTTTACCAACCTCATTTCCAGTTAATTCATTTATTGTCTCAACTTTTTTTTTCTTACTAAATCCAGTATGTATTTTTGTACTAACTACACTAATAACAGAAGCTGGCAAAACAAAATTAACAAGTTTTAATTGCTTAGGGATAGCTTATAAGTGCATATACTTGAACAATTAGGATTATCATCAATACAGTCATCCATACATCAATCTAGAGCGGAGGTGTCCAGTCCTGGTCTTTGAGGACCACTATCCTTCATGTTTTAGAGGTTCCTTTGTATCAACAAACCTAATTTGAATAAATGAGGGATTCACATGTTTCTGCTGAACATGAAGAGGTGATTCAACCACTGAACCAGATGTTCTTGATAAGAGAAACCTCTAAAATGTGCAGGATAGTGGACCTCGAGTGCCAGGATTGGACATGCCTGTTCTAGAGGGACAACTGGAGGGCAACTCCATTGTACAGGCTTAGATTCTTTTTTTATTCTAAGTTTGATTAGTTGTTGGGACCAGTGGAAATTTCAGCTTCTTTTGGAGGGTGCTGAAGCACCCTTACGTTTTAACTCAGCACCACTGAAGAATAAAGAAATCATTAGAATTTTGTAAGGAAACTCGATTCTCAAACCTTAGATTCACCAAAATATTGAAGAAATTTGGAATAATTATGGAATAAATAATGACACAGTCTTAAATGAGCCAGTAAAATCTATGATTTGGTTTTTTTTTTTGTTTTGTTTTGCATGAGTCAGATCCTTGATGCTACCTGTCAATCAATCCAGTAGGCTCGTCAGCAACATACCAGTCAGAAACCTCCATTTGTCCTGAAGTGAAATGTCCCTTATCTGCAGGAGCGGGGGTTGGGGGGTGAGAGAAGCAGAGTGCTACATCTATAGCATTTTAGCTAGCACGTCTGCATTGTACCCCACAATACAGTTGTCGATTGAGGTGGGGGGCATGTTAGGATGCGTGAGAGAAGTGGAGCGTGCTCTGTTCAAAGAAGGAGAGCTGTTGGTCAGGCTACGTCTTGTTGCTCTCTAAAATAGGGATTGAATCAAGTGTTTACTTATGTAGGTAAACACAGATGTTTAACAGATATTTAACAGGAAATGGCCTCTAATTTATTCAAATTTTTCAGAGGTAGGACCCCCCCCAGACCCCTCCCCCCCACCAGTGTGACTTGTGCACATTACAAATGCTTCTGATGCCATTGGCCACCGCCTTGTTAAAGCAAAGAGTCATTGTCAGCACTGGGGGCTAAGCACCCCTAAAGGTTAGATTCTAGAATTGCCCCTGGTGGGGACCATATTGAAATGGGTTGGATTCAAAGGTAAATTAGTTGTAGATATTCATGTAATTAATTATTTCTTGCATCATAAACTGGCTCTAGCTATAGGGTCAAACAACTAAGAAAGGAAAATAACGTATTAAGGAATGAACTGTTGCTGGCTGTGAAAACCACTGGGAATTGTAAGGCTGGGTATGGTCGACTCTCTTCAAGAGTTATTATCAAAAGTGTGTTTGTATTACATAAACCCCACAGCCTGCAAAAAGTCTTACAAGAGTCTAATATCAGTTTAAAAGAAAATACAGTAGTTGGCAACACAGGCGAAAGGCATGGATTTCTAAAGGACTCAGAAAATTGTGTAGCCTTGAGATAGGGGCAGATAATATGCGTCATTTAAACAAAATGTCTTCAAATCTTCATTTTGTACGGAAGGCTTTCAGTCACAGTCTAAGGTTTCAAGTCTAACCTGAGATAACCTTCATAGACCGAATGTCTGGAAAGGCATAAACTAGACGTATTTCTCTAGAAACAGCGTTGATCTTTCCAATAAATACCTAACAAAACCTGAAAACAAATAAACTGATTAGTTACGCTTTTATGTACCTCATCTGAGAAAGAGTTTTCTCTTTAAGCAATAGTTAGAGAAAATGACCCTAGTTTTCTTCACACTCTGTTTTATGGGTCCCATTTGGACCAAATAAGATCTAAAATCTCAGAGGCAGATCATCTTTTTGATTCATGATGAAAAACTTTACTAAAATTCAATTATTCCTACGCTCGTCCTATTTGTTTCAAGGAGCTAAAATCCTTACTTAGCTGTTTGGTGGCCTGGTGTTGTGATGGATGGTGTTAATTTCTCCACGTTTCCAAATTATAGATGACTACATTATCTAAAATGTTGTATTCTGTAAATAATCCCCTTCACACAGCTATTGGGTTTGAAAATCAGGCCCAATTAGTTTTAAATTTGTTTTCAAAGCGAGTCTGTGGTGGTGCTTTCGAAGGATGTGTGAAACATATCCTTCCACTTGTCCTCATTTGTAGGAATGTTCGGAACAAATTATACAATTTTTGTATGCTGGCCCGCCCACCTGTTGACTTTACGATACACTGTCTCTTTGAGAGTCCCTTAAAGCCTGCAGAACTCAAATGTTTATCAAAACCCAACGTCCAGAAGTGAAAAAGTCCTCAGAATGGAGTTTGATTGTAGAGTATTCAAACAGACATGAAACTTAAATGAAGGGCAATTAACTGGTGGGACGATATGCACCGAGGTGACCTGATCTCTGCCCGACTCTGCAAAGTGTATTTTACTTCTCATGAATAGAATATCAGCTCATTTCCTGGGTCATCTGCTCCTCAGGTTATTGACTGAAGGGTTCACCAAATCTATGTGACCTCCAGTTCTAGAGAGAGGCAGAACAAGACCAGAGCAGTGTCATCTGGATCACATGTATGATGCTGTAATCAAAGATGTTGGAACCATAAGATGCAAACAACATCATAAACATGAAGTAAACACCAACATCTTTAAACCATAAATTATAGCAGATGTAGCAGGTCTTCTTAACATCTTGTTAAGCTTCCATTTTGCTCTTTCAGAATAAACCATCCCTTACATTCTCTCTTCTCCATGTCTCTTTGAATGGTTGACCTCAAGTATCATCCACCTTGAATACTTCTACTCCATACAGAGCCACGATTCCACCTTATGTCTCAATTGATTTGCTTCTACTAACTTTTAAACCTCATCTTCTCTCCAGAGCATACTACTACCTCTCCAGACTCTCTTCCACCTGCTTCTTACTTTCACTACAGGTCAGAATGTCATCTTAAATAAAATAGTTTTTTTTTTTTTAACTCCTGCCTGACCTCATTTGTCCACTGCAAAGTAGTATAGGTCTTTTGAAGATCTTCTGTTACTTTGATCATATCATTTAGTTTAAATTAAAAAAAAGATATTATAAGCCGATCAGCTGGCTTTTCAACTCCACCTACCATTGCATCATTTACCTTTATACCCTTGAAACAAAAGTTTAAGAAAGGTACTCTAACTTTAAAAATGATTAATATGGACCAGCTGTCACTTTTACAGAGTAGTGTTATTGATTTATTTACTTTTGCTTCAGTATTAGCACTTCTTTATTGGATACAGTAGTCCCTCATTTATCGCGGGGTTTCGGTTCTCAGTCCCCCTGTGATAAGTGAAAACTGTGAAGTAGGAATAGTAGTACAAATAGTAAGCAGTAGCTCAAATATACTATATATATATATATATATATATATC